>NC_080186.1:169059280-169365762 GCF_030028045.1 Hippopotamus amphibius kiboko | reverse complement strand
TCTACCCAGCAAGGATCTCATTCAGATTCAATGGAGAAATCAAAAGCTTTACAGACAAGCAACAGCTAAAAGAATTCAGCACCACCAAACCAGCCCTACAACAAATGCTAAAGGAACTTCTCTAAGCAGGAAACATAAGAGAAGAAAAGGACCTACAGAAACAAAAACAAAACAATTAAGACAATGGTAATAGGAACATACATATCGACAATTACCTTGAATATAAATGGACTAAATGCACCAACCAGAAGACATAGACTGGCTGAATGGATACAAAAACAAGACCCATATATATGCTGTCTACAAGAGACCCACTTCAGACCTAGGGACACATACAGACTGAAAGTGAGGGGATGGAAAAAGATATTCCATGCAAATGAAAATCAAACAAAAGCTGGAGTAGCAATACTCGTATCAGATAAAATAGACTTTAAAATAAAAAATGTTACAAGAGACAAGAAAGGACATTACATAAAGATAAAGGGATCCATCCAAGAAGAGGAGATAACAATTATAAATATATATGCACCCAATATAGGAGCACCTCAATACACAAGGCAAATGCTAACAACTATGAAAGAGGAAATGCAAGGCAGAAATAGAGACAGAGATGTAGAGAACAAACACATGGACACCAAGTGGGGAAAGCAGGCAGGGTTGGGGGGGATGAATTGGGAGATTGGGATACCAAATTGTACACTCTAAATATATGCTGTTTATTGTCTGTTAACTGTGTCTCAAAAAAAAAAAAAAAAAAAAAAGCTTTATAGATAAGAGAAAGTTAAGAATTCAGCACCAGCAAACCAGCCTTACAGCAATTGCTAAAGGAACTTTTCTAAGCAGGAAACAAAAGAGAATGAAAAGACCTACAAAAACAAACCCAAAACATTAAGAAAATGGTAATAGGAACATACATGTCAATAATCACCTTAAATGTAAATGGATTAAATGCTCCAACCAAAAGACACAGACTGGTTGAATGGATACAAAATCAAGACCCTTCTATGTGCTGTCTACAAGAACCCCACTTCAGACCAAGGGACACATATAGACTGAATGTAAGGGGATGGAAAAAGATACTCCATGCAAATGGAAGCAAAAAGAAAGCTGGAGGAGCAATACTCATATCAGAAAAATTAGACTTTAAAGTAAACACTATTACAAAACACAAGGAAGGACACTACATAATGATCAAGGGATCCATCCAAGAAGAACATATAACAATGGTAAATATCTATGCACCCAACATAGGAGCACCTCAACACATAAGGCAAATGCTAACAGCTATAAAAGGGGACATTGACAGTAACACAATAATAGTAGGAGACTTTCACACCCCACTTACATCAATGGACAGATCATCCAAACAGAAAATAAATAAGGACACACAAGCTTTAAATGACACATTAGACCAGCTCGACTTAATTGACATTTATAGGACATTCCATCCAAAAACTATAGAATGCACTTTCTTCTCAAGCGCACATGGAACAGTCTCCAGGATAGATCACATCTTGGGTCACAAATCAAGCCTCGGTAAATTCAAAAAAATTGAAATCATATCAAGCATTTTCTCTGACCACAATGCCATGAGACTAGACATCAATTACAGGAAAACTGTAAAAAATACAACCACATGGAGACTAAACAATACAGTATTAAACAACCAAGAAATCACTAAAGAAATCAAAGAGGAAATCAAAAAATACCTAGAAACAAATGACAGTGAAAACACAACGACTCGAAACTTATGGGATGCAGCAAAAGCAGTCCTAAGAGGGAAGTTTATAGCAATACAGTCCTACCTCAAGAAACAAGAAAAATGTTGCATTGTCTTTTAATCTCTCATTTTACTGCTGAGAAGTCTATTGGCAATCTAATTGCAGTTCCTTTTGGCTAATTTGTTCTTTCTTTATGATTGCTTTTAAGATTTTTGCCTTGTCTTTGGTATTCTAGGTAGTGATTTTATTTTCATTTATCCTATTCAACACTTGGTGTACTTCATGTTTCTGAAGATTCATGTTGTGTATCAACTGTGCAAATTTCTAATCCATTATATATTCAAATATTACATCACAAACATCCCCTCCATTTTCTCCTATTGGAGCTCCTGTTAGGCATCTCACATTGTACTACATTTGCTCAATTTCAGTGGTTTGATATCTGTTCTAATTCACTACTGCTTTCTTCAGCTGCAGCTGTGTCTTATCTGCTGTTTATCCACCCCATGTATTTCTCTTTTAATTTCAGTGACTGTTTTTCATTTCTAGGCATTGTATTTGCTTTTTATATCAAATACACTGTTCCTTTTTCACAGTAATGTCTTCCTTATATCTTTTATATCTTTCATCATTTAAAGATAATTTTATACTCTTTCAGAATATTCAATTTTATCAAGTATCTAGATTGTCAGTACTCCTCTTTGTTCATGACACAGTCTTTCCTCATGTGTTTTGTAATTTTTTATTGTATGTGTATCTTGATGGGCAAGATGGAGTTGTTGATTGTGATAAGTGCTAGAGATTCAAAGACAAGACAATCCAGCAGGAAAGACTCTCAAAAGGGGGCAATTATAATGTAATTAGTGCTACACAGGAATTAGAATTTTAAAAATATGAAAGTAATTTATTAGTGGTTTGTAAAATATAATAGACATATTAGATAATGTGCTTTTAATCTCAAAGGAAGTAAACATATAAAATAACATATCTAACACTGTTTAAAATATATAAATCGGAATTAAAAAATGGGATTTTATTTGTGAGGCAGGAGAAATTTGGGGAAATCTTAAGCTTTCTGCCACAAACTTCTTTTGTAGCTTTTTTTTCTGCTGTTATCTTTTATTCTGGCAACAGAATGAAAGGGCTACTGTTTTAGGTAAGATTTCCAGAGAAACAGACTTTGAGACAGAGATATGCATACAGGAGGTTTAAATTAGAGAGTGCAGTCAGGAATAACCTCTGTGACGGAATGAGTGAAGCAAGATTGGGCAGAGGGAGTTGTTGAACTGCAGTGAAGCTACAGAGGAGGCCTAGAGCTGAAATGGCCTTCAGAATTGTACTGAACTGAGGGACGGGGACTGGGCTTTTGTTCCTTGGTATCAACAGTCATTGAAGGAAGGGCAATCGTAGGGAAGAGACAAAATCTCAGTGAGGCAGTTTCCTTCAGTGAGACAACTAGAAAGAACAGTAGCTGTGAACAGTCCCAGGAGCTAGGGAAATGAATGCCTCCTTCTGAAGGGGACGTCTGGGCAGTGCACAGAACCCACTAAGCCAAATACGGCTTTTCCATAATTAGCTCAAACTGCTTGAGCAAGAGAGGCAGAATTCTAAAGCTGTGTATTTCTCTTCTGGGAAGCAAGTACCCCGGGGACAGTTTGTTACCTATTCAAACCAAAAGAAGATGGCAAGCCCATTAGAGAAGAGTTAACTATGAGTTGAGATTCAAAGTAAGTTAATGGGACTTCCCTGGTGGCACAGTGGTTAAGAATCCACCTGCCAATGCAGGGGACACGGGTTTGATCCCTGCTCTGGGAAGATCCCACGTGCCACAGAGCAGCTAAGCCCAAGCACCACAACTACTGAGCCTACACTCTAGAGCCCACGAGCTGCAGCTACTAAAGCCTGTGCGCCTAGAGCCCATGTTCCACAACAAGAGAAGCCACTGCACTGAGAAGCCTGTGCACCACAATGAAGGGTAGCCCCCACTAACCACAACTAAAGAAATCCCACACATAGCAACGCAACAAAGACCCTACGCAGCCAAATAATTAAATATAAATATTTAAAAATTAAAAAAAACAAAAAACAGTGAGTTAATGCATGGGGTAATTATTCATTCAATAAATATCTAACATCACCTGGAAATAAGCCTACCAAAGAGGAAACAAGAAACTGGGTTCTAGTCATAGCTCAGTCAGTGAAAATTGGGTCTTTGAGTAAATCATTTATCATCCCTGGATTTTGTGGGAGCTTTTTATGGTTTTCTTTGTTTGTTTAATTAATTTATTTATTTTTGGCTGCATTGGGTCTTTGTTGCTGCACACAGGGGTAGTCTTCATTGTAATTCGCAGGCTTCTCAGTGCGGTGGCTTCTCTTGTTGCAGAGTGCGGGCACTAGGTGCATGGGCTTCAGTAGTTGTGGCATGCAGGCTCTAGAGCGCAGGCTCAGTAGTTGTGGCACAGGGGCTTAGTTGCTCCGTGGTATGTGGGATCTTCCCAGACCAGGGATCACACCCAAGTTCCCTGCATTGGCTGGTGGATTCTTAACTACTGCGCCACCAGGGAAGTCCCTGGATTTTACTTTTTTGAGGAATCTCCATACTGTTTTTCATAGATGCTGCACCAATTTTCATGCTACCAACAGTGTATAAAGGTTCCCTTTTCTCCACATCCATGCCAACATTTGTTATTTGTCATCTTTTTGATGATAGCTATTCTTTTTCTTTTTTTTTAATATTTATTTGATTTATTTATTTGGCTGCACCGGGTCTTAGTTGCAGCACGCAGGATCTTCGTTGCCATGTGCGGGATCTTCATTGTGGCATGTGGGATCTTTTTAGTTGCAGCATGTGGGATCTTTAGTTGCAGTGTGTGGGATCTAGTTCCCTGACCTGGGATCAAAGCTGCACCCCCTGCATTGGGAGCACAGAGTCTTAGCCACTGGACCACCAGGGAGGTCCCTTGATGGTAGCCATTCTGACAGGTGTCAAGTGATATCTCAGTGTGGTTTCAATTTGCATTTCTCTGATGATTAATTATGTTTAGCAAGCATTTTTTCACGTGCCTATTGGCCATTTGTATGTCTTCTTTGAAAAAAATCTATTCAGATCTTGTGCCCATTTTTTATTCGAGTTTGTTTTTTTGATGTTTGAGTTGTATGAGCTGTTTCTATATTTTGGATATTAATCCCTTATTGGTCATATCATTTGCAAATATTTTCTCTCGTTCAGTAGGTTGTCTTTTCATTTTGTCAATGGTTTCCTTTGCTGTGCAAAAACTTTAAAATTTTAATTAGGTTTCATTGGTTTATTTTTGCTTTTATTTCTTTTGCCTTAGGAGACAGATCCAAAAAAATATTGCTACCATTTATGTCAGTGTTCCACCTATGTTTTCTTTTAGGAGTTTTATGGTTTTTGTCTTACATATAGGTGTTTAATCCATTTTGAGTTTATTTTTGTATATGGTGTAAGAAAATGTCCTAATTTCATTATACTACATGTAGCTGTCCAGTTTTCCCAGCACTTCTTATTAAAGTGACTGTCTTTTCTTCATTGTATATTCTTATCTCCTTTGCTGTAAATTAGTTGATCATAAGTGCATGGGTTTATTTCTGAGCTCTGTATTCTGACCATTGATCTATATGTTTGTCTTTGTGCCAGTATCATACTATTTTCATTACTGTAGCTTTGTAGTATAGTCTGAAGTCAATGGCTTGTAATTTTCTTTTTGTGATGTCTTTGTCTAGTTTTGGTATCAGGGTGATGCTGGCCTTCTGGAATGAATTTGGAACTGTTCCTTCCTCTGCAGCTTTTTGGAATAGTTTGAGAAGGATAGGTGTTAATACTAAATGTTTGGTGGAATTCACCTGTGAAGGTTTCTGATCCTGAACTTTGTTTGTTGGGAGTTTTTCAATGACTGATTCAGTTTCATCACTGGTAATTGGTCTGTTCATATTTTCTGTATCTTCCTGGTTCAGTCTTATAAGATTGTACACTTCTAGGAATTTGTCATTTCTCCTAGGTTGTCCATTTTATTGGTGTAAAATTGTTCTTACTAATCTCTCATGATCCTTTGTATTTCTGTGGTGTCAGTTCAAGTTTTTTCCTTTTTCATTTTTGATTCTATTGATTTGGGCCCTCTTTATTTCTTGATGAGGCTAGCTAAAGGTGTATCAGTTTTGTTTATTTTCTCAAAGAACCAACTTTTAGTTTCATTGATCTTTTCTATGTTTCTTTTTCTAGTCTCTATTTCATCTATTTCTACTCTGACCTTTATTATCTCTTTCCTTCTCTAACTTTGGGTTTTGTTTGTTCTTCTACTTCCTTTAGGTATAAGGTTTATTTGGGATTTTTTTGTTTGTTTGTTTCCTGAGGTAGGCTTGTATCACTATAAACTTCTTCCTAACTGCACAAAACATAAACAAGTAGAAATGCATGAGACATTAAAAGGCCCACAGAGTCCTGGGGCTAGAGCTGGCTCAGTGGTAGGCAGACCCAGGCCCCTGGATCTCTGGCTTCAGAGTCCTGGGGGTCCTGGAGCTGGTGTTGGCCTACTGGTAGGCTGGGAAAGTTCCTAACACAGCTGGCTGCAGGGTCCAGGGTGTTCTGAAGCTTGTGTCACCTGCTAGTGAATGAGACCAGATCTTGGGGCAGCTGGGTGCGGGGCCCAAGGTGTCTCAGAGCTGGTGTTGCCCTCTTGAAGGGTGGGCTGGGTCCTGCCACAGAAGGCTGTGCAGCTGTGGTGGTCCTGGGGCTAGTGTCTGCCTACTGGTGGATGGGACCTGACCCCAGAAAATCCTGGAGCTAGTGCCTGCCAACAGTGGGTGGAGCTGGGTCCCAGCCTCTCTGGCTTCAGGGCCCACTGGTGGATGGGGCCAAGGCCTGGAGTCTGAGGGCTAATGCCAACTCAGTGGTAGGCAGAGCTGGGCCCCAAGGTCTCTGGCTGCAGGGCCCTGGGTTTCCTGGAGCTAGAGCTTGTCCACTGGTGTGTAAGGCCAGGTTGTGGGCCCTCTGGTAGACAGGGCTGTGTCCCAGGGTTGTTGTGGGCTCAGGGAGTCTTAAAGGAGTTTGCCTGCTGGTGGGTGGGACTGTGTCTAGTTGGTTGGCCTGAGGTGTTCCCGTACTGGTGCCCACAGACTTGTGGGCAGGGCCAGGTCCTGACGCTACCAAGCTAGAGGGAAGATTCTAAAATAGCACTTGCTAGCACCAGAGTCCACGTGGTAGAACGAGCTCCCCAAAATGGCTGCCACCAGTGTCTGGGACCTCAGGGTAAGCTCCAGTTGCCTCTATGTCTCTTTGGGAGACCCTCCAAGATCAGCAGGTGAATCTGATCTAGTCTCCTTTCAAATTACTGCTCCTGCCCTGGCTCCTGGAGCATGTGAGATTTTGTGTGCATACTTTAAGAGTGGAGTCTCTATTTCCTACAGCCCTCTGAGTGTCCTGAATGTAAGCCCTGTTGACCTTCAAAGCCAAATGTTCTGGGGATCCGTCTTCCTGTGCAGGACCTCTGGGCTGGGGAGCCCTATGAGGTATTGGACCACTCATTCCTTGAGAGAAACCTCTGCTATTGTAACTATCTTCCTATTTGTGGGTCGCCCACTCAGGGAATGGGTCTCGACTATACTGCATCTCTGCCCTGCCACCCAGCTTGTTGTGGTTCCTTCTTTATAACTTTTGATGTAGAAGATCTTTTCTGCTAGATTCCAGTCTTTCTCACCAATAGTTGCTCTGTGAATAGTTGTAATTTTGGTATGCCCATGAGAGTAGGTGAGCTCAGGCTCTTCCTACTCCACCATCTTGGCCAATGAAAGATTTTATTTAAAAAAAATAGTACAGTTTATGTTATGTTGTTAGCCCCTGTGATCTTAGCATAGTGACTTGAACACAACATATTTTAAAAACAAAAGAAATTGTTATTAATAATGATATCCATTATACCATTAAGTGGTAAGCTCATAATCCTGTTATATTTCAAGATTTTAAAAAAATCAATTACCATTTAATGAAGTTTGGCACCAGGAGGCTCCCTGATTGATAGCAGCTTATATATAAGCCCACATTTGTTGTTAATTCTGAATGTACCTCAGTGTCCCTTTCTGAAGAATGAAATTCTGACCCTTTACGCTAGAAATAAAGTCTGACCATTTTTTCCAGGAACTGTAGAGCTTTATTACTTCCCTCCACGATAGTGAACCAGTAAGGCTGAAAAATAGAATTCAGTGAGATGGGTTATTAACTATCATTCAGAACTTGACCTGCTGTAAGTGTCATTTGCAAACGCATAGTGTTGTGGTTTTGATACACACACAATGCAGGAAAAGAAAAGTTGTGGGTGGCCACAGCAACTGTGATGTAGATGTCTATTGGAATAAGGTCTTGATTAATTCTGTTTATGATCACTCTAATTCCTCTGTATTTTATATCTATATGGCTGGGTAGTGGTTGGTACAGGAATTACTTAGAAGTATTGAATTTTTTTAATGTAATCTCTCAGCACATAATGCTCTGATTACACACTTGCACTTAATCATGTCATTTGTTTTAGGAATAACCCTGTTTAAAAAATACTTTTGACTTTTTCTCAGAAGATATTTCCAAGCAAGCAACAAATAACACTTCATCTACAGTAGCACATTTAGCTAATGTGACTTTATGGCACCTTGATAGAATATCTTATTATAGATGTAGAAAATGAGGTAGAATGAGAGAAAATAATAAATTATTTAAAACCACCCAGTAAATCAACAACAGTTTATTGTTGGTTGTTGGTATTTTGCTCAGGACAAGCTATTCTTGAAGTGATATTTTGTGAAACGTGTGCTATGCCTGATTGCTAGAGCACAGTTCTATGTTATCAGTGCCTATGTGTATTTAACTTTAATCTCCAAGTTATACACACTGGTTTGTGTGTCTCCAAGGTTGAAATGTTTCCAGGGGTACCTCACCTGAGACTAAATGTGTTGCTCATCCATTCTGTCACCCAGTGTAAATTAGCTAGGGTTTTCCAGAGAAACAAACCAATATCTATAAATCTTTATTATAGGAATTGGCATCTCCAAGCTGGAGAACCAGGAAAGCTGGTAATATGGATTCAGTCCCAGTCCAAAGGCCTAAGAATAGGAGTGGGATTGGCAGAGCCATGTGATGTCAGTCCTGATCTGAGTCTGACAGCCTGAGGACCAGGAGCACCCATGTCTGAGGGCAGAAGAAGATGGATGTCTCAGCTCAAACAGAGAGCAAATTCGTCCTTCCTCTGTTCATGCCCACCACATTGGTAAGGAAGATCTTCTTTACTCACTCTACTGATTCAAGTGCTCATCTTTTCTGGAGAAACCTTCACAGAAACACCCAGAAATAAGGTATTACCAACCAGCTGAGCATCCTTTAGCCAGTCGGGTTGACACATAAAATTAATCATCACACCCAGCCAAATCAGTATTTATTAACAACACCCTCTCTTATGCAAAGCACCAGATACTATGCAAAATATACAGGAAGTGAGAAATGTGACCCTACCCTCCGAATTTACAATGTAATACTCCCTTGTGTGAGGACACTATCTGTGGGCAAAACAGCAACAACAGGAAGCAATCCCAGAATACCTGCTTTCTCCAGAGGATGAAGCTTTCGTGAACTACGTAAGTGGAGGAGCTTCATGCCTAACAGAATATCCTCTGACTTCTTTGTCTCATTTTTCCACCTCTACAATTTATAAAATAAAGAGAAAAATGTTTTTATTTACTTGTAAAAATGAACTATTCTTCCTCACTTCTTTCTCTATTTGTAGCCCTCTTTTTTCCCACTTGCCATCAGCTGTTTTCCATAGGTGAACTGTGTAAATTTTAATATTTTATTAATTGTTAAATACTGGTATTGAAAAGAACATGGCAGGTTAGCATTGATTCACATGTATACATAAAGTCAGAAATAATTTGAATAATTAAACTGCACCTGAAGAATATTCACAATAAACATTGTGCAAAGTTATAATTTTAGTGTGATAATTAGCAGTATAAATAGTGTATCACTCCCCAAACCTTTCAGACAGCTCTGACTCATCATTACATAATGCTCACATGGATGAGTGCTCCCAGAAATTGTTTGGATTCATAACAAAGAGTAGCTAAATTTTTCTACTTGAAAATCTCTGTGAAGACAAGAAATTTCCACTCAATCAAATTTCAGTATTGAAACAGAATCTCATAATGCAAAGAGAAAATGGATTTTTCACAAACACACAAAGTCAGTGAGAAGTTCTTAGCAATCCAGAAGTCGCAGAGTCCTGAGATAAAAATATTCCAGAGTAGGTAGGGACATTGGCTTTTGCCACTAGACTGCCTGGAATGACTCCCAACTTACCCACTAGCTTTGTGTGCAGAGTTAGGTTATCAAAACTCTCTGTGGGCTTCCTAGGTGGCGCAGTGGTTGAGAATCTGCCTGCCAATGCAGGGGACACGGGTTTGATCCTTGCTCCAGGAAGATCCCTTAAATAAAAAAAAAAAAAAAAAACCTCTCTGTGCCTCAGCTTCCTCATCTGTAGAGGGAGAATAATAGTTGCTACTTGAAATTATTTAAATATTAAATATGTTTTTAAAAACATTTATCTATCGATCTATCTATCTATACTGGGTCTTTAGTTGCTTTCTCATCTGTAAAGGGAGAATGATAGTTGCTACTTGAAATTATTTAAATACGTTTTTAAAAATATCTATCTATCTCTCTATATCTATCTACACTGGGTCTTTAGTTGAGGCATGCAGGATCTTTTAGTTGCAACATGCGAAATCTTTAGTTGCAGCATACAAGATCTTAGTTGCGGCATGTGGGATCTAGTTCGCTTGCCAGGGATTGAACCTGGGCCCACTGCATTGGGAGCGAGGGGTCTTAGCCACTGGACCACCAGGGAAGTCCCTAATTAAATACATTTTACTACTTAGAACAGTGCCTGGCGCATTGTAAGTTCTTAATATGTTAGCTATTATTGGCATTGTTTGATAACCACAGTGAATCAAAGAAAACAGTGCTATTACTAAATGAAGTTTGGAACAAAACAAATGCAGATGAAGACTCACACATCACTGCACTTGTATTTATATTTCTACTATTTGTGTGTTGCAGGACAATCCTGTTTTGGTCTCAGATGACACACTGTCTACTTCTTGTCCAGATCTGGTACTTCAGCAGGCTTCTTTCCCAGAGTGGCAAGTGACTGGCATGACGCAGAGGAAGACATAAATGTGCGATTTGGCACCCTTAACTTCTCCATACCACTCCCAGAGTCTCCCTCAGAAAGACAAATACAGATTGCAGTGTCATTTTCTACCTTCATCCTACTGCTTATCCAGCCTTGGCTTCTTACTCTGCTTGCTGCCAAGCTTCTAGATTTGTCCATGATTCAAGTCTTCAGGCCTCTCCCCCTGAAAGGTACAATAAGTGCTGACTGGTTTCTTAGCTAATGTAATGAAATCATTGTCACACCATCCATTTTCTTAAAATAGCCGATTATTTTCTTTCCTTCCTAGCTCCATTTCTTAGCTAATTTATTGACTCATCATCACTGTATCCATTTACTTAAAATAGAAAACTGTTTCTTTCTTCTTCCTTTCTAGTCGTAAATGGAACTCAGATGACTGTAAAACATAAGTGTTTCTTTCTTTCCTCTATTCCCACCTGATGTTTTAATCAAATCAGGAGCATCTGCAAACCAGAATTGAATGTCAGTGACCACCATAAAGACCACTTTCTTTGGCCTTCCCTAAATATGCCTGGGGCCTGGACCACCCGTTGGCCTTGGGCATGTGTGTGCAGGATGAGTACTGGGGGAGGATGTGTAGGGACACAGCTGCCAACTTGGAAAGCTGACTTTCCATTGATCTGACAAACACTTTGCTTTCTTATGGCCAGTATTATAAACCAGATTTAAAAACGCAATTTTCTACATAATGGAAAATCTCTCCCACAGTGGCTTGTTACCATAGATGAACTGTTCGTGTGCTGTTTCAAGCCAGTCCCTCAGTGTATACACTGAGGTCCTATTCCCTCTCACCCAATAAAAGACACTACTAGAGTAGTTTCTGCTCCCTAGGCCCTGTTATCAACTTTTCACTCTCCACTAAATCATTTCCATCAGCCTACATGGGTGCTATTGTTTTTACTGTCTTTAATGAAATGAACAAAACTCCTATGGCCTACTTTTCCTTCCCCCTACTGTCCAGTTTCTTTACAGTTAAACTCCTTAATCGCCATTTGTAGATTCTGTTTCTAATTTTTCCCTTTCCACCTTCTATCAAACCAACTTCAGTGAAGCTTTTTCCTACACTACTCCACCAAAATTGTTCTTGTCAAGGCCATCAAGTGACTTCATATTGATCATTCCAATGGTCAATTTTCAGTCCTCATCTTGCCTGACCAGAGGCATTTTATGACATTGATCACTCCCTTCTCTTTGATGTACTTTCTTTTGAATTCCAGGACACCACACTCTTTTAGTTTTCCTCCTACTTCCCTGGCTATTTCTTCTCAGTCTCTGACTGACTTGGTGTCTTCTCTCTAACCTTTTAGTGTTGTAGTGCCCTAGGCTCAGCCTTGGGCCTTTTCTTCTCTATCCAAACTCACTACCTTGATGTTCTCGTCTGGTCTCTGGGCTGTAAATGTAAACCTCTTATCTGACAACCCCCAAAAGTCTCTCTTCAGCCCAGCTGTCCCTCTTGAATCCTGAGTTGAATATCCAACTGCCTATTCAACATCTCCTTGAATGTCTACTAGGCATCTCACACTTTACAGGTCTCCAACAGAACTCCAGACCTTACTCCTTAAACTTGGCCTACCTGCAGTGTTCCCTAACTTGGCACCTTGAAAATTCATAACAGCTCCTTCTTTCCATCTGCTCAGGTAAAAAAAATCTTAGAGTTAGCTTTGACTCCTCTCTGTCTCTCACATCCAATTTGTTTGGGAAATCCTGTGTGACTCTCCTTTCAAATATTACCAGAATGTGAGTACTCACCACGCCTTCGGTTACTACCTTGATCTGGGCCACCATCCTCTCTCATTTGCCCTAACCTCCTGTCGTCTTCACTGTCCCTCTTCCTCTAACCTAAACCTCATAGTTAGGAGCTAGAGCTTTAAAAAATATGACAGAGCGTATCATTTGTCTGCTCAAAGTCCTCCAAAAACTTCCCATTTTAGTCAGAGTAAAAGCAAAAACCTTTACAATAGGTTCAAGGTCCAGCTTAACCTGGCACCCCATTATCTCTCTGACCTTGTCTCTTTCTACTCTCCCTTTCACTCAGCTTCACTCCCCTTCAGCAGCTTCCTTGCTATTACTCCACTGTCTTGGGTAAGAGTTTGCATGGGGTAATGGAGTAACCCTGGCTATGTCCTCTCCCTGAAATGTTCTTCTCCTTAGCTAACTTTCTCTTTTCCTTCTGGTCTTCCCTCAGTGAGGGAACCTTCTCAATGAGACTTGCCCTTTTCGTCTGGTTTACTACCACAACCGTGCCCATGCATGCAGGCACACTTGTACTGTGCACACACGTGCACACACACACCACTGATACTTCTGATTATCCTTACCCTGTTCTACTGCTATATTTTTCTTCAGTCATCAGCTACTGATACATATTCTATTTCTTTATTGTATTTGTTGTTTATTGTCTGTCTTCCCACTAAATGTAAGCTCTTTGAAGACAAAGATCTGTGTTTTGCTCATAGATGTGCTTGGAGCATCTGTCGCAATATATGTATCTGACAAATGTTGATATATATACACACAAACACACACACACATATATAAAATGAAGAGCTATTTCCCTCTGATAAAGCCAATTGAGAGTTTTTAAATCCTACAGTGGAGTGACTGTCCTTTATATTCTAGTGTGAAGGGAGGCCCTCACACACCACTGGATCTGTTTGTATTCTGTGGGTCTTCTAGGGCAAGCTTTTGAATTGTGTTCATGATAGGAATTCCAACTGAGTAGAAAACTGAGTAAAAGCGAAGTAGCTTATGCAGTTCCTGTAGGAAATCTGGCACAATCTCAAGGAAAGAAGCCTAGCATAATAAACTAAACTAAGTAATAAGACCTGAGATTTCAAGAGGATTTCTGGGTGTAGTGCAGTGCCTCCGACTCAGCCTCCCCACAAGTTCTATTGCTGTCCTAATCACCAGCATGAACATATGAAGAAGGAAAGTGTGCAGATAATACTGAAGACTCCTTAAACTATGTAACACTTCAGGCCCCAAGCAGCTCCAAGGTGGGATTCTCCAAGAGGACAGAACACAGTGAAGAGGAAACTGTTTCTCTACCCGTTTCATAAAAGGTGAGTCCTAGCAGCCTGAGGCAGATTGGTGATGACAGTGAAGGATGTTGACTGGCTGCAAAGGATAGGGTGACCAGAGCAGAAGCAGGAGCCAAGCAGAAGGCCCGGCAGCGGAGTAGGACAGAGCAGCAAGGTACCCAGAAGTGCATCCAGGTAGAGTGACAGCAGCGGGGCCAGCAGCAGCCCATGTGGAAAGGCCAAGAGAGTTACCTTGGGCAGCAGCGCCAGCATAAACAGCAGCCTGAGACAGAGGGAATGTGGGTCCAGGTGAAGCAGCTATGACAGGCATGGCAGGCATTTAGTGTAAATAGTGGCCCCTGTGTCAACAGGGTCTTAGGTGGAACACAGAGTAGCAATTCAAGTAGGGCTGTGGTGCCAGTTCCAGGAGCAGTCTACTGGGAGTATGGAGTAGAGTCCAGAGCAAAGTGAAAGCAGTGCCACACACAGTGGCCATACATGGCTTTGTGACACTATGTGACAACTTCCCAAAAATCCCAGAGGTATGTCTGTAAGAGAGAAACCTCAAAAGAGGCCCAGGGTTTTACAGTTATGTATGTGAGAGCTTTCAAACTAGTGGAATTTGGTCTTCAATATTTTAAAAAATATTTTATATATTTATTTTTAGGCTGTGTCAGGTCTTAGTTGTGGCACACAGGATCTTCGTTTTGGCATGCAGACTCTTTCATTGCACCGCACGGGCTTTTTGTTGCAGTGCAGGGGTTTCTCCCTATTGGTGTGCAAGTTCCAGAGTATGTGGGCTCTGGAGTTTGTGGCATGCAGGCTCTCTAGTTGCAGCACAAGGGCTTAGTTGCCCCTCAGCATGTGGGATCTTAGTTCCCCAACCAGGGATTGAATTGGGGTCCCCTGATTTGCAGGGTGGATTCTTTACCACTGAACCACCAGGGAAGTCCCTCGGTCTTCGATATTAAGGTGACTTTGTTTTCACAAGCCAGGGAATTCCAGGGATGTTCAGAATTACAAACTTGTTTATAACTGCCCTAAAAGAAACTCTATCTCATGCAGTAGCAAAGTTTCTGAAATTTTTCTGAAAAACAAATCACCTGTGGGTGATTGAATTACAAAGCAAACTGAATTTACCACTCCATAGGGTCTTTTTTGTTCAATTTAGAGCATTGATTGGGAAGAAGAGGGACTTTGAAAATTGACATGGGGACTTTATGGGCAGATTTGAATGAAGCTTGGTCCATGACCTTTAAGTTCTGCCATGCCTTCTATTCCAGTAGAAGTAGCCCTTCTTTCTGTATGAGAAGGTCAGTCTCCCTTTGCCTACAAATCCTGAAAGAGTGGCTTTGCAGCAGGCAAAACCTCTTCAGGACCTATTCTCACCATCCCTCATTGTTTCTCAAACTAAGACTAGACTTAACTCCTGGCAGGCCTCAGGAGGTCAGTTACAAAATGACCTACGAGAAGGAACCAAATACACCAAAAGAATAGTGAGATTCTGGGGCTTCCTAGGTGGCACAGTGATTAAGAATCTGCCTGCCAATTCAGGGGACATGGGTTTGATCCCTGCTCCAAGAAGATCCCACATGCTGCGGAGCAACTAAACCCGTGCACAAAAAAAAAAAAAAAAAAAAAAAAAGAATCGTGAAATTTTGCCAATTTGACTGGTAATAACATGGAATATGTTTGGAATCCTGAGAGTGTTGGATCAGCATGGAAAGAATGTAAAGTAGGATCAGGCCAAATGTATTGATTTGGGTATACAAAGCAGAAATTCTGGATCTGATATGTCAGACCAAGAAACTAAGAGTGGCTTTCCAATAGTTGGCTCAGTTGTTCACTAAACCCTGGATGATAGGTTCCTGTGGTGAAAAGGATGAGATGGCAATGCTCAGTTGCCAAAGACAAGGTGGGTGTGGTTAATGGACAGCAAAGCCAAAATGGTAATCAGAACAAGTTGACCCACAGAGATCTTTGGTGTTGGCTAATTGCTCATGGTATCCCTAGGTCAGAATTAGGTAAGCAATGTACTGAAATCTTACTTTAGTATAATAAATTAGTGTCATTTACTATGATTTGGATAAGCAAGAAACTCTAGGTCTGACGAGCCAAAGTCTGACTTGAATCACACAATACAAAAGTATTGGCACCTGAACCAATTCCCAGATGAGCCAATTCACAGACCCAGAGCCCCTTAAATAAAGGGGAGACGAGGTTCCCCTGAGGAACAACCCTAATACATGGCCCAAAATATATACTGTAAATCTTGTGCCCAAACTTACCCAAAGGGACCACAGTCATTTACCAGGGTGATGTGCATTGAGGAAGGTGGAATAACCAAATTTTGTGGAAATTATGGGACATTGGCTCTGAACTGGCACTAATTCCTAGAGAACTAAAGTACCACTATGGTCCATCAGTCAGAGTAGGGGCTTATGAAGGTCATGTGTTTATTGGAATTTTGGCTCCAGTCCACTTCACTGCAAGCTCAGTAGGCTCTTGAATTTATCCCATGATTATTTCTCCAGTTCAGGCATGCACAGTTGGAATAGCCATACACTGGTTGCCTTACTTTTGGAAAAAAGATCATTGTAGTAGGAAAAGCCAAATGGAAGTCACTACAAATTCACCTTTACTTACCAAATAACGTACTCTTAACTGCTTTGCTTGTCTGATCAAACCCTGACTGACATAATTAAACCCCTTTAAAGCTGACCTGGGGTACTAACATTATTCTGGCTACAAATAGAGAGACTATTGGTCAGTTAATGAGCTGGCCAATCGGAAGGAACACCATTACCATCAGTAATATTCATGGTATCCCTTTACAAGATATGCTCTTAAAAAGAAGTAGGACTTTATTGTTATGAAATCTGACTTCTTTATTTGGTAGCTCATGACTCTGTCAGGCTAAGTACATTTGCTTTGTAAAAACTAAAAATTGAACATTAATTTACAGAGTTTGATTTTATTTTGTACTTTTGCATTTGTTTCCATTGGCAACTTTTCTTACCAAGTATAAAAGTGAAAAATTCTGTTTATTTGGGTTATTAAAATCTTGTGTCTTTCAAATATGGTATAGTCCACCATTTTCTAGAATCCTAGAATTAAAGGTGGTACAAAGAAGTTTGGAAAATGAAATTTTAGAATTAATAGCAACCACTATTTTACTAATATTGTAGTAAACATATAGACGAGTGGAATATTTGCTAGAGATATGTAACCAGCTTCATGGTTAGGAACCATGTTAGACATATCTTTTATTGTCTACCTGAACTACAGCACCATGTAAAGAATCTGCCCCATAGACTGTAAACACAGAGCAGCCTTGGTCACTGGTGACTTGCTAGTTCCCATGAGGTCCATTGGAATTTGGCTTTGGTCTTTGGTTTCTGGGAGATTTACATCCTTTATCTGAGTTATTCAGAGGCTCTGTTCCCTGTAATAAAGGACACTTGGCTCTAAAGGTAATTATGAATACCTCAATTTTAGAGTGCAAACACAAACAGCCTAGCTCCTTGCCCTTTTTCAGGGCATATATTCTTGTTATGGACTGAATGTTTGTGTCCCCCTCAAATTCATATGGAGGCCCTAACTCCTGGTGTGGCAGTATTTAGAGAGGGCCCTCTAAGGAAGTAATTGATGTTGCATGAAGTTATAAGGGCGGGTCCCTGATCCTGTAAGATCAGTTTCCCTTATCAGAAGAGACATCAGAGAGCACTCATGCTCCCTATTCTCCATCTCCCTCTTGCTCTCTTTCTTCCCTAATCATCACTAACAATGGCATTTTTTGCAGAGTCTGGTGGGATACCTATATCAGTTATTAACTAGTTTGAAAAACACAAACCAATTAGGTATGTCAGAGGGAAGTTAACACAGGGAACTAATTACAAAATTGTTGAAAGGTTAAGGAGCAACAAAGGTGAAAATGCTGTTAACTCAGAGCCCAAGAATGCTATGCTTCTGGGCAGCTGGGGCACAGCTGCTACAACTGCTCCTGCTGCTAGAGCCAGAAGCAGAAGGAAACAAATGGCTTCTCTCCCTTTGCTACCTTTTAAATCCTCACCATTGTCTGCCATTGGCAGAATCTAACCAAACCAGAATCTAACCAAGCCACGGGAAATACAGTTGTCAGGCTTCCAGCCCCCTGTGATAGAGAAGAGAAAACGCAAGTGCAGGAATGAAGCTGACAGCTAAAAGTCAAAAAAGCTGCACAGTGTCTTATTCAGATTAGGAAAGTTTCTGTCCATTTATTGTCTTCTAAGAGTTTTCTTTCTGCACCTAATGAGACCATAAAATTGCTTTTCTTTTTTGAATCTTTTAATGACAGTAATAAATTAATTATGTTAATTTTCTCATTGTTGAATCTGCTTTGCATTTCTGCTGTAATATCTACCTTGTCATGATAGATTTATAAACATATACACACACATATATGTTTTCTCTGTGTGTGTGTGTATGTGTGTATGCTAGATTTTATTTACTAATGTTTTGTTTAGGACTTTTTCATCCATGTTTATCATCAGGGTTGACCTTTAATTTTTCTTTTTCCATACTCTTCTTGTATAATTTTATAGCAAAGTTACACCAGTTATACCAGGTTGTGTCTTTTCCCTAGTTTTTAATTCTCTGGAAATTAACTATTACT
The DNA here is from genome assembly GCF_030028045.1 of Hippopotamus amphibius kiboko. NCBI lineage: Eukaryota > Metazoa > Chordata > Mammalia > Artiodactyla > Hippopotamidae > Hippopotamus > Hippopotamus amphibius. The sequence continues at coordinate 169,347,116 of NC_080186.1, read as the reverse complement.
GAAGTTTGATTTTTTAAAAATCTAATGTAAACTCTAAACCTAGTGCTTTATATGAGGTATATTTTAGATTAGTGGTTTATATTTGTTCATAGTTTTACTTTCCTTTTGAATCTCTTTCTAGAATTAATGTTTTCAAAAAAATTGTCTTTTTTACAGGTTTTCAAAATTTAATAGCATAAAACTGTTGCAAGTATTTTATTATAATTTTTAAAGTCACAACTCTATCAATTAACTTTTACTGTAAAACATCATGGCTTAACATATATTATTGTTTTGATTCTGTGTGTTAGCTGGATGGTCTGTTCTGGTCTGGGCTAGTTTGGCTGGGGTTGAATGACCTTAACATGACCTTCTCACATCTTTGGTGATTGGGCAGGCTGCTCAATCTGCCTATCTGAAGTTGCCTTGTCTTTTGCTTGTGAGTTTCATCAGCTCACACTCACTGTGATTTCTGATATATTTGAATTTATTACTACTGATCCTATTTTGTGCCTTTTATTTGTTTCTTCCTTTTTGCCTTCTGCTAAATTAACTTTTCTTTACCCTTATTCTATATTAGAATTGTACATTTTATATCCGTTCTTAGCAGTTACCTTAGAATTTTATCCTGCATACGTGTCTTTAAATTATCTCAGATTTAAAAAGGTGTCTACCCTCTTCCTGATTCATTCTCATAACTACCTTTCTGCCTAACTCCCATCATCTTTCATGTTATTATTCTCTGGTATTTTGGTGTATTTTTAAGTATTTTATGTTTTTACTAGGCTGTACATAGTGTCAAAAAAAAATTTTTTTTTGAAGGCTACAAAAAGCCGTACAATGTAAAGTTTATTCCCATCTCTGTCCCTTGTCCTCAAGGCCCCCTTCCCAGAGGCAACCATTAGTATCAGTTTTTTGTATATGTATCCAGAGGCAGTTTTTGCCTATACAAGCATATAAGGTGTGTACATATTTTTTCTTTCTCATGCAAATGGTAGCATATGACCCACACTGTTCTACATGTTGTTTTTTTAATCTAAAAATATTTCTTTGAAATTATTTCATATCAATACATAGAGCTCCCTCATTCCTTGTAATACTTTATAAAATCATTTATGATAATATAAATATATATTTTATACTACATATATGTGTATAATAGTATAATGGCTTTGTAATTCTTTTAATAGACATTAGATACACATATCACAATATATTTAACCAGTCACCTACTATGGGTATTTAAGTTGTTTAATGTTTTTGCTACTAAAAACAATATTGTAGTGAGTATATTTGTGTAGACCACTTTTTGCACATATGTATATATCTGTAGTATAAATTCCTCAAAGGGCATATATCAACAGGCATGTGTGTTTTAATTTCAGTAAATTCTTCTCCAAATACATTTCATTGTCTTCCTATCGATGCCCCATTAAAATGTCCTATTATAAACTGAATGTTTGTAAGCACCCAAGACTCATATGCTGAAATCCTAATCTCAATGCAGTGATATTTGGAGATGGGGCCTTTGGAAGGTGACTAGATCATGAGGGTGGAGCGCTTATGAATAAGATTAATGCCCTTATAAGAAGAGGCCAGAGAGCTAGCTCCCTCTTTTTCTGCCATACCAGAAGTAAGCCATTTGGAATCCTGAAGAGGGCTCTCATCAGAACCCAGCCATGTTGACACCATCTTGATCGCAGACTTCCCAGCTTCTAAAACTATGAGAAAAAAATTTTGGTGCCAAAGTCACCCAGTCTATAGTATTTTGTTAGAGTAGCCCAAATTAGCTAAGACATTTCCCTTGCACCCTTCTCCATGTTCTTTCTGGTTTTTTTGGCTGGATGTCAGTACTCAGGGTAATTTAGAAAGCCACTTATTGAAGAAACAAAATTACTATCAACCTAGGTTCCTGAGTGACTTCATGGATCAGACCTCCATCCCTATACCTTCCTTTCTCCTCCCTTGCTCCCATCACTAGGAAATCCTGCACTGGACTATTTCATGTACAAAAATTACACTTCTGTTGTGTTAAGTAAATAAAGTTATGGAGTTTATTTGAAGCAGCAATCAACATTTCCCCATCAAATCACCTTTGGGTTTATCAAGTACATTTTTAACCAGAAATAAATAAAGGAATGAGTGAATGAATGAATGAATTTTTAAAAAAGATTTCTCTATACCCTTGTTAACAATATGTTAGAAACTCTTTTGTTGTTTACCAAAGAGGTGAACAATCCATTTTATCAGCGTTTCAAATTGCATTTCTTTTATGACTCAAGTCAAGTCTTTATATATTTTCACATATTAAGATTCATTGGTATTTCCTTCTCTGTGAACTGCAAGTTCACATCCTTTGCCCATTTTTCTATAGAATTGTTGGGTTTTCTTTTGTTTATGATATGAATTGCAGGTGTTTTTTCCCAGACTGTTATTTGTCTTTCAACTTTATGTATTTTTTTTAATCAGTATTTTCTTTCACATTTTCTGGGTTTTTTCTTACTCAGAAAAGTTTTCTCCACTTCAAGAATTTTAATAGATATTCTTTCATATTTTCTTATACTATTTTATAGGTTTTTTTTTACATTTAAATATTTGATCCACTTAAATTTTATTCTGCTGCAGGGTTTTAGGTAGCTAGAGATTAAATTTATTTTTCCCCCAATAGCTACCAGTTATTCTAACACACTAATTTTGCTTAATCTAGCTTTTCCACAAGAATTGATGTGCTACCTTTATCATATACTAAAGTCCAACATATGATACAACAGTTTTTATGCTTTCTATTCTGCTTCACTGACTTGTCAGTATCTCATTATTCTATTATCTCTACAACAATGTTTGAATGTCTTGTAGAGCAAGTCCCCACTCAATACTTTTCTATTTCATAGTTTTATCAACTATTTTGGTTTATTTTTCCATATAAACTTTCAAATAGATTTATCTAGTTCTCAAAAAAATAAGACCTGTCTTTTTTGGGGGGTGGGAGGAGGAATCACCTTATTTTAAACACCCAAATTAGTCATTTTTGTTATTTTCCTAGGTCAGCATTTTCCAGTCCTTTAACTGTTATTTATTGCATCTCACTCTTAGTTCAATTTTCTTTTTGTTAAGAAAGTTCTTTCTGTGAGGGTCTGTGAGAGGCACATTCCCTTAATCGGCTTGTCTGAAATGTCTTTCACTTGTGAATAATAGTTTCACTTGATATAGAATTCTATTTTTACAGTTATTTGTCTTCAACACTGAAAGTATTATTGCTTTCTGGTTTCTGTAGTTGCTATTGATATATCTTTTGTCAATGATACTGTTCTTCCACTGCCTTTCAGATTTTTCTGTTTATCTGAGATATTTTGTAGTAAGCATCTCTTCTCAAGGTTGCCATAAGAGTTTCCTTTTAATTTATATATTTTGTAATATCACTGTTATGTGTCTAGATATGGATTTTCTTTTATTATTCTCCACCAGTCTCCTCTGATTTGGAAATTTATTTATTTCTTCATTTCTGGAAAATCTCATCCACTATGTTTTCATGTATAGCCTCTCCTGTATTCCTTCTATTCTCTCTAACACACTTTTCAGACTATATTGGGCCTTTCAGTCTGTCCTTCATGTCTCTTAATCTCCCATTCTCATTTTCCATGCTTTTATCACTGCATAATATATTTTTTCTTTTTTATTCTTTTTCTTTTTTCTTTTTTTTAATTTTTGCATAATATATTTTAAATTACTTTCTCTACTCCATCATCCATTCTGCTATTTTGTTTCAGCTGTGTGGCAATCTGTAATTTAGTAACAGCAGTAATAGTAAGTTGATTGAATTTTTCAATTCAAATAACTATTTTCATTTCTAGAAATTTTTTTTTTTAAATCAAAATTACTCATTCTCTTTCATATGTATTATCCTGTAATTTTGGCTCCAGTTTTTTCTTTAATCTTTTTTATTTAAAAATTCTTTATTATTATTAATTCTTTAAAAATTAATTTTAATTGTAAAAATTCTTTGAAAGAATAATTTTGCATAAATGTTTTTTCTTTTTAAAAAATTTATTATTATTTTTTAATTTTAGTTTTGGCTGCATTGGGTTTTCGTTGCTGTGCTTGGGCTTTCTCTAGTTGTGGCAAGAAAGGGCTACTCTTTGTTGCAGTGTGCAGACTTCTCAGTGCAGTGGCTTTTTTTGCGAAGCATGGGCTCTAGGCGCCCAGGTTTCAGCAGTTGTGGTACACGGGCTAAATTGCTCCAAGGCATGTGGGATCTTCCTGGACCAGGGATGGAACCTGTGCGCCCTGCTTTGGCAGGCAGATTCTTAACCACTGCACCACCAGGGAAGTCCCTGCAGAAATGTTTTTCTGTAACTAAGTTCTTGAGGTTGCTTATCCTCCTGTTTATTATGTTTTTGTAAACTGTAATCTAATTGCATGTGTGTTTTTTTAACACTTCTTCCCATTTATTATACTTGTACATTTTCTTTAAATATACTCACTTTTCCACTTACTTTATTTTAAAAATGTTTCTATCACTGCTTTAAATAGAAAACTGGCATCAGTTGCCATACATACAAGATAATCATTTAAATGAGCAACAGTGAAAATGAAACATTGCTATTATGGTCAAGCTAAATACTGTTGCCTACCCAGGAACCTGAAGCTTGCTTTCTCTTTATCAAAAGAAGAAAATTAGCAATTGTTAAAGAGGTGTTAAAGATATATTGGCATCAAACTGAGACTTTCTCTTTGAAGCAACCAGAAACATTGAAAGACAAAATGGAAAAGGATAACTTTCTCACTGTGTCATTATAGGTCATTTAGTGCTGACTCCTAGTACTATTTAAATCAGTTATTTCTCCCAATTTTAACGTGCATAAGAATTATATGGAGATCTTGTTAAAAATAATTGCATGTGTTTTATCATTGTTTATTGTGAACATTGAGTGCAAAGTTCATGTGACCATTGTTTCAGAAACATCCTTTAGAGTGGTTTGGGGTTTGCCAGTCTTAATATTAATATTAATGTCTCTCAGTTGGGCAGTGGGATCTTCATCCCAGAGTCCTGCTCAGAATAAACTTCCTTGACTTTTCTCTGATTTGACAATGTTTCTACTCAGAGGGGAAATCCTTCCACAGGTCATTGCTTTTTTAGGAAGTATCAGTTCCATGTTTCTGCTTTAAAAGGGCCATGGCTTTTGTTGCTGTTTTTGTTACATTCTCCTATGATTATTAAACTCCAGTCTCTGGTTATTAGAGTCAACACTTTTATCCAGTAATCTGCCTTAGCATCAGTTAGTACACTTTCCACTTTATAAATGAGTTATCTTTAATTTCTTGTACCTGGCAATTTTTCTCTCTGTCTTATAGGCTTAGTTACAGATTTTAAACATTTCTCTATGTTTTATACAACATTTTTCTGAATTTCAAAACTCATGTTATGGATTTTTATTATGTCCTGCATAGCTCAGAATCTAAACTACTGTTTTTTGTTTTATTCTTTCATGCATAAACACAGCAGTGTTGGATTTCTCTACTGTTAACATTCCTTTGTGTGTTTACTTTTGCCTGGTTACCTCTCAAACTGTACATATAATTTCTACTGACCAATTATTTCAGGACTTTGTAAAAGCTATCAGGAAAGTGCATGTATATACTGAGGGGCAACTCTAGGTATATCTTACTCAGAACTTAAGCGAGTTTCTCTAAGAGTAAACGTCCGTGTATTATGAGATCATCACAAAATATGTGACCTAGACTCTTGTTTACCTCTGATCTGATGTTATACCCTTTGGTTTATAAAATTTTGAGTACCAATTCCCTAATTTTAATAAAATCATCATTAAAATATTATCTGTTATGTTATCCAGTTCCTCTTAAACATCAAAGGCTTATGGTAAATTTGTCCTACAGTTAATTCTAAAAAAATATGTGCACATTTCAATAATTTTGTATACATTCTTATATCATCAAATGAATAATATATGCCATAAGGTAATTCATTTTTGCCTGCATTGCCAGGGAACATGGAATCCAAACCAGTGTTTATTAACAAGAAAGAAATTTCTGTTTCATGTTAGATAATTTCTACCCCCTGAATTTCCTTCATATATTTTATGTTTTTCTTTTTTTAAGTTTTATTTTATTGAAGTGTAGTTGATTTACAATGTTGTGTTAATTTCTGCTGTACAGCAAAGTGATTCAATTATACATATATATATTCTTTTTCATTTTCTTTTCCATTATGGTTTGTCATAGGATATTGAATATAGTTCTTTGTGCTATATAGTGGGACCTTATTGTTTATCCATCCTATATATACTAGTTTGCATTTGCTAATCCAAGACTCCCATTCCTTCCCTCTCCCATATGTTTTTCTTTTTTTTTTTTTCTTTTCTTTACTTTTTTTTGTGTGTGTATTTTGGCCGAGCTGCTTAGCATGCGGGATGGTTTCCCGACTAGGGATCAAACCTGGGCCTCCATAGTGAAAGCACTGAATCATAACTACTAGACCACCAGGGAACTCTTTATTGTTCTTAAGATTATAAAATTATGGTCTTCTTTTGCATGATGCTTCCTTTTATAAGCTGTGATACTAATAATTCATTAAACACTGTCTTTGCCTTTGTTATTCTAAATAAGCTCATTTTTCCTTATTCTATACTTCATCTCTTAAATTATATTCTTACATTTCTATCCTATGCACTTTTTTTTTAAGCTCTTTATTGGAATATATTTGCTTTACACTCTTGTACCAGTTTTTGAGGTACACCAAAGTGAATCAGCTGTATTTATACATATATCCACATATCCCCTCCCTCCCGCGACTCCCTCCCCTGCTCCCTGTCCTGGCCCTCTAAGGCATCACCCATCATCGAGTTGATCTCCCTTTGTTATACAGCAACTTCCCACTAGCTATCTATTTTACAGTTGGTAGTGTAAAAAATATGTCTATGCTACTCTCTCACTTCATCCCAGCTTCCCCTTTGCCCCCCACCCCAGCCCCATGTTCTCAAGTCCATTCTCTACATCTGTATCTCCACTCTTGCCCTGTCACTGGGTTCATCAGTACCATTTCTTCAGATTCCATATATATGAGTTAGCATACTGTATTTGTTTTTCTCTTTCTGGCTTAATTCACTCTGTATGACAGTCTCTAGGTCTGTCGACCTCATGACATATAGTTCCATTTCATTCCTCTTTATGGCTGAGTAATATTTCATTGTATATATGTGCCACATCTTTATCCATTCATCTGTTGATGGGCATTTAGGTTGCTTCCATGTCCTGGTTATTGTAAATAGTGCTGCAATGAACATTATGGTACATGTTTCTTTTTGGATTATGGTTTTCTCTGGGTATATGCCCAGTAGTGGGATTACTGGGTCATGTGGTGGTTCCATTTTTAGTTTTTTAAGAAACCTCCAAACTGTTTTCCATAGTGGCTGTACCAGCTTACATTCCCACCAACAATGCAGGAGAGTTCCCTTTTCTCCACACCCTCTCCAACATTTATTGTTTCTAGATGTTTTGATGAGGGCCGTTCTGACCGGTGTGAGGTGATATCTCATTGTGGCTTTGACTTGCATGTCTCTAATGATTAGTGATGTTGAGCATCTTTTCATGTGTTTGTTAGCCATCTGTATGTCTTCTTTGGAGAAATGTCTATTTAGGTCTTCTGCCCATTTTTGGATTGGGTTATTTGCTTTTTTGGTATTAAGTTGCATGAGCTGCTTATATATTTTGGAGATTAATCCTTTGTCTGTTGCTTCATTGGCAAGTATTTTCTCCCATTCTGAGGGTTGTCTTCTTGTCTTGTTTATGGTTTCTTTCACTGCTATGCACTTTTTTTCTCTGCTAATATCACCACTATTTCCTTGGCCTTTGTCATATGTCACATAGGATTAAGGTTGCTAATATCACCTTACCTCTGTACAAAAGTCAATAATTTACAGTTCCCTTTTACTCTGAATTCATTTTTAGGTCACTTTCTCTGATCTCAGAAAATGAATTGTCTTTCCCTTTTCAGGGTCAGCCCCTTAACCTATGTCCCTTGATCCACCCCTTATCACCTCCCAGACCATCTTCCATCATTTATCTCTTCTCCTCTATTTTCAATCTCTTCATATCCACACACTCAAAATTCTCATAATACCTATATCTACTTCAAGCATTTTCTCAAACATCATCTCAGTAAAATCTACCTTGACCATCACCCCTTTAAAATTTCAACCCTTCTTTGCTTCCTATTCCTTTTAACCAGTTTTTTTCTTATTACACTAATATCTGATACATACATTTACATGTCTACATATATGTGTATACACATATACACAAAATCTTATTTTTTTACCATCCTCAACTTGACATATAGTAGGTAGTCAATAAACAATTGTTGAATGAATGAATGAATAATATTATTGCTGTTCATTTGTCCAACCTAATGAAAGCATGATATCTTATTAGATATCCGAATTGCAATTTAGCTTGATACTTTTCCATGTGTATATCACACAACTATTATAAACTCACTGGTATATACTTGTTTTCATCTAAGTAATTATTTTCACAGTGGAAATCTAAAGGATGGGTGGTAGCTATGGGAAAATGCTTAGAAAACAGAATTGAATTCTGGAATATTTTTTCCTTCTGCCTTAGTACTACCTTCTACTAAGTGGTAATAGTTGTAGTAAATGAGCAAAAATGATCTCTTCACCTCTTTGACATTTCTGCTTGTTTATTATAATTAGGGTAAGTTGTCTTCTGAAGTCAATAGCTGAGAATTGTAAGAATTCATTTGTGTATTCTTTCTAGAGAAGTCTCTGTATGTTTGCAAGAAGATTATCAATTGCTTTCTAAACTTTTATGACATTTCTTTCAGTCAGCTTTCTTCTTTGAATTTCACTCAAGTCCTAATGGAACAAATGGGTCCATTTGTGCAGAAAGGTAATAGATCAGCTAGCTCAGCAAGCAGAGGCTATCTCACACAGGACCAGTTTCATGGGTATGCAAACTGTGCAGTCACACAGGCCCCATGTTCAGAAGGACCCTAAACTTGGTTGAGTGTCCTGCTATCACTGTCTTGATATTCTTAATAATTTGGAGGGAATTCCCTGGCAGTCCAGTGTTTAGGCCCCTGCACTTCCACTGCAGGAGGCCTGGGTTTGATCCCTGATTGGGGAATTAAGATCTCGATCCTGCAAGCCATGCAGCATTGCCCAAATAAATAAATAAAATTTTAAAAATAAAATAATTTTTTAACAAAAAGTCCTGGGGCTTCCTAGGTGGCGCAGTGGTTAAGAATCCGCCTGCCAGTTCAGGGGACACGGGTTTGATCCCTGCTCCAGGAAGATCCCACATGCCGTGGAGCAACTAAGCCCGTGTGCCACAACTATTGAGCCTGCGCTTTAGAGCCTGTGAGTCACAAGCGTTGAGCCCATCTGCTGCAACTACTGAAGCCCACGTGCCTAGAGCCCGTGCTCTGCAACAAGAGAAGCCACAGGCAATGAGGAGCCGGCGCACCACAACGAAGTGTAGCCCCCACTCACTGCAACTAAAAAAGAAAGCCCACGCACAGCCAAAAAAGACCCAACACAGCCAATAAAGTAAATAAATAAATTTTAAAAGATAAGAAAAAAGTCCTGCATTTTCATTTTGCACAGGGCTGCACAAATTATGTAGCTGATTCTGATCTCAGAACTTAGTCATTTCTACCATATTTGTTTTTCTGGTTTAGTTTATCAGGCTTATAATCTCAGCCCATGAAAAAGTGGATTTTGATTTAGCAACAGTTATTCTGAATTGTCTGCTGCCCAAGTTCACACTTGCAGTGTATAACCTTTAAAGGAGCCACAGTTGGATCCCAAAAGCAATGGAAGTCAGAAAGCAATGGAACAATAGATTCAATGTACTGACCCAATAGCTATTAAATTAGAATTCAGTAAACTCTCATTGTTTTAAGCAGAGATCTTGAAGTTGAAAGCAAAAGAATGGGGAAAGTTAGACCATACAAATACTAACCAAATGAAAGCTGATAAAGCTTTCAGGCTTTGAAACAAAAAGTACTACTAGAGATAGGGAAGCACAGCATAATGATAAAAAGTACAGATCCAATTCACTGGAGAGTGGCCTACGTCATGATAAGGGACAGTCAGAGTTGTTCCTATAGTACACAAAAAATATAAAAGAAATTGGCTACTGATGGCTCCAAACTGCAGCCAGCCTGATAGGCTGATACAAATGTCTGAAATGCATTTTGCTGCTTCTGTGGAGCAAAACTACAGACAAGCATGTAGGCTGATGGGAGAACCCAGAACGGAGTAAGAAAATTATGGGAACAGGAAAGAAAGGACAAGGATTAGTTAGTCCCCAACTCCTCTTCTTTTCAAGATGATACCCTGAAAGCATTCTTAAATTTACTGGCCACCAGAGCTTGCAGGTGGTTATCTCTGGGTTTTTGTTTGCTTGTTTTCTAATTTATTTTTTGGTCCTTTCATGCTTACTTTTCTTTTGTCAGTCTCCGTGATTGATATGGATGTTCCAGGTACAGGACATACTGATTGGGCTTATTCATTGTAACTCTTATTGGTGCCTTCTATAACAATTGGCCAGATCCATTGTCAAGAACAGCCTGTTCTTGTCAAGATTGTATCCTGAAATAATACCTCATACCAAGAAGGAAAAAAAAATAGTTTCCTCATATAAGATTTAATATGTGGGTTGTTACACACTGCTATCTCCTTATTCAACAGCCCTGAGATGGGTAGAAATCAACAGTGTTTGGTGTATTTATAATGGACAATTGAGGCTTGAAAAGGAAAGTCACTATCATTATTCCCACAGTACACAGTGATTCCTAAATTTAGTTGCCTGTTAGAGTCACCTGGACACATTCTGAAAAACCCCAATGCCAGGTGAATTTTCTTAAATATATTACTTGAGCCTTTACTTTTTTCTTTCCTGTCCCAAATTTTGTTAAAAGTAGTATTCCTTTAACATCAGAATTTATATGACATTTACATTTTGTTCTTCAACCACATACCTGACCTTTATTTTTTTCTATTCTCACAGTTAAATGAAATCAATATTGCATACTTTGTCCTTTTTGCCATGGTTTCATTTATTTCTCAGCTGACTGAAAATAAGTCATCAAGTAGTTTGTTCAAGCAGAACATGGATATTATATTCTCTGAATTCTTCCACATTCAGAATTGTACTTCTATGGTGTTTATACCTGAAAAGCAATTTACTGACATAAAATTCTTGAGTCACACTTTCTTTCCATGAGGACTTTGAGTTCTTGAGGACATTATTTTACTAACTTGTAATCAGGGCTGTGGAGAAATCTAAGAGACAGTTATTGTGCCTTAAACTTTTATCTGGCAAACCAAAGTTTTCTTTATCTTTGATTCTCAGTAATTTTTTTGCTAGGATATGTATCATATTATTTGATTCATAATAGTCAAATTACCTTTTGTCTGGAGTTAAAATTTTCTTTATGTCTTTAAATAGTTAGAATGGTCATGGGGGGGGCAGGGTTTGTATCTTTGAGGATACCAATTATATATATGTTGGATCTATTTTCTCGTCTTCCTTAACTTGATTAAGAGTATTATAGATAACCTAAAGTGAACATCATTCCAAGTGGGAAAATATTAGAAGCATTCCCTTTAAAAACAAGAATAAGACAAAGATTCCCCTATCATTTTTTCTATTAACCTTACATTGGTCCTAAGCAGTGTGGAGGCATATGGATTGGTAAGGAGGAAATAAATTGTGGGTATAAGAGGCAGAGCCTCAGAAGACTTCAAAGGCAGAGGGATGTCAGAGATAACATGAGGGGGAAAAAGTGTTTGGAATCCAGAACAGTGCTGTATTGCTGATTTTACTTGATTGTTTACATAGACAACCCAAAATAACCTAAAATTAACAAAATGTCCTATGTAAGACAAAAGTGAGTTGCATTCCTACATATCAGTACTACTAGCAGCAAACAACTATAAACGTAAAGAGAAGAAACTATTTATAGTAATATTAGAGAATATCAAGTGTCTAGGAATAAATCTAATAGAAGATATCCAAGAACTCTTTAAAGGAAAGTTTAAAAGTTTGTTGAAAAAAATATCATTCATAACAATTATACCACTCTAATGCAAGATGTTAATAACAGGGGAAACTGTAGGGTGGGGGATGAGGGCTGCTTGGGAACTCTGTAGTTTTCAGTCAATTTTTCTATAAAGCTAAAACTACTAAAAAAAAAGTCTGTTAATTTTAGAAATGCACTTTTAAAGAATATATAGAGATGCATAAACCTATATAAAAACAGTGAAAAAATAATAATATAGCTGCTTATCAGAATTCTTAACAGATGACATTATAATATTTTGTATATTTCTTATTGATTTAAAATTTATCAGTTAATAGAATATAAAAATAGAACTGAACGATTTTGGTGAGCAAAAGAATACATTGGGCAGGTCCTGCCTGGAGCAGGAAGCTGTAATTAACCCATTTGAGTCTCTTTCAGTTTTCTAAACCAAGAAATCGCTATGGAGATCACTCTTTTTACTAAAGGTAACTATTTTTTTTTAAAACTTTCATTTTTTCCCCCATTTAGGGATTTCCCATGAACTTGACAAATGGCTGAAAAGTTAACATCCCCCAACCCAAATAGGTTAATTTCCTTTCTCTTTTAAGGTACCATTCTCTTTTAAGAGATTCTCATAATTTTTCTATTTGTGTTTAACCTACTTTTTAGTAGAGTAGAATGTGCAATTCTATATTGTGATAGAAGAGAAAAATCAAAAAAGAAAAAAATGTCTAGGAGATAATATATGAATAGCAGAGTAACTCATAGAATTGACATTGACCAATGAATTTCATGTGTGTGCAATTATTGTTCATAAAGAGATAAACCTAGTGAATAATAACTGTTCAGATTAATGGAAAATTAACCAGGAAGAAATCAACCTCCACAATACTGATGATTTATTAAAAGCAAACAGATACACATGAACTAATCATGTAGGTACTATAATTCCATTTCAGGTTTTTACATACTACCTTTTATGAGTGAATGCTACATGGAGCTTATCAAGGAAGTTATCGAAACAAGCATACTTTGAAGTTCAAAGGTTATGTATAATACATTGATGATATGTCCACATATATAAACTTTATTCTTTTAAAGCAGCATCATTAGTGCATTTTGTCTTTTGGTTCTGCTTTTTATCATCTTCTAAATAAATCCAAACTCTTTAACATGATGTAGGCTCTTTCTGCAGGTCTAGAATCATTTCTTCTCTGTGCCCACAGGAACCCTTCTTGGACCTGCACTCATTCTCTAGTTCCCTAAGGGCATCACACTCTCTTCTCTCCCTGATTTCATACATGTTGTTCTTCTGTGTCAAAAAAAAAAAACTCATCCTTCCTTTCGTTCTTGGATAATTGCTCTCATGTATCTGCTTTTTTTGGACTCCCTTCTGGATCTTCACAGGCTGAGTCAAATGTCCTCCACTAGAACTATCTCTATGATAATACTTAGCAAACAGTGCCCAACTTCCTCTTCACATCTGAGTAGTGCTGGAGCCGGAAGTTGTGGTGGCAGCTTCTTGATTCTGTAGCTTCCTGACTAGAGCTAGAGCTAGAGCAGGGGGGTGGGCAGAGTCTGCATATGGCTGCAGGGTAGGGGTCAGAGAATGAAACCCTGATCCTACAGCCAGGCTGATCTGAGAACGAGGTAAGACAAGAGTCATATTCTAGATGAAAGGTCAGAAACAAGGAAGAGATAAGAAGTTGTTTGTGGGTATAAGAGGCAGAGCCTCAGAAGACTTCAGAAGCAGAGGGATGTCAGAGATAACATGAGGTGGAAAAAGTGGTTGGAATCCAGAACAGTGCTGTATTGTTGGTTTTACTTGTCTTTCATCATTCTTCACCCCCATCCCACAGCTTAAGCGCAGACTTCCATCACTAAATCCCCACTGCCTACAATGGGGCCTGCCACACAGTAGGTAGGCAACAAGTATCTGTTGAATTGAGCCCTATTAACCATCATTTACAGACCATTCTTTATAACCTCTCACAAAGGATACTTTTCTAGGAAACATTCCCTAATCCCCACCGAAAAGGATTCTGTTCCTACAAGTACTCGTGGTATGTTTTTTTGGTATCTGTTTCTCTTTCAGTGCTCTACCTTGCATGATACATGATTGGATGTGTCCTATTTTTCTCTCTGTGTCCACCCCAGGGGCAAGATCCCTGTCTGAATCATCTTTGAAGATCCTAGTAGAAGTGTCACAGATTTTGTGTGAGTCCCTAGGTGCCCGCTTTGCGTTGCTCTTATTTTCCATAGTTCTGATTTGCTTCAGTCCTCACTCTCACATAATGGAGATAATGGCTTAGAAAGAAAAAAGTTTTTATAGAATCCAAAAGTCTACTCCGATGTCTTCAAAGAAAAAGCAAAGGAAATAAATATATAATCTCTTACTAATGTTACTTTAAAAATCAACAAGTATTCTTTTGTGTAAGATAGATTTTTGTTTTAATCTAGTTATCATGGTTGCCCGGTATGACTTTGGTTTGACTATGTAGCTCTGATGTGTGGTAGGTTTTAGAATTCAAAATTAGAAACCCAGGTACCCCTTGCACCCTGCTCTTCTGGTTGAAGTGTGACTAAGAACTGATGGTAAAACAACAACAACAAAACCCCAAATCATCTGGGTTTGGTATGTGCCAGAGTGTAATGTGTGCGCACGTATGTTCTCATACATCTATAGTTATCTATTTTTTAAAAAAAATTTATCTGTTTATTTGTTTATTTATTTTTAGCTGTGTTGGGTCTTCATTGCTGTACACGGGCTTTCTCTAGTTATGGCGAGCAGGGGCTACTCTTCATTGTGGTGCATGGGCTTCTCATTGTGGTGACTTCTTTTGTTGCAGAGTGCAGGCTTTGGGCATGGGAACTTCAGTAGCTGTGGCACGTGGGCTCAGTAGTTGTGACACACAGGCTTAGTTGCTCCGAGGCATATGGGATCTTCCTGGACCAGGGCTCGAACCCGTGTCCTCTGCATTGGCAGGTAGATTCTTAACCACTGCGTCACCAGGAAAGTCCCTATAATTATCTCTTGATCACCTATTTATGTTTACTTTAGAATTAACAAAGCGTAGAGGAGAATTGATTGAAATATTTATTTAGAGGTCTAATACTGAGCATTCCAGTACGACAGCCACTAGCTACATGTTGCTGTTGAGTACTTGAAACATGGTATACTGAACTGAGATGTGCTATTACTCTCATAATTTTACTTTTTTTCCATGTGATTACTAGAAAATTTTAAAATACAAATGTGGCATGCCTTGTATTTCTGTAGGATAGCATTGGTCCCACATATACTATAGTTACTTTTACCACAGAAACATTGCAAAGATGTTGCTAAAAAAATTCTATTCTAGTAATGGAGATAAACTATCGATAGTCAACTGTACTGCAGGCACTGAGCTATTACATGAATTATTTCATTTAATTCTCCCAAAATCTTAGCTAGTTATTTCCCCTATTTTAAGATAAGTAATCTGGGGTTCAAAGAGGTTAAGAAAATTTCTTACAAGTCCATGATCAGACAGCTAGCAATCTGTAAAACATACTTATATCTACTTGTCCTTAGATATCATTCTCTTTTTGCTGGAGAACACCACCATTCCTGTCTTTCCTTTCCCTTATGCCACCTGAAATTCTAATAACACCTACAATCGTGAAGTCTCACCAGCCTGTTACTTCAAAATAAGGTCATAGTTCCTTTTTTACCTAAATGAAAACAACATGTAAGTCCCTCACAAGCCAAATTATCAGGCATTCCAATCTTTTCCCATGATTCCCCTCCCCATATAATCATAAATGACCCAGGCTTTTTTACTAATGCCTGAGAGTTAATCCATTTGCCTGTGGATTGACAATAGAGTAGCAGCTCATACACTCTTGAGGCTGAAGGCCTATCTAGGGAAGGGTAAATTCAGTGACAGGGGTTGTGTTAGTTTTCTATTGCTGTGTGACAAATTACCATCGCCAGCTTAAAACAACACCCATTTATTAGCTGATATTATCTGTGGGTCAGAAGTCCAGCACGGCTTTGTTGAATTCTCTGTTCACAGTATCACATGGCTGAAATCAAGGTGCCTGCAAGTCTGAGTTCTCATCTCGAGACTTTGGGGCAGGGAGGAAATCTGTTTCAAAGCACATTTTTGTTGTTGCCAGAATTCGGTTCCTGATGGGTATAGGACTTAGGTCCCTGTTTCCTTGCTTGCTGTCAGCCAGGGGCCACTCTCTACCTCTAGAAGCTGGCTGTGTTCCTTGTCATGTGCCCTATTTCCCATCTTCATGCCAGCATGGCAAATTGAATCTGTTTCCTGCTTTGAATCTCTCTGACTTCTCTTTCTGCCACCAGCTGTAGAAAACGCTCTACTTTTAAGAGCTCAGGTAATGGGATCAGGGCCACCCAGATAATCTTATTTTCAGGTCAACTATGACATAACATAATTGTGGGAATGATATCTCATTCTGTTTACAGGTTCCAGGGTTTAGGGAATGGGATATTGGGGGCGAGTGGGTGGAACATTTTCAGCTATCTGCCTATTATAGTCCTGGAGATTATATAGGGCATGTACACCACCACAGAGGCAGTGGCAGAAAGCAAGCTATCAGAGTCCTCCCAGCTACTTAGCTTAGTTAGTCATAGGGACAAACCAAGAGCTTAGTCATGATTAGACAGTAACACTTACTGGAGGAGAAGTAGAGGATGGGAAGTGAAGGTTCCTGACTTGCCACCTTCCCTTCAACTAACCCCCCAATGTTACTCATCATAGACTTTCTTTCTGAAAGCCACATGTAGATCTCTGTGCTAGCCATGTCTGTCCCCCCTGTTTTAAGGACAGCAACATCCAGGCACTTTGAGGTATGTTGGAGCCTCTATGTCCTGTCTTGCTGGAGCCCTGATAAACCTTAGGGATGGGAGTCCCCCTGGTGCCTGCTGAATGGCTTCCTGACAGACCACCGGGGCCAGTTCTGCTGGTTCCTCTGGGCTAAGGAGCTTCCTCAAGGTGCAGGAGTAGCACCCTCCTCTGCCTGTAGCAGACGTCAGTCCCTCTAGTAACCTAGTTACCTGCCTTTTGACCTCTTTCTTGCCCCACACTTGTGTGCCAGTCTGGCAGTACTCAGCTCAAAATCCATTATGGCTCTTGCTCTCCCTGGGAACACATCTTTAATGTGCCAGTTGCTGAACCTTTGCTCTCCAAGCTTTGTGTTCCCTAAAGTGCCACATCCCCTTTCTCTTTATTGCCTCTGTTGTTTACTTGAGAGATTTCGTTTAGCTGATTCATATTTTTAACCTTAACAAATGTGTAAAGGAACGTTTTATCACTATCATATGTGGAAAATCTTAATTACCTGCCATATATAGGTGTTAACTGTAAAAGAAAAAAGACATTCTTAGTCACTTGTGGTCTCTAACCTGACATAGCAGAGTGATTCTCAAAAGGCTCCTTTCTTCCTCTCCGGTTGTCTCCAAGGGCATTTTTATTACAATTCCTAACTCTTTTTCCTGTTTGTTTTTGTTGTGTTGTGTTTTGAGCTAAGGGGTGACGATGCAATTATATTACAGGCTACATGTTGAAGCTTGGCAAGCCGCATGTACCTCAAGCTGCTTCACCCCGTCCTTCCCACCCCCACCCCTCTTAAGTGTGCTACCTAAAGTCATCCCCCACACCACCAGAGATGTGCAGTCCACAGTTCAGAAAACACAGACCTGACTTTCTTCTTCCCAGAGACCCACCCCATATTCCTTTCCTTCTAAGAAACTGATACAGACCTCAGTGATCCCAACTGCATTCATAAGGCTACTGTGTCTAATTATTCAAATGTTGCTGTGTGACATTTCATTAAGGACAAAGACCATGCTTTATACTAAGTTTTCCCACAGCATTTGGTATGCTACCTGGCAAACAGCAGGCATTCAATGAATATTTGTGGTTTGATGAGCAGCAACGGTCAGCTCTGGGGAAGAGTGTAAAGCAGAGTTTGACTTAGGTTCCTCTCCTACCTTAGGCTGCTTCAGTCACAGAAGGGCCATGGACTACAGTTCTCATCTGAAGCATTTTCTCCTTTCTCAATAAGTTCCATGTGTTTTCTGATTTTTCTCAGTCTCTCTCTTTTGATCCACTTGGCCAATTTAGATGTTCCTTTCACGGATCAATTTAAGTCTCTTTAGCTTTATATGAAGCTTAAGGTTGCTTGTCTGTACCCCAGCCAATTTACACATACTTATGATCCAAACCTGGGTGTACTAAGAATGAAAGTGGGCAAAAATAACTATTAAGCCAGGATAAGAGGTGTCCCTGACAAACAAGGAAGTATGGTCATACTACTTTGAGAATAGTGATTTGCTGACTCTGTCTCTTTTCATTTAACTGTAAAGCTGTTCTAGGTCTGGGCCTTATTTCTCTTAGCTTCCTTTGTTGCCTAGGACTGTGCCTGGCACATAGTGGTAGTAGAAGAAATGTTAGTGCTGTTTTAAAAATGTTTGGTTAATTGCATATAATACTATCTTGATGTAGAATTCAGATAATCCCATTTGGGGCCTATTATGAGCCATTTTCTCAGTATTACAAATATAGGGCAATGAGCTTAATTATATGCTTGTGTAATGATAATAGCTAGCATTTACCAGCACTGAGCATGTACCAGGCCCAGGGCTAAAAACTATTTGAGTTCTCTCACTGATTTCTTCCAACAGCTCTTGGAGGTAAGTACTACTATGGTCCCATTAAATGAGAAGAAAAGACGGGTTTAGAAAGATTAAGAACCTTGGTCAGGGTCACTCAGCTAATTATGCATCAGAGTTTGAACTCCAGACTCTGACCCTGTATACCATCTCCCCTATATGTGATAAATAGCTGGTATTGAATTTTGGAAAGTAGTTAAAAAAAATAATAGTATACTTTTAGGAAAAAATCCATTTGCTGTAAACATTTTAAAGGAAAATTTATTTAACTAAATGAGAGTTTGCAAAGTCAGGCAAGAGTGGTAGCTATGTGAGCTCCTGAGGAGTGATAGCAGTTGGTTAGACCCACATATTGCTTGCTGTTGTCCTTGGTGTTAATGTTTCTATTTGTTAAGGCACAAATATACCATGTTAGTTTTGTTGAGATCATTTTCTTGTTTATGAGCAGTAAGATGCAAAACATTTTATCGTGTACTGTAACAATTGCATTTCACTTTAGCAGTATGTGGATGAATTATGAACACTGTCTATTACTACTCTGTCTTTTTAAGATGTTTTTACTTGGTAACAATTTTAAGGACATTACAGACACATCATAGTTTTGACTCCAGAAAAATTATTATTTGGTATTATTGTAATTACAAACCATATTTTTACATTAATGAAATTTATAGTCAATGTTTTTTTAAAATAAAATCAGTCTATTGAATTTTATATAAAAATAATCCAAATTGTAAGGGATCATCTGTAGCTTTAAATAGTTTTAAATCAGAAAGGATAAATTAAGTATGTAAAGAGGCTATGCTATAATACTGAGCAAATAATTATATGCACAGACTTTCATACAAAAATGTATCCTTTGATCAAGTGGAATTGTCTTTTTTGTTTGTTTTTTGTTGTTTTTAATGGCTGCATCAGTTCTTAGTGTGGCACGTGGGCTCATCATTGTGGCAAGCAGGCTTCTCTCTAGTTGTGGCATGGGGGATTTCTCTTCTCTAGCTGTGGTGTGCGGGCTCCAGAGCACATGGGCTCTGTAGTTTGCCGCACGTGGGCTCCCTAGTTGAGGCACGTGAGCGTAGTAGTTGTGGAGTGCGGGCTTAGTTGCCCCGCTGCATGTGGGAGCTTAGTTCCCTAACCAGGGATCTAACTGGCGTCCCTGGCAATTGGAAGGCAGATTCTTTACAACTGGACCACCAGGGAAGTCCCAGAATTGTCTTCTTAACTGACTTTGTTTTTCTACTGGCAAGAAGTGTGTAGGAATAGCTATAGCAACTGAAATTAGATATTAAGGTATTCAATCACATATGATGTGTTATAAACAAAATATGAAAAAATCTGGAAATGTTTACATAATGCGTACTAACTTTTATGAATAAATGATAGGAAACGTTGTTACTTAAGGCATTCACACAAGATGACTACATTTATAATTCAAAGGAAGGATTACAAATGTATATATCAAGTTCAGAAATTTTCTGGGTTTTTTTGTCATAGGACATTAAAAAAATTTTTTTTAATTGAAGTATAGTTGATTTACAACATTGTGCCAATCTCGGCTGTACAGCAAAGTGACAGTTATAGACATATAGAAATTATTTTTAAAATATTTTTTGCATTATGGTTTATCACAGAATACGGACATTTTTGTAATTAATATGCCCTTGAGTTTTACACCAGAAGGTTTTCTCTAATTTATCATGTTTGTCTTCTTCAGTGAAATAGGATACCATGATATCAATGGTTAGAAAAACTGCATTGAATATCAGGTTATCACTGTACTCAGAGTAACCAGAAAATCAAAATGCTTATGTTATGATGTAGATCGGGATCTTATGGTTAACTGATAGAAATTGGAACCAAGAGGAAGTTTGAAATAAAAAATTGGTCATTTTTTGTTGCTTTGCACTTTTTATTACCTAGGTGATTTAAAAAATTTTTCATTTACTCTAGGCACTTGAGATACATCAGTTGAACAAAACAGACAAAAATCCCATCTTATATTGGGGAAGACAGATGTTAAAAGATAAACATACATAGATAAATTATAAAGATTTTTACAAGGTTTTAAGTGTCATGGGAAGAAAAGAAAAAGCAAGTTAGGAAGGGTTGAGAGTTGGGTTTGGGGTGGTTTCAATTTTAAATATCGTGGTCAGGCTAAGCATCATTGTTAAGGTAAGATTTGAGCAAGGAGTTAAAAGAGGTGAAGGTGGACACCAGGGAAGAATGTTACCGGCAGAGAAAAAACTCTCACAAAGGCCTTGTCTGGAGTATACAAGCAACTTGTATACTGGATACAAGTGGTTCGAACTGGAGTCAGAGAGTAAAGCAAAAGGCAAATCCAAGGGCTTTGTAGGTAACTGTAAAGACCTTAGCTTTTACAGGTTAGGAAATAGGGAGGCAATGGAGGATTTTGACCAGATGAGACAGGAGCTGACTTTTCTTTTCGGAGTTTATTCCGGTTGTTGTTTTGGTGACAAGACTGCGTTAACGGTGGGCAAGGAGACCATTTAGTAGGCCACCGAAGTATACGCGGGGCCAGGGAAGATGAGTCATGCAGGTGAGGAGTGGTCTGATTCTAGTTTATTATGAAGGTACAGCCAACAGACCTGCTTGACAGATTAGAGGTGAAGAGGAGAGAATGAGAGGAGCCAAGGATGACTCCAAGGTTTTTGACCTGAGTAACTAACTAGAAGGACTGTGGCATGGTTTTGAGTTGCTTTTTGAGCAGGGGAGAACTAATTCTAAATTTAGGGGAAAAGAAAAGCTAAGGTAGCACTAATATAATCAATCAGGATGGGGAAGACGTTACTGTATTCTATTCGAAGTACTGCAGGCATCTTGGAGGGTTGACTGCTACATGGGGCACTCTTAAGTGTTTCGGATTTCTGGGATATATAAAATGTACAGGTAAGGGAGTCTCGGAGATCCAGTAGACCAGTAATTTCACACATTTCAAATGCCAGGTAGGTGTTCTTGGCCTTAAGCCAGGTAATGACGGATTCAAGAATTCTGACGTTTCCATTTAAAAAAAGGGGGGTGGGGGGGTTGGTGATTTCAGGGCATCTATCTCTCAACTGCTACTGAGAGACAGCCAGTCCCAAAGCTCAGCAACGACCCTCGCCCGCCCGGGAGCGTCCCCACTCCCAGCGTAGGCGCCGTCTAGGGAGGGGGGCGAGCCGCCGCTGCCGGCGGCCGGGCTGAGAGTGGGGAGGGGCTCCCGAACGTTCCCACCCAGCCCCGGTCGCCATCTTCCGGCGCGTTCTCTCCCGCGCGGGCTCCAGCCCCCACTCTCTGCCCTCTGCTCGCGGGGGAAGGGGCTTCCAGCAGGCCGAGCTGCGGGGCGGGGCGCGTCGCTGAGGGGCGGGGCAGGGGGCGGGGCCGGCGCGGCCGCAGCTGTGCGGCGGCGCGGCCCTCCCGCCGCTCCCGGGGCGCGCGCCGCTTCTCGGCCCCGCCTGCGCGCGAGCCAGGGCGTGGAGGGAGGGGCCAGGAAGCGGCGAGCGCGCCGGGGAGCGCAGCTGCGGGCGTGGGGGGACAGCAGCCGCGGAGCCGGCGCGCAGAGCGGCTGCGGCCGGAGCGGGCGGCGGAGACAAAGGGTACGGTGAGTGCATCTCTGGCCCGGGTCGCGTTCCGGGCTTCCCACTTTGCCCCCGCGGCCCCTTGGGTGGGGGCCCGAAACACCGAACCCCCGCCGCCTGGAGCTCCGGGGCGAGTGCGGCCCGGCCCTGCCGGCCGCGCGCTGCGAGCTGCGGGCTGCGGGCTGAGCCTGCGGCTCCATTTTCAGGTCTGGGCGAGGTCCTCATGCTGACCCTGCCTCTGGTTTTTCTTCCATTCCTCCTGGGAAATGGTTACACACTCTGTTCCGGATTCAGGACAGGCCAGCCGCCCCCCGTGTGGTAAGATGGAAACGAAGCCCCCCCCCACCCCCAACTTCGCAGGTCTGTAGGTCGGGAGGGCAGCGCGAGGCGGGGACGGAGAGGGCCCGGGCGCTCCAGGTGAGAGTTTCGCAGGGGCGGGGGCCGCCGGCTGCGGAGCCGGACTCTCGCCCGGGGCGTCCGGCGCGTTCCGCCCGCGGGTCTCGCCGCGGTACCTTTTGGGCCCTGGAGAGAAAGCCCCGACCACCTCGGAGGAGGAGCTCGTGCTACTCGTACAGGTTGTTTTACCCAGTGCTTGCTGTTTTCGTTGTGATTTTTGGTAACGGGTGCGGTAGTTAGCGGTTCGCTGATGCCCCATTAAAAGGTGAAAAAGAGCCTCGATGGGCTGACTTTATGTGTACATGAAACAACATGGAGATTCCTTTTTAGCTGCTCTTATTTCGAGTGATAAGTTTTTGAAGGAGAATTTGGTGCTCATGTTCAGCTTAGAAGATTAACAGCGTTTTGTTAAAGGGCCTTGACTGTAGTAGATGCTCAATGAAATACTTAAAACAATGACTCTTGAAACATCAGACAAAGCTGATCTGACATCTGCTAAAATTTAGGCACATACACTCTTGATTCAAATAAAGGAAAAAATTGGCAAACACATTATTTTGGTTTATATGCTTGTTTTTTGTTTTCAGCCAGTATATACATACGGTTGAAAAATCAGTTATTTTCAGTATTAAGGAGCATAGAAAATGCGTCCGAAATGTGAAATTTTTCATTTTGAGGAAAGTTGGTAGACATTTTGATGTTTCTTAAAAATCAAGCTTATTGATTTAATTTTCTTTTGAAAGAATGGAGAAGATAAGGAAGAGCTGCTTGTATTCTGTTTGGTTCTTTTGAGACCCAGCTTTCCATTTCATTATGAATAAAGAAGTTTATGTGGTTTTTGAGGGACTCTGGCCTGGTGTTGAGTTTCTTTTTGAGCAAGGGAGAACTCGAAGGGAAAAAAGAAAACTAATGTTGCAGTAATATAATTAAACCTCACCACTTGCTCAACAGATATTCATTAAGCACCTATTATATGCTGGCGCCTGTGTTGCGTGCTGATTTCCTAGGGGCAAACAAAACCCACAATTATCTTTTTCTTAACCTGAGCATGAAATTCTTTTCTCATTATCGATGTTGCAAGGACGGACTGTCTTATACCCCCAGTGCCTATTTAAAATTGGGAAAAATGGCAGGTGAGCAGCAGGAAGTGTAGATCCATAAGTCTATTTAAAGGTTAATAAGTAACTTTATAGGGCTAAAATTATTGGATTACGTTTTCATATTTTCATTTAATAAAATCTGTATTTTTTAATGAAGGGAGGAAACGTATTTTTGTTCTCTCTCATATTTTACGTTTTTGGTATAGTGTATTTATTGAAAAGTTATGTACTTCTGGTTCTGTTTTCTGTAAATAATCTTTGCTGTACAACATGTTTTGTTGTTGAAAATCTCCTAGGAGAAACAGTGGATTCTTTTTCTATAAAAAGTGTTTTTAAAGCACCTTTTCAGAAATTTTATTTGGACCTTTTATTCACCATTTACAGAGTATTGACTTGATAGTACTGAAAAGTGAAGGTAATGATTTGTGGTTCCATATTTGAATTTTCCCTCTAGTATTAAAACTGTTGTAAAACGGGTTACTAAAAAGAGGATAATTTGTAGTATTGAATTTATTCACAACATAAGGTTGTCTATTTTTACCTTATTTACATATGATAAAAAGTACTTATTTGGATTCTTCAAAAGTACAAATTAATGTGCTCCAAAGTCAGTCTTGATCATTGCAGAGTAATGTATTGATAGATTAATAATTTTTTTACAGTTAAGTTTTTAATTTAGGTGGACACTATTGACCTGCTAACACCTTATACATTGTTGAAGATAATATGTGCATTCAAATAGAACTTTCAGATTTTTAGACTTACTGCCTAATAATTTTTTATGTTCCTGTGAATAATAAGGAAAGTAACCCTTTAAATTTTGGTGGTAGAGAGTTGATAGTTTTTCTTTAAATATATATTTCTTGTAGGAAGAGTGACTTGATAGTGTACACCTGTGTGCTCCTTGTAGTCTGTTGTTGATGGGAAACCTAATAAATGATAGTAGTGATGATAAGAACAATGTAAGCATTATATGTTGAATAAAAAGTACCTGGCATATTTTACTTGGGTAAGAATTTTATCAGGGTTTTTGACAGTCAACAGCATCGAGACATGTTAAAATAATTTTTCCAAGAAATTAGAACCTGTGATGACTGGGGTTTTTTTTGTACCTTAATGAAAATACTAGTGTTTTCAAGGCATTATTCCTACCTTGGAGTAGTTCATAATGTTTTAAGGCTAAATAAATTCAACGATCATTCCATTTTATAATTGTTGGAATATTTGAAGTGTGTTGATGCTTTTTTCATCAGGGTATGTGTGTGTATTGTTGGGGGCGGTTTTTTTTTTGTTACTGTAACATCCTTTAGAATTACTTAGAA
Organism: Hippopotamus amphibius kiboko; assembly: GCF_030028045.1. NCBI lineage: Eukaryota > Metazoa > Chordata > Mammalia > Artiodactyla > Hippopotamidae > Hippopotamus > Hippopotamus amphibius. The sequence continues at coordinate 169,321,992 of NC_080186.1, read as the reverse complement.
AGTGCATCCTGGATCAGGTGTAATTAATAAAGTAATTAAGAATGATACTGGTGTGACAACATTGCAGCTGTGCCCATATTGTCTATAGATTGTGAGACTACTAATTAACATTTGTGAAATGCTTTAAACTGATTTCTCACATTTATTCAGTAGGATAGGTTGCTATTATGTTTTTATGTCCCATTTGGCTCTCGTTATCATTAAAGTTTTTAGATTTCTAGTGAGTCTGGTATATTTTGTTAAGGCTTCATAAGACTTTTCTCTCAGTTGTAAACGCCTATTGGTTTTCATCTGTTTCAGTGTTCTTAATGTCAGTTCTCATGAAAGTAACGTTTTAACATTTTTTGAATGTTAAATGTTAATAAAATTTTAGATCTGTCTTAGAGGGAGACGTTGTGGGTTCCCTGTGCATTTTGGAGAGGAACTGAGTGAAACATTGTTCTTATCCTAAATTGTCAGGTGAGGGCATTTATTCTGATTTTTTTCCCGTGCTACCTGGAAAAACTTGGAATTTAGCTTATTAGTTATTAACTTTATACTTAAGCTTTGAACTGAGGTAGGAGAATGTATACTTGAACCTTTCTATAGTACTAACAAATAATGAACATAGCAAGATTTAGCTGAAACTGCTGTGACCCCATCCAAAGGGGATTTTTGAACTGAAAGGCAAAAAATTTGGTAATGAGTTGACTTTATCATGACACCATAAAATATCTGCAAACCTATTTCAGTCAGAATGGATTATAGATTATAGTAAAACGAACTCCCTCTTTTTCCTAGAAAGCATTAGATAACTCCATTTAGGTGTGTTTGAAAATGACTGAATGATGACCACTATTTACATTTTGTTAGCTTACTCACTTAGAAATTCACGCTAAGACTTTTTTTTTGAGTCTGTTATAATTTGATAATAAATAAGTATTGACTAGTTTATTTTTAAAGATTAGTTAATTTATTTATTTTTGGCTGTGTTGGTCTTTCTTGCTGCTCACGGGCTTTCTCTGTTTGCCGCAAGCAGGGGCTACTCTTTTTGTTGCACTGTGCGGGCTTCTCATTGCTCTGGCTTCTGTTGTGGAGCATGGGCTCTAGGTGCGCAGGCTTCAGTAGTTGCGGCAAATATGCCTAGTTGCTGCGAGGCATGTGGGATCGTCCCAGAGCAGGGATGGAACCCGTGTCCCCTGCATTGGCAGGCAGATTCTTGACCACTGCGCCACCAGAGAAGTCCCAGTATTGATTTTAAACGTTTTTAAATTAAGCTTGTAATTCACAAAGTTAGAAAAATACCAAAATAATTCCAAGATAAGGAAAAGACTGAGATTTCTTATTAAATCTTTAGGATTGAATTTTTGTAAGCATCTCATACTTATTCAAAACCATTTTGGTTCATTCGACTTAATCTACTTTCAGCTTTTTTGCTCAATAAAGCAAAAATAAATTTTTTGTATATTCAGCACTGTGTATATTTAGCACCTAATAGATAGAGGGAGCCGGTGGATATTTGTGGAACTGCAGTGGATGGGACTTGATAAGGGTTTAAGCAGAAAACAGCTTTCTTTCTCTCACTGTATCTTCAAAGTTTCCCTATAGATTGTCTTCCCCTGACTTTCCAGCTCTTAAGAAGACCATATAACTTTTCTAGTTACTTTTAGGTGGTAAAAAGTTTTCTGCTCATTTGTCAGTAATAGTGTTATTTTAGTCATTAGAAGGTACAGTTCAGAATAATAATGTATTCAAACTCTTACATAATATAGAACTTTTTTCCCATAGCTCAGAACTGCTTCAGAGCAAGAAGCCTGCTTTGGAGGAAGAGTCCTGAGAGGCTTCTCTTTACTTTGCCAGCTCCTCTTTAGTATGCTGTTGGATTCACCTGTCCAGGTTCCAGCTCAGTGGGGAAAGGGGATTGGGGGAAAAGGTGTGGTTTTAATGTGGCTCATTCTATTGTGATCTGGCAGCTGTGCCTTCTGATTTGGACAGGTTGTTTAAAGCTGACTGGAGGAGAGCTGGAAATGGTTTTCTTGGGGATTGCATGTCTGGGAACCTCCAGCTACAATTCCTGGCATATAATTCTTCTGTTCCAGTCCCTTAGCCTTCTAGTTGCCCTCATCTGCAGGCTCATTTTGCTTTAGTCTTTAGGGTAGTTCTGTTACATTTTAACCAGACCTGCCTGTACTTTATTAAGATTATTTCACAGGACATGATTTAAAGCATTCCATCAGACCTTCAGTTCCCTATCTTGCCAGCTCCTTCTGTCAAGGACCCCCACTTGAACTGTACTTCTGTGTCTGGGACCTAGTGTGCGATCTGTTGCTGCTACTCCCTTTTTTAGGGCCCCAAGTCCCCCTTCCTCCACATCCTCATTTGATTCTTTACCCTGATTTGAATCCATAGTCTGCTGTTAAAAGTCTCCCTTTTATACAGCCTCAGTTCTCTTTTAGCACCTCTGCCTTCTTGTACTTAACCTGGTAACCACCAGCCCCCGCAATGCAATTCTTCATTTAGTCCAGCCGACACCTGGCAGTTGAGTGTGAATTGAGGAAGACATGCCCATGCTGACCTGTTCTCCCTTTGTATTGGCCAAGGAGGGTCCTTCGTGCTGTCCACAGTCCTTTAATCATGGTATCAGTCAATCCCTGGTTAAATCACTCTGCCAGTCCCCTAAATGACTATTTTACAACCTCTCCTCAAACCTCTAGTGCCTCTTTTCTCTTCTTCATTTTCAGTTGATGACTTTGTTTCCTGTATATTAAAATTGAAAGCAATCAGGAGAAAACTTTTGCATGTCTCTTCGCATCTGTACCCAGACTCTGTGTATTTCCTATTGTGCTATGACCATCACCTCCTCTCTTGCTCTTAGTTCTGTCCCCCTCCTGTCGGGATTCGTCCCATTCTCCTGCTTGCCAATGAGCTGCCTCATCTGTGTTTCCCATTTGTGTTGGGTGATTCCTGTCAGCATATATGCTGAAATATCTCCCATCTTTAAAAACAAAAAAACCTACCCCAATAGCACATTTCTTTCTTCAGCTACTGTTCAAGAGTTGTTGTTATTTGTGGTCACCAGTACTCCCTCTCTGTCTTGGATCGACTACGATTGGGTTTTTTCCTCTTCCATGCTGCCTTAGCAGCTCTTGTGAGATTGCTTACTAGGGACCCCCTTGGTGACAAATTCCCTAGTCAGTTCTTAATCCTGATCTCACTGGATGTAGCAGCAGAAGCATTTGAAGTGGTTGATAATTTTCTCTTCTTTGAGACCTTTCTTCCTTTTGTTTGTGGGACACTTCTGCTTATTTTCGGTTTCTTTTTCTGGTTCCTTTTTGTTGCCCCAACTTCTGAAAAATAAGGCAGGGTCCTAGAGCTCTATGTTTAGACCTCTTCTATATTTAAACATAGTCTCCTGTGATCTCATCCTATCTAGCTAGAATTATCAGATATTTCAAACTAAAAAAGTTCCCTCTCACCTGAATCTCTTTCCTAACCTTCAGACTTATATACCCAGCTGCCTAGTCACCCTTTTCAATTAGACATCCCAAATTTAACCTGTCAAACTGAACTCCTCTTCCTCCTTCCTCCCTCCCCCCACCATGATTGTTTCTTTTCCAGTTTCCCTCATTTTATTAAACGTCAACTCCATCTTTGTTTCTCTGACTGTAACCTCGTAGACATTCTTGATTCCTTTCTCACACATTCACATGCAATTCACAATAATGTATCATGCAAGTATGTCCTTTATTAACCTTAAAATCAGATTAACTTTCAGAATAAAGTATGTCAATTGTATCTCAATAAAAGTTCTTAAAAAATGAAAAAAAAATAAATATAACCACAGCTTGCTGTCTTCAACTGCTGCCCCACCCCGCACCACGTGCAGCCACCATCTCTTGCCTGTGTTATTTTAGTCATCTCCTTTTTGGTCCCCCTGCTGCTTTTGCTCTTCTCTGTTCTCAACACAGCAACCAGGGCAGTCCTTTTGAAATGAAAGTCCGATTATTTTACTTCTATATTCAAAACCCTTTGGTGGTTTTCCATATTTAGAGTAAATGCCAGAATATAACAGTACCTACCAGGCCCTCCATCATCTGTATGGCTGGCCTCTCTGATGACGTGTTCTACTCATTTCTCCTTGGCTTACCCCACACCAGGCATGTAGGTTTCCCTGTACCTGCCAAGCACAGTCTTGCTTTAATGTCCTTGGGGAAAGAACTTTGTTGTTTTCACTTTAGAATCCCCAGTATTCTGCACATGGTGGTTACTCACATTTGCTAAATGAATGGCTGCTTGTTATTCATGTTTTTGATAATATCTTATAGGAATGTTTCTCTAAGTAAAAGTATTTCAGTTAAAAGTATTTCACCTAAAACCATATACTCCCATAAGAAGTAAAAACAGATTTCGGTAACAAGAGGAAATGGTAAGTTTGAAATCAGTTTTTGTGTATAGAAAGTGAGATTACACAGGAAAATGGTAAAGAACAGAGGAGGTGAGAAAGGAGTGAAGAGAAGTAAGGTAAATGGAATAAAGAAAAGGAAAGCCTAGTTTGGAAGTAGGGTGCCACTTAAAAAAAAACAACTATTTTTGGCTTGCCCCATATTTCTCTTTAGGCTTTGTTTCTTGAATTCTGAGTCTTGTTGATTTACATGGATGTAGACACTGTGAGTTGGACTGCACTTACCTTTCTTTTATCAGGGGTTTGTGCTCAAGATTCAAAACCAAAACTTAATTGCTTTTCTATTGCAGAACTCCTTTCATTAAAGAAAAGCAGTGCCATTACCAAGAAAGTAATTTACCTGGCGATATTCTAAGCATTTCTTGTTTTTTCTTTTGTAGAACGCTCAAACAGAAATCTCATAGTTTGAGGGAGGGGTGTTCAGGGTACAAAAATTTGTTACTGTACCTTGTCCTTTCAGTACCACACTGCCTTTTTACTCCCCCCTCAATAGAGAAGGGGCCCTATCTATCAGCACAGTTATTGTAGTTGTGTGGTAAAGTAGCTAGCTATATTAATGTACACAAATCTATTGAGTAATATTTATTGTATGCATATTTGTGCTTTTAAATGAAAAAAATTGAATATATTTAAACTTCAATTTAACTGGTATTTAGGTAGGATATGAGAGTGCAAGAGAAATTAATAATACACACACTAAAAGTATTTAATTCTGCTGAGACAAGATTTTTTTAAATTCTTTTTTTTCCCTGAGTTATAGGTCTCATTTCCTTTTGAAAGTAATCTTTTAAATTGTCGAAATAGGTGGCTTAGAACTTCCTGAATGAGTAATTTTTTATTTGCAAGCATAAATTGTTCTCCATAAACCAGTCTAAACATTTCCCTATTTTTGTGTAATATGTAGTAATTTATATCTTGATTGTCTTGTCTGATAGACTTTTATGTAGCCATAATGTGGACTTAATTTTCATGATCACAGAAGTGTGGACATGTATGTATTTGTATGTATTATTACAGTTTTTGTAATATGCAAATATAATTTAACCTACATATGCTTGTTATTTTAACTCCTAAGCAATAATATCTATAAATCAGACCTGATATTTTATTTTTCTTTCACATTAAAACATGAAATTAAAACAATTTTTATATAAAAACATATAGCTGTTGTAATTTTTAAAAAATATTTGGTTCTGTGGGGTCTTCATTGTGGCACGTGGGCTCCTTAGTTGTGGCATGTGAACTCTTAGTTGCTGCATGCATGTGTGATCTAGTTCCCTGACCAGGGAGTGAACCCCTCCCCCGCCCGCCCCACATTGTGAGTGCGGAGTCTTTTCCACTGTGCCACCAGGGAAGTCCCTGGCTATTATAATTTTTTTAAAAGTTTACTTGCATGTTATATAAAGTCATTTCAGATGACACAGTAGCAAATGTTTTCCTACAAAATTGATTGTTCTACACTTTGTAGACTAATTAGGTCATCTTCATTAGAATTTGACATTGACCTACCCGAATTCGTATATTAGCATTTCACATATGAAATAACCATTTTGGATTAATAAGATAATACTTCTGAACTGGTGTGTAGTCCTACCACTACGTTTATTTCAGCTGTATTTGTAGTTTGAGGCCTATCATACTTAAATTGCTTTAACTTCATACTTCATAATGTTCTACATAGATTGTGAAGTAACCGGAATGATTATATTGAGAAAAGTTAATAAAATTAGTAGACTTTGACCTAAGTCTCATAAGGGGTTGTTATAATAATGCATTAAGGTATGCATTCGTTCATTTAACATTTATCAAACTACTATGTGAAATTGTTTCCAGTCCACTCAGAGTAAAATACAAACTATACTCATCCAGAAAATACAGACTCATACTGTTTGTATATGATATGGCCCTGACAACCTCTCAGGAGTATTTCGTCATAGCTCACTAAGTTCTAGCCACGTTAGCATTCATTTTCTCAAACATGCCACGCTTGTTCTTGCCTTATTACGGCTTTTGCACTAGTTGTTTCCTCTGTCTGAAATAGTCTTCTCCAGATCTTAGCAAGTTGGCCTCTTATCTTTAAGATCTCAGCTTAAATATCGACTCATTTCCTCACCACTCAGTTTAAAATAGCCCCCGCCCCCCATCACTGTTTCGCTTTCTTCATAGCATAAGTAGAAAACTGGATAATTCAGGCAAAAGCCTGTTTCAGAAAAGGATGAGAAATTTTAGGAACTGCTCTGATGATCCTTAGATCAGAGTATTAGGTGGAACCAGTGGTGTGTTGGAGCTGGCAAACTGGTTGTGTACATCTCTCCAGCCCCACGGTTCAGTGATGGCATGTTGACAGCTTGAAACTGCCTAAAGTGGGACTATTTACAACATGGGAATTGGCAAAAGCTACAAACCAGGGCCTTTTTTCCAGAGAGGTGGTTGTTAAATATTGATCACCAGACCACTGAGTGGGACCGTATGAAATTTCTGCTTTTATAGATTAAAAAATGCTTGAATATTGGCAATTTCTTATGGTTTAACTTAGTAGAGTTACTTATTTTGGTTTAAAGGTAATTTTTTCATGGGAGTCAATAAAATTACCTTAGTGCTTTACCTTGTGTGTTTTTCAAAGTTGCATTCCCTTCACATCTGCAATCACTTCTAGATTGATTTAATATGTAAAGATTGCCTGTTTATATGTTTGTATATTAATTGCTTAACAATGTGCCTAATTTTTAACTAGTTTGTTTCAAAGCAAGCATCATTCAAAGATCTTTAAGGGTGTTCTTGGCTCTGCTACTAAGTGCTAAGCTCATTGAAAGTCATTCTTTTTCTGATGAAGAAGCCAGAGCTGATTCAGTTGAGTTATAAATTGTTAGATAATTATTTTTTCATTTGCTTTTCAGAATGAGTTACATAAATACATGTGTTCAGTTTTTTCTTGGCATTTTCTTTTTTCTTTTGCCCACTGTCATCCTTTAAGTCTTTACTTAATATCTCTGATTACTTTCTGCTACTCTGTGACTTCTTCTATGAATCAGTGCCTCCAAATCAGTGAAAGGATTTTGTTTTGTTTCTCAAGTGTTAGTATCAATAGTTTTCCCCTATGGTCTTCCCTATCTATGGTCACCTGGGCATCCCAAGCCATTTTCCACCCTTACCCCAGCCCAGTTGTAAAAAAACAGACATGAAGTTACTTCTTTCTTATAGGCACTATTTTCCTGTCTGAGGGAATTTATTGTTTAAAAACTGACCTTCTTGGCTGAAGAGATTTCACTAATATTTCTTGAGCAACATGTGCTGCGTTATGTTAACTCTTGAGTATGTGGATTTGAATTGGTAATCTTGAATAAAATGTGGCACACAGGTTTCTGTAACTCAAATTGTTCTGTGTTTTATGCACAAACACTAAAAAAAAAAGTTGTGTTTAATGCAGAAAATTAGAATACACATATAAGCTAAAGGAAAAAGCACTTCCATAATCCTTGTTAGCCTAAGATAACCATTAGTAATGTTTTGATGAATGTCCTTCGAGACAAATCAATGCAGGTTTTTCCACAAAAACAAGAACTTAGTACACATACTATTGTAACGCGGTCTCACTTTACCAAATACTGTGATCATATAAACATTGTATTATTTCAGTTTGAAAGGATCTTACAAAGTGGAAATTTTGTTGATACAGGGTAAAGCTGTAAGTAGAGTTGTGATTAAAAACAATGGTGTTTATGGAGAGTAGAATGTGGTAAGTTACCTCGAGACAATAATTACTTCAGCAGTAATTTTTTTCTAAAGAACCCTCTTACCCATTGCACAATAGCCTGATTGTATTATACGAGCTAAGGAAAACAGTGCATGATTCTATGTACAGTAGAATTATTTTAATAATAGCCCTGTGGTAAAGTAGGGGGCTGTAGATATGTTCCTATTTTTTGGTCTGCCCCAAGTCCTATTGATGCTTTAATATTAAAATAAATTTAAGAGAAAAATGTGTTTTATTGACGGGCTCCATCCATCTGAATTATGTTAATTTTATTAGATAATGCTACCCTTTTTATATGAAGGGTGTGGGAGTTCTTGGAAAAAGAAAATATTAGTATAAGAATTCTTGTTTTAATATTTGAGTTGATTTTTGTTTCATGAATGTGGAAATCCTTGTGGAGTTGTTACTGGGGTATAGTATCCTTTGGAAATCAGTCCAAGTCTTGTCAAGTAGATGTTTGGGTCTTAAAGTAGCAGTTTTTAAAGCTAATCAGGGGTTCTATAAGAATTGTGTAATTGACTTTTCCTTCACCACAGTGGTATCCGATACCTAGGGTAGAGTACACGATTTCTTGCTTTGTTTTTGTCTTTATTCTTCTTGTCCTTGTCCTGTTCTGTGTTGTATAGTAACCAGGTCCTGCAGTCATTGTCTCTTAGGTAGGTAGCTAAAGTAGCCATTTCTGTCCCTCCCCCCCATGCTACTTCCTGGATGGTGTGTACATTGCTGAAAACATTTCTCATGTGGTAAAGGATAAAAAGTAATGTAGTTGATGTGGCTTTTTTCTACTGAGAAAAGATGCACTAGTTGGCTAAAGTGGAGACTGGCAGTCAGTCCCTAAAAAACATTTTTCACCAAGTGATTACATGTTTGTAAATGGATATCCAAGAACCTCTGCTTGTTGGGAGGTGTAGTGAATCTTGATATAAATTCAAGAAAAGTGTTTAGAATTATTGCTCTTTAAAAATTGGTGTTTTAAAAAATTTCATTTTACAGTGAATTTTTAAGCCTCCCATTTTTATATTAATTTTTTAAATAGTGACTTTTTGTAAACATGGTGCATATACACTGAAGAAGCTTAGAAATAGTCACATCGTAATTGGCAGAACTAGTATTCAAAGTCTTGTCTGATATTCAGAGTCAGTGAGCTTGGGAAGCATTGTAAAGTGGCAGAAAGAATGTGGACTTCAGAATTAGGTGCACCTCAGTTTGCTCCCTTATTTTGCCATGTATTTGCCATATGGCAGGATCTTACCCATAGTGCCTTTTATTTTCTTTTTAGATCAAGTGAGGGTAATAGATTTGTTATGAAGCACAAATTAAGTACTTGGATTGTGGAAGGTGTTAATAACTGTTTTTCCTTTTTACTACTCCATATTGTTTGAAAATTTCTTTGCAAGTCCCTTAGGGCAATTACCTTAAAGGGGAATTGCAGTCAGGAAACTGGAAATATATGTAACCCAGGTGGACTCATATTGTAGTGTGAGTCCACCTTTCAATCTGCCTGTTGAGGGGGAGAGTGACTATTGCAACCTTTTTTAAAAAGTATTTTGACCTCAAGAAAAGCTTTAAAGTTACCAAACACAGAAGTAGAACTCAGGGTGAGTTCATTACTGCTGGCCAAACTGATAAGAAAGTAATTAATTTCTCTGTTTTATGAGAAATAGAAGTATTTGTGTATAACAATTGCAGGCATAAAGATGTCTATTTTAAAGGCTAACAACTGACCAGCTGACCGCATATTTTTCTGCAAAAGAAAAATATGACTAGAATAGGGAAAAAGTGTTCAACTTTAATAATAATCAGTAGAAAGTGTCTCTTATCAGATTTAAGATTTAGGAAATGGTGCTCTTTCACCTGAGTACAGTGACATAGGTACTAAATATCAGTACATTGCTGGAGAGAGTATAAATCCATAGAACCCTTTGTGAAAACAGTTTGGCATATATCAAAGAGTAGTATTTCTGCCTCTAAGAGTATACCCCAAGGAAGTAAACTTCCCCTCAAGCCCCAATTTTTTTTTTTTTTTTTTTGAGAGGGGATGTTTTCTTTTTTTGTAATAGCTTTATTGAGATATTGTGACTTGTAATAAGAAATATTTATTTGGTTTTACCCCCTGTTTATGACATAGAACTCCCAAAACCCTTGGGATTTCATCATTGAGGAGAGCACTAAAGGTGTCTTTTGTTATGTTAATGAGATGACTTTGGAAAGCTTGTAAGGTTGGAGGCTGGTTGCCAGGGAAACCAAAGGAGTGATTAGAGGGTTGGAACTTTCAGTCCCACCCCTCTGACCTAGAGAGGAAAGAGGGGCTGGAGGTTGAATCACTTGGCACCATGATTTAATCAGTCAATTCCCATGTAATGAAACTTCCATAAAAACCTGAAAGGATAGCATTTGGGGAGCTTCTGGGTTGGTGAACATGTGGAAGTGCTGGGCTAGTGAAGTGCTAATGGAATGGAAACCCTGTGTCCCTTTTCCCATTCCTTGCCGTGTGCATCACGTGATTGTTGCTGACTCATATCCTTTTATAATAAACTGGTAGTCTAGTAAGTGAAATGTTTATCAGAATTTTGTGAGTCGATCTGACAAATTAATTGAACCTGGGAGGAGCTTTGTGGGCCCTCAGAAGCACAGGTGACAACCTGCACTTATGATTGACCTCTGAAGGGGTAAGGGAGCAGTCTTGTAGGACTGAGCCCCTAAATTATGGGATGTGATGTTATCTCTAGGTAGATATTGTCAGAATTGAGTTGAAGTATAAGACCCCCAGTTGGTGTCGGAGAATTGGTTGGTGTTGGTGTGTTCTGCACATCACAATTGGTGTCAGAATTGTAATTCATAAATTGTAATTCACCTTTTTAAAGTATATACATCAGTTATACTTTAATATACAAATTACTGATCAGTTTGGGAACCTATAACTTATTTTGCCTTGAAGGGAAGATGTACTTTTTAGTTATCATGTGTGTTTTTCTTTTGTGGGATTAAATAAAAGCATTCAGTTATTCAATAAGTACGTAAATGCTCTAGCTGTGTGCCAGGCACTCAGGTATTAGGCTTTTGGCTGCAAACTAAAACAGAAATCTGTCTCTTCATAAGACCCTACATTCTGATTGGTGAAGAAAACTAATAAGTGAGTAATAGATATATAGAGTGCCAACAAAATTTAAAGCACTGTGAGGAAAAATAAAGCATGGTAGCAGGATGAGGAATGCCTGGCTAGGGAAAAAGGGATTGCAGTTTTAAATGGGATGGCAAAGAAAGGACTCAATGAAAAGACAATAAAGAGGTAGCCATTACAGCATCATTTGTGATAAATATAAATATTGGCAGCAACCTAGATATCCATCTCTATGAGATTGATTAAATATATGCATCTATATAGTGGAATACTATACGGCGAATTATGTAAGTCCTGCGTATACAGAATGCTCTCCAAAGATTCATGAAGTGATAGAGACAAGGTTCAGAATGATACACAGAATATGATACCATTGATGTCTATCACATACATGATACATAATATTTTCCTAAATGCGTAGAATCTCAGTGGAAAGATGTAGATAAAAAAGCTGTTGTCTTCAGAGTGTAGGGTGATTTGTGGACAGGAGAGTGAGGGTGAAACACTTTATATCCCATTTTACTGTGTGTTACTACCTAGTCAAAATAAGTAAATAACATGTAAAGTAAGACCATGGAAAACTGTCCAATGAGAAAATGATGGAAAAACACACACATTTATAAAACCTAGTGGCCTAGACAGCAAATAAATGGGATAGTTAATAGAAACATAAGACTCACTTCTGATGAGTTGGAGACCTTGTTGACAGTGACTGTTCCAGAGCAAGGCCAAAATCCTGTTTTGGTTGGGCACTAGGTTGTAGTGATCATGATTGTAACACTTAGGTTTGTCTGACTTTTCACTCTTCTAATCAAATGGAAGCTGTATTCACTTCCTAGGCCCTCCACAATGAAGTACCACAGAAGCTTGTTGTCTCACAGTTCTGGAGGCTAGAAGTCCAAAATCAAGGTGTCAGCAGGGCCATGTTCCTCCCAAAACCTGTAGGAGAATCCTTTCTTCCCTCTCCTTAGCTTCTGGTGGTTTGCTGGCAATCCTCGGCATTCCTAGGCTTGCAGCTGCATAATCCAGTCTCTGATTTGTCATCTTGTGGTTTTCTCCGTTTGTCTCTCTGTCTTCTTCACAAGGCCAGCTTCTTCTCATAAGGACACTGGCCATATTGGATTTAGGGGCCCACCCTATTGCAGTATGACCTCATTTTGACTAATATCTGCAACAACTCTATTTCTAAATAAGGTCACATTCAGAGGTCTTGGGGGTTAAGACTTCAACGTATCTTTTTTGGGGGGATGGGAGAGAGAATGGGACACAGTTCAACCCATAACAGGCTTTCCAGTTTAAGTTGCTTCCCTATTAGAGCCTTTCACATACGCAGAAGTGTTTTGGAAAGTTCTATAGAAAGATAATGTTTTACAAGTTTAGTTTATTTTTAAAAACTCTTACTATAAAAGTTTTTCTTATGGGGAGAAAAAAACCATCCCATCTCCCTGAGTAAAATCATACTTGAGTGCAGCATATTTATTAAAGCTGATGTTTTAATGAAAATGATTTTTTTTTCTCTAAATGTTGTAAAATGAGAGTATGGAGATTGTAAGTAGTAAGAGTTAAACATGACAGTGGGTTACTAATTTAGACATTTTATGTGCTTTTTAAAAAGCAGTCATACCATGAGGATGAATACCTTATATTGTCTTTTTGCATTTTCATTCTCACTCATGCAAAAAATAGCTTCCTTTCCAGATCAGTTTAATCTCAAGGTATAGCAGAGAGAACAAAATCTTTTTTTTCACCCCATTCTTCGTAGTAGCTTTTCTTCTTGTACCCATAGCCATGACAATTCTGTGAAACATTAGGAAACCTTTTAAAGTTCTCCCTTGCCTTTCCCTGTTCCTCATGTATAAATCAGAAACGAAATATTCGTTAGTCTTCAAAGTCTTTTTAACATTTTTATATCCTAAATAAGCCTTTTTGATGTCATTTTACCCTTGGAGAAGTAAGTGTTGTATCTGAATAAATTACAAGTTGGCATTTAGGTGGCTTTCTGTTTTTTTACACAGATTCAAATAAAAAAGTAGGAGACTCTCCCTTCTTTCAGTGTAAATGAAAATGTCTCATTTTTTTCTTTAAAAAGTTCATTCATATAGAAAAATATTCAGCTATTTTTATAATTAGTTGTTCCTCTGATTTCTTTGTGAAACAGGCAGTTAAATCTCACATCTTAGGAAGTTATCCTTATTTGGGCAGGGTAATTAATGTGCTTTAATTCAGCTGCTACCTAGTCATATTTAAAATATTTTATGAGTTTAGGTATCTTAGAATCTTGAGGATTGGTTTGGTCTGTAGATAATGTCTAGTCTGACATTCTCCCAAATGTAGGACTCTTTTTAGTGTCCCTGATCTATAAAACCTCTAGTGACTGTGAATTCAGTACTTTTCTAGACAACCCAGTATCTTTTGGGGGGCCTTTCTGCAACTTGAACGTGATGGCTTTTGGTCCATCCTCTTTGACAACCAACCCACGAAAAGTCTGTTTCCTCTTTCACATGCTGTATACTAAGGCCCACACTTATTTGAAGGCTGTCATATCTTCCCCCTGTGCTTTTTTGCTAGGCTAACTCTCTCTAGTTTCCTTAATTCTTGCTTATGTGATGTAATTTTCAGACTTTTCACCGTCTTGCTTTCTCTTTTCTGGATGCTTTCTAGTTTATTAATGTCTCTTAAGATATGACACCCAAAACAGGATGCCACATTCCTGAACTTCTGTGTCTGAAATTCTGGGCCTAATCATCACCCGCCCTCTGCATTTGGAGGTGCAGCCAGAATTGATAAGCTCTGCAGTATAAGTGCCCTGAAGGGAAGGCACACAATACATTGGAAGAGCGTCTAATGTAGGTTTGGAGGATTGGGGAAGTCTTCCTGAAGGAAGCGATGGCCATATCACATTCTGAAGAGTATGTCCTGCAGAAGTGATCAGCAAGTATGATGCTCCAGAGGCGAGAGAGAGACAGTGAGCCTAGTGTTTTTGAGGAACACAAAGAAATTGAGAATGGTTGGATGCACAATTATGAGTTGGAGGCAGTAAATGAGGTTGAAGAGAAAAATGGGGACCAAATCATAAAGGTCCTTGCAAGTCAGGTTAAAGAACTGAACTGTTCTTGGGGATTATAGTGAGTCATTAAAGGGAGTTTTAAGGTAGGAAAAAAACACAATCAGACATTTGTATTAGAAGGATCATTCTAGCCCAGATGTGAATGAATTGGAGGGACTGTCTCAGTGACTGGCAAGGAGATTGGTTAGCATCTATTATAATGCTGGTGCCCATAGACATAATGCTGGTGGCGCAGACCTTGACTAGTGGCTCTAGGGTTGAGAAGAAACAGACAGATTAGAAAAATAGTTGAGAGAATTTGCTTGTTACTTGGCTGTGGTGAAAGAGAATGGAAGGCGGGAGGCAAGGATAATAAGTACCCTTGTTTATGGTTTGGGGAACTGGGTAGATGAGGGAGTTGAATGAAAATAAGTTAAATGGGAATGGAGTAGAGGAATGGTGGGGAAGAAGTAGAGTTCAGTTAAGCTTGAGGCAGAGGTAGCACATCCAGGTGGAGATGTGCCTGTATGCAGTTGAGTGTGTGAGGTTAAACTGAAAGACACCTAGGCTGGAGAGCTTTGGGCTTGGAGATAGGACTTTCATCAGTATCCAAATGATAGTTGAACTCAGTGGAGTGATTGAAATAACCTAGGGGGAGTGTTTGTAGAGTGAAAAAGGGAGGGCACTGGACAAAACCTTTAAGAATTGTTGTCTACGATTGACCTAGAACCTTTGGTGTCTTTGACTGGATTATTTGGGAGCCAGCAACAAAAGAAGAAAATCAAGGCTGTTACGATGTATTTATTTAGTAGAAATCCACCTAAATTGTTTGGTTTGCAGGGAGAAAATGGTCCTCAAATGATCTCCCCTACTCAACTGTCATAGTAACTGAAGTTCATATTATTAAAGATTCTCTAGTTTGGATTAAGGTGTTGTCTAGGAGTTAAGATGTAGAGATCCCTAAAGAGAGCTAAAGTTTTAATCCTTTGGTGGTGGTGTTTGTAGGTCCCTAGGTTTTAATCTGAAATTCAGATTGGAGGGACACGTAGGAATTTCAGAAATATTGGGTTTGGGAAGTATGACATTGCTGAGGAGTATGAGACCTTAGAAAGACCTGAATTTGAAGTACTGAGATCACCAATCACCTGGGTAAGGAGATGAAGAGAGCCAGAGACTGTGTGTGTTTGGAAAGGGGGATGGTGAGTTGAATAACAAACAGATAATGCCACTGAAAAGGGAATAAGAGAACATTAAGAAGATGAGGAACAGGATAGAAGGAAAATCTTGAGAGTATTTTAGTTTTATGTTAGGGTGAGCAAATAATTTATCATCTAAACTGGGACATACTGAGATAGAAAGGGGAGTGGCTGTTAGTAATTACTTGGTGAAAACCTGTGTAAATTGGGACAGTCTAAACAGATAAAGACTGGATGAGCAGTTGTAATGCTCTAGTTGTAATGTACTTATACATTATACACATATTACATATATATGTACTTATATACCATAATAGTGTAATGAAATAGTATGTTTTTAGCTATCATGTGCCAAGCATATAAACACTTTATACACGTTATTACATTCTTACAGGAATTCTCTGAAGTAAATGGCATTGACCTCATTTATAGTTGATGAAACCAGATCTGAGGAAAGTAAAATATCTTGCCTGAAGTTCTCCATGGCCGTCAAAGTTGAAAATAATGAAATGGCTTAATAGTGACCATAAACAAAATACAAGTAAACTCTTAAACACTACACTGTACTGCAGTTTCTGTGGGTGTGTATATGTATTTTAAAATGTCCTCTGACTTGCTAAGAAAATTACTCTCGTAATGTTATATTATTTATTAAACCCGATTCCCCTTCTGATGTCCACACTCCTGAGGGCTTACTTTTTGCCAATGTTTCAAGCATTTTACGTGTATTAACCTAATTTAAACCTCAAAATAGCCTTATGAATTATACCCATTTTACAGTTTAGGAAAGTGAGGCATGGTGAATAACTTGCCTCAGAGTCAACACATCTCATAAGTGGCAGAGCTAGAATTCAGACTTTGACAGTTTGACTCTAGGGCCTGTTTTCTTTCTTTCTTACTTAAAATTTTATTGAAGTATGATTGATTTACAGTGTTGTGTTAATTTCTGCTGTACAGCAAAGTGAGTCAGTTACACACACATATATATATTCTTTTTCATATTCTTTTCCATTATGACTTATCACAGGATATTGAATAGAGTCCCCTGTACTATACAGTAGGACCTTGTTGTTTATTCATCCTATATATAATAGTTTGTGTCTGCTAATTCTAAACTCCCAGTTCTTTCCTCCCACATCCCTCCTCCCCCTTGGCAACCACAAGTCTGTTCTCTGTATCTGTGAGTCTGTTTTGTAGATATGTTCATTTGTGTCATATTGTAGATTCCACATGTAAGTAATATCATATGGTATTTGTCTTTCTCTGTCTGACTTCATTTGCTTAGTATGATAATCTCTGGGTCCATCCACGTCGCTGTAAATGGCATTATTGCATTCTTTTTAGTGGCTGAGTAATATTCCATTATGTATATATATCACATCTTCTTTATCCATTCATCTGTCAGTGGACATTTAGTTTGTTTCCATGTCTTGGCTATTGTAAATAGTGCTGCTCTGAACATAGGGGTGCATGTATCTTTTTGAATTACAGTTTTGTCTGGGTATATGCCCAAGAGTGAGATTGCTGGAACATATGGCAATTCTATTTTTAGTTTTTTGAGGCATGTCCATACTGTTTTCCATAGTGACTGCATCAGTTTACATTCCCACCAACAGTGTAGGAGGGTTCCCTTTTCTCCACATGCTTCCAGCATTCATTATTTGTAGACTTTTTAAAGATGGCCATTCTGACCAGTGTAAGGTGGTACCTCATTGTAGTTTTGATTTGTGTTTCTCTAATAATTAGTGATGTAGAGCATCTTTTCATGTGCCTATTGGCCATCTGTATGTCTTCTTTGGAGAAATGTCTACTTAGGTCTTCTGCAGGACCTATTTTCTTACTGCTGTCTTGTACTGCCTCCTCTATCCCATATTCTTTGTGTGGACGTATGTTTTCATTTCTCTTGCGAGTGGGTTTGTTTGCGTGTCTGGTAAGTATATGTATACCTTTATAAGAAAATAGCCGCACTATTCCCAAAGTGGTTGTACCATTATGCATTCCCACCAGTAGTCCCTCTTTATTACTTTATCGCTTCTTTTCTATTTCTTATTAAAGCATATACATCCTTTTCCACCAGATTCTGAAACTCCAGGAGTTAGAAATACATCCTGTCCCACTATTTAAATTTTTTGCCTTATTCACAGCTATCCACATGTACACCCTCACCTGTATCCATTTTGGTAATTCTAATACATACATCCTGCATGTTTAGAGTCTAGGAATGTTAACAGCACCAGTAAAACAATAGCAAGAGGCAAACCAAAATGTCTTGAGTCTCTAACAGTGTCACCACTGGCTACGATATTATTGCCCAGGCAACTAACTTTTCACTTAGCCTAAGTGAATGATTATATGCATTTCTTTACCATGTGCTTATAGAGGAAACACATGGCAGTGATTTATTGCAGTGCTAACAGGCATAATTAAGCAACTAATTATACTGATTAGTTATGAGATTTGGGGCAAATTTCTTTACCTTTCTGAGTCTGTTAAATGAGGAAATTTAACTAGATTTCTTACAGATCTTTATTTATCCCTGTTAGATCTATATTTCTTTGGAAAGAAAAAGGAACTGGCATTTGACATTTAAATAAGCAAGAAAATGGGACAGGTATTTAACACATATTTTTCTTTCAAAATCAGAGTAATTTAATAGGGTCAAGGCATGGTAATGTAAGCCACGATCCATTGGGGAAAAGTGGAAAGTAAACAGAAATGTTGCTGTAAGACTTAGGACTTTAGCTTCTTGTAGCTTCTTGTAGTTTGATCAGCTTAAACTGCAGACTTTTGAATTGCAGTGGATTTGGGCATTTTAAGAATAGGTTTTATTTTTAAATTCATAAGATGATCTGAGGATTGGAAGAAATCATAAAGTTGAACTAAAGCAACTATCTGTAGGACTTTTGAATCACTATCTTAATATCCCAGCCTCTGATGATAGGTATCCCAAGACAGGAAATTCCACCTTTAGGCAGCAGTGACTCAGAAAGATGTTCTAATACATGGAACATATAACCTCCACTCATTCACTCTAGTTCTGTCATTTGGGATGATGCAGAACTGATAATGATTTTTCTCTGTGACAGGCCTAAAAGTATTGAAAGATAGCACTGTTAACTCATTTCTTTAAAGATTCAGCCTTTTTTTTTTTTTTTTTTTTTTCATAGCAATAGCAGTGGAACTGAGATTGGTTAACTTGGAGAATAGAAATCTCTGGGTGGAGATGGAAGTACACAGTTTTGATGCTGTTTAAAATTTAATGGTTAAGTTCAGCTAAGGAAGTAATGCAATTTGCTCTGTCTCTTCAATATAAATAACCGGCAGATAGAGTCAGAGGTGGCATTTAATATGGTACAAAAAGCACCAAGCCATGCCAGCATTTAACAATTAAAATGAATCTGATTTCATGACTTCATTAATTTTAAGCAGTACATTCTGAAGTACATTTTAGTAGTGATACCCAGATGAATGCCGATACATCAAATGATATATTAAAATGTCTTTTGAGTTGACAGTGAAATGGCTTGATACTTTTTAATCTAATTGCTACCCAATGTGATGAAAGACTGACATGCTTTGTGGACTACAATTGAGTGAATAATGTTGAAATTTACCACTTTTCCTTTTTGCCTATGCCAAATTATACTAGGTTAGAGTGCTGTTTTTGGCATATGTTCTCTTTGTGATCAGAAATTATGTTTTTGATCCTTAGCATTGAGCTATTATACTTTTTTAAAAAATTATTGAAGTATAGTTGGTTTATAATTTGTTAATTTTTGCAGTAAAGCAGAGTGACTCAGTTATATATATTTTTTCATTTTATTTTCCATTATGGTTTATCACAGGATATTGACTGTAGTTCCCTGTGCTGGACAGTAGGACCTTGTTGTTTATCTGTCCTATATATAATACTTGGCATCTTCTAATCCCAAACTCGCAATTTTTCCGTCCCCCTTGGCAACCACAAGTTTGTTCTCTGTTATCTGTGAGTCTGTTTCTCTTTTGTATACATGTTCATTTGTGTCATATTGTAGATTCCACGTATAAGTGATATCATATGGTATTTGTCTTTCTCTGTCTGACTTCATTTGCTTAGTATGATAATCTCTGGGTCCATCCATGTCACTGTAAATGGCATTATTTCATTCTTTTTTATGGCTGAGTAATATTCCATTATGTATATATACCACATCTTCTTTATCCATTCATCTGTCAGTGGACATTTAGTTTGTTTCCCTGTCTTGGCTATTGTAAATAGTGCTGCTCTGAACATAGGGGTGCATGTATCTTTTTGAATTACAGTTTTGTGTGGGTATATGCCTAGGAGTGAGATTGCTGGAACATATAGCAACTCTTTAGTTTTTTGAGGCATGCCTATACTGTTTTCCATAGTGGCTGCACCAATTTACATTCCCACCAACAGTGTAGGAGGGTTCCCTTTTCTCCACATGCTTCTAGCATTCGTTATTTGTAGACTTTTTAAAGATGGCCATTCTGACCAGTGTAAGGTGGTACCTCATTGTAGTTTTGATTTGTGTTTCTCTAATAATTAGTGATGTAGAGCATCTTTTCATGTGCCTATTGGCCATCTGTATGTCTTCTTTGGAGAAATGTGTTTAGGTCTTCTACCCATTTTTCCATTGGGTTGTTTGTTTTTTTGTTATTGAGTTGTATGAGCTCTTGGTATATTTTGGAAATTGTCCTTATCAGTTACATCATTTGCAAATATTTTCTCCCAGTCTGTAGGTTGTCTTTCTGTTTTGTTTATGGTTTCCTTTGCTGTGCAAAAGCTTGTAATCTTGATTAGGTCCCATTTGTTTATTTTTGCTTTTATTTCTATTGCCTTGGGAGACTGACCTCAAAAAACAGTGGTATGATTTATGTCAGAGAATGTTTTGCCTATGTTCTCTAATAGAAGTTTTTGGTGTCTTGTCTTATATTGAAATCTTTAAGCCATTTTGAGTTTATTTTTGTGTACGATGTGAGGATGTATTCTAACTTCATTGATTTACATGCATGAGATATTATACTTTTGAAAGTTATTTTCTGAAGATAGAGATTGTGGCCGTGATTTTCTTTTTTTTAATCATTTAAAAATTTTTTATTTTATACGGCAGTATAATTGATTACCAGTGTTGTGTTAGTTTCAGGTGTACGTGTGGCCATGATTTTCAAACTTAACGCATTAAAGAGGTTCTGCTTTTCATATTCGTCAGTCTTGCTACCACTTATTAATAAGCAATGAATTACTTTGTTTTAAATTTAAAGTTAACTGCACATATTGAAGGTGTGCAGTTTGATAAATTGTGACATATACATACCTGTGAAACTATCACCACACTCAATGTAATGAAAATATCACCCCCCAGAATTTCTTTGCAGCCATTTGTGGGGCCTTTCTCTTCTCTTGGCCACTCACCCCTATTCCCAGGCAATCAGCTGAGATGCTTTCTCTGACTCAGGAACCTAGAATTTATGTAAATAGATTCTATAGTGTATACTCTTGATATGGCTTCTCAGCATAGTAATTTTGAGATTCATCCATGTTGATGAGTATGTATTTCTTATTGCAAGTAGTAATGCATTGAATAGCTTTACCGCGTTATATCTGTCCACTTTTCTGTTGGTGAACAGTTGAGTTGTTTCCAGTTTTTGGCTCTTACAAATAAAGCTGCTTTTGTGGACATAAACTTTCATTTTTCTTAGGTTAATATACCTAGGAATGGAATGGCTGGGTTGTATTTTGTAGGATAAGTGAACAAGTGTTCTATAGAAAAAGAACTGATTTTTAAAAATTAATTAATTAATTTTTATGTTTGGTTGCTTTGGGTCTTAGTTGCAGCACATGGGCTCTTCGCTGCGGTGCGTGTGCCTCTCTCTAGTTGTGGCACGTGGGCTTAATTGCCCTGCAGCATGTGGGATGTTAGATCCCCAGGGATCGAACCTGTGTCCCCTGCATTGCCAGACTGATTCTTTACCACTGGACCACCAGGGAAGTCCCAAGAATTGATTTTTGAGTATTTATTTTGTATCCTGCAACCTTCCTAAACTCACTAATTCTGGTCATCTTTCTGTTTTTCTTAATTACATTTTCAGCTTAAGCATAATGTCCTAGTTCATTGTCAGCTTAGATTTGAAGAAATGTGTAAGCTTACAAAATGTAATGCATCACTTTGATATGTGGCATCCCCAGTATTTTTATGAAATACTACTATTCCTCATATGGAACTTTGAAATTTCAAGCTATCATTATTTAAATAGTTGAATTTATAGGCAGTTTCAGCAAAGTAATTGATTCTGAGGAACTGCTGTTTGTTTTTATGGGATTCTAAGAATCTGTACAAATTATGTATTTAGAGAATCAACCACTTTGGTGATGTTTTTGGGAGAATGAGGGAGAGTGTATGATAAGGACTTGAGGTTTGAGCACAGACTGCATGCATTCCAGTGTAACTTACTGAAGTGAGAAAGACTGAGAAAGTGATGGATTTGGTGTCATCAGTTCAGCCTTGACATGTTGGATTTCAGGCCTGTTTGTTGACTGTGTTAAGTGCTCATATGTTTATTTGGAAGACTGTAAATGAAGAAATATATCTTATGTTAAAAGTAGGCCTGAGATCACATAACTAGTTATCTGCAGAATTAGATCTCAAACCTAGGGCCCTCTGACTCCAAAGCCGATGTGGTTATTCGTATGCTATATTATATCCACAAGGCAGAAAAACAGGCTTGGCTTTGACCATAATAAATGTTTCCCATGAGCTATTATAAATATATAGCAGAGTTTGCAAGCTCAGATGCCAGCAGGCTCCAGACAGATAACTGTGAGCCAGGTTATGATATAAGAGAGTGATGACATCTATGGAGAACTGCAGCGCCCATGTCCCATCTGAAGGATTAGCTGCTGATTGTTACCAGGTGGGAAAGTGGGCCCAGTATTGCTAGATCTTCTGATTCTTTTTCAAGAGAGCTCAGATATTTTGATTTTTATGTTGTCTTCTAATTTGTAAATGTAGGTAGCTCTCCTTTAACACGCTGTGTAGACTAGCCCTGTGTGCTGCCACCAAACATACATGTGTGTTGGATTCTGCCCGGTGCATAAGAGTTGCAACTGGTATACTGTGGACAAAACAATAAATTTACCTGCTGGGAAAAGGGTGGTAACTATGTAATAAGCACATTACAACCTTTGAAATTCAGGTTGCTTACTTTGAACATGGGGCTTAGTGAATCTGGTATTTAAGTTGAGTTTTCAAGTGGATCAGTTAATTATAGGTGGGTGGGGGGAGGAAGGAATTGCTCCCTGCAGCTTTTTGCCTCCTAATTGCATGCTTTCATTTGCAGATAGGGCCAGTTGTGTGTGGATTTTTGAGTAAAACCTTCAACTCAAATGAGAAGAAACCTTCAAGGAACAACTACTGACAGTGAGTCTGCAGTCATCTGTATGCATAATATGGAATGTTCTCAGCCCAGAGATAGCTCTGTTGACAAGGAGTGAGTGGTGAGTCTGACTACCCCCACTGGTAATTAACCTGAATCCTTTCCTTAAAGAGAAGACAGACTCCTCCTGCATTCTTAGCATTTACCGACTGGTGAATAGTAAGTTAATTTTTGTGTTACAGAAGATGATTCCAGCACAGCTTAAGAGAATTCTTTATCTCTAACAGTGTATTTAATGTATGATTGCAGTTTGACTTTCTTCTTCAGTTAGACACATCCCTTCCTTTGCCTGTGTATTTCTCTTTCTTTCTTTTCCCCAGTCCAAATCATGCCATCCTCCAAGAGCTGTCTTCCTTGGTGTATTCAGCCATCAGTAAAGTAATGGTCATGATAGTTACCAGCATCCATTCTAATCTTGGTTACGGTAGGTCTCATTGCCATTGGAAGTGATTGTTTTAGGAATGGGCATGAGATCCAGTTCTGGCCAATGGAAAATAAAAGGAAAGTCTTCAAGAGGCTCTTGGGAAAGGTTTTCTTGCTTTTGAGAAAGAAGAAAAGAGATGGTCCCTCCTGTAGAGCTTGTTTTATCTGAATGTGACATCCTGAACTACTATAGCTATCTTGCTACCAGCTGTAAGGGGATTCCCTTACTTAAAGGAGGGCAGAGGCAAGAGAATTACAGAGAAGCAGAACTGGAGCCACATTCACTTTTCCTAGAACCACATTCACTTTTCCTAGAACCACATTCACTGTAGATTCCTTATTAGGTGAGATAATAAATTTTCTTATTGTTTAAGCAGTTTTGCCTTTAGATTTTCTGTTACTTGTTGTGGAAATCATCCCAATTCATTTGATCCTCCTCTTTCTGATTACCCACTGGTATTTGTACTTCATTATGTTCTGAGATGTTCAGTAACATTTGTGTATATTGCCTTTGTAGCACATTATAAACTTTGTGACGTCAAGGGCTATGTTTATATCCCTGCTGTGTCTAACACTAGTTCTATCTTCTTAAAAAGCAGTCATTGCACATTTACTGAATTAAATTATTTGAACAGTAGAGGATTTGAAAAATCAATTCATAGATTTGAATAATTATAGATTCTTTTTATGCACATTCCTTTCTTTAACCACACTGCTTTCCTCTAGGATTATGAATGAAGTTTGGCTTTTGATTTAAGATGACTTGTGTGCAACACATTTCAAATGGTTAGTTCTACTCAGTTTGCTGTTTGTTTTCATTCAACTTTACCATGAAAATCAGCTCCTCTCTTGTATGTTTGAGTATTGGCTTTTAATCTCATAGATTGTGTTGTCTTCTCTGTTATAAAAACAGAAACATTTACCTTCTATTTTCTGTGCTAATTATAGGAGTGAGGGACATGGATAGTAAGAACATAATAATTGAGGAATACTTTGTATTTGGCTTTGGAATGCACACTGACAAAAAGATTCCCTAAAGTGTGCATCTCTGTTCTGTTCTTAGGACCTAGTTTTGTGTACGGGGTTGGGGGAGGGAGGGTTGGTGATGAATCTAGTGTCATTGAGGTGTCTTGAGTCGCAGGATGGATTTAGTTGATTCTGTTTTAAAGCTCTATAAAACCACCCTCGCCCCAAGTCAAGATATCCATGTCCTTGTCTATCTTTTCTTTAGCTTCTGTTATTAAAATCTTGAAAAAGTTGGATAAGAACCTTGGTTTTCTTCCTGAAAATTTATAGTGTTGCTTTCAGTTTTGTTAAGGAATATCATAACCTTTATTGTACTCTGGTAATACATTCTGAATCCTTCAAAATGATTTACATCCAGGGAAAAATTTACTTTTTTATTTTTTCTTGTTGGATTGTGATTAAATGGAGGAATAACTTTTTAAGAAGATAGGGAAAGTTGTTTGATGTGCTTGACCCATCAGGTTTTTTTTTTTTTTAAGAACTTTTATTGAGATGCAGTTAACAGATAATAAACAGCATATATTTAGAGTGTACAATTTGGTGTCCCAATCTCCCAGTTCATTCCCCGCCAACCCTCTGTGCTTTCCCCACTTGGTGTCCATGTGTTTGTTCTCTACACCTGTGTCTCTATTTCTGCCTTGCATTTCCTCTTTCATAGTTGTTAGCATTTGCCTTATGTATTGAGGTGCTCCTATATTGGGTGCATATATATTTATAATTGTTATCTCCTCTTCTTGGATGGATCCCTTGATCTTTATGTTATATCCTTTCTTGTCTCTTGTAACATTTTTTATTTTAAAGTCTATTTTATCTGATATGAGTATTGCTACTCCAGCTTTCATTTGATTTCCATTTGCATGGAATATCTTTTTCCATCCCCTCACTTTCAGTCTGTATGTGTCCCTAGGTCTGAAGTGGGTCTCTTCAAGACAGCATATATATGGGTCTTGTTTTTGTATTCATTCAGCCAGTCTATGTCTTCTGGTTGGTGCATTTAGTCCATTTACATTCAAGGTAATTATTGAGATGTATGTTCCTATCACCATTTTCTTAATTGTCTTGTTTTTGTTTTTGTAGGTCCTTCTCTTATGTTTCCTGCTTGGAGAAGTTCCTTTAGCATTTGTTGTGGGTCTGGTTTGGTGGTGCTGAATTCTCTTAGCTGTTGCTTGTCTGTAAAGCTTTTGATTTCTCCATCGAATCTGAATGAGATCGTTGCTCGGTAGAGTATTCTTGGTTGTAGGTTCTTCCCTTTCATCACTCAAAATATATCCTGCCACTCCCTTCTGGCTTGCAGAGTTTCTGCTGAGAAATCAGCTGTTACCCTTATGAGAGTTCCCTTCTATGTTATCTGTCGTTTTTCCCTTGTTGCTTTTAATAACATTTCTCTGTCTTTCATTTTTGTCAGCTTGACTGCTATATGTCTTGGTGTGTTTCTCCTTGGGTTTATCCTGCCTGGGACTCTCTGCGCTTCCTGGACTTGGGTAGCTATTTCCTTTCCCATGTTAGGGAAGCTTTCAACTATAATCTCTTCCAGTATTTTCTCAGGTCCTTTCTCTCTCTCTTCTCCCTCTGGGACCTCTATAATGCGAATGTTGGTGCGTTTAACATTGTCCCAGAGGTCTCTTAGGCTGTCTTCAGTTCTTTTCATTCTTTATTCTTTTCCGCATCAGTGATGATCACCATTCTGTCTTCCAGGTCACTTATTCGCCCTTCTGCCTCAGTTAATCTGCTATTGGTTCCTTCTAGTGTATTTTTCATTTCTGTTATTGTGTTGCATATCTCTGTTTGTTTGCTCTTTATTTCTTCTAGGTCTTTGGTAAACTTTTCGATCTTTGCATCCAGTCTTTTTTCAAAGTCCTGGATCATCTTCACTATCATTATTCTGAATTCTTTTTCAGTAAGGGTGCCTATCTCCTCTTCATTTAGTTGTTTTTCTGGTGCTTCATCCTGTCCCTTCATCTGGTACAAAGTCCTCTGCTTTTTCATTTTCTCTATCTTTCTGTGGCTGTGGTTTTCAGTTCTGCAAGACGAAATACTCATCAGTTTTAATGCAGTAATGCTGTTATTTAGTAGTATAAGAAGTTCAAATCACCAAGATCAGCTTTAATGTACTTTATTTCATGTATATTATGAAGAGTTTTTAGGAATGAAACATGTGTCTTAACCTAAGGCAGTCATGGCAGACATATGGTCTAAGCCAAATCAATCAGAATGATCTTAGGACATTTGCTAGAAATGCTGGGATAAAGGTACTTTTTTTTTCTGCTGAATTTCAGCCTGGCAGCTATCTATCTGACCATAAAAGCAAAGTCAGTTGAGTAGGAAGCCAACAGGGAAGGAAGGAGTAGAGCAGAGCAAAAACACATCCTGATCACCTCTGTGAGATGCTGGATCAAGTCTTTCCTGTAGATAGTAATATCTGGACTTTTCAGTTACATGAGCCAGTACATTCCAAAACGTCTTAACTGATACATCCTTATCATCACCCACTCTATACTATATCATAATGACTGAAGGGACTTGCTATCAGTGATTTATTTAAAGTTCAGGTATTAAGTATAAGGTTTTAAGGTGGTAAACAAATAGGTAGTCTGTGCCATTACCAATGGAGCTTAATGTTGACTGGAGGAGGGTGACAGCACATGAACAACCCTCCCAATGAATAGGTTCTTATTAGCTGAGGTTTGGTTCTAGAAGAAAAGGAGTATCCATCATCTATACTGATTCAGCTCTTTGGTGGAGATGCCTATTGAACCCTTGGCATCTCTGGAACTGAAACAAAAAGTTGTGTGGAACCTGGGTTCTGGCTGACTTTTTGAAAAAGTAATATATTGTTATTGTTTTTTCCCTAAGAAACCATTAGAAAGGTACAGGGCCACAGTCCCTTGTTCCAAATCTTGGGGCCAGATATATTTTGGAATTTCACACTTCTTTGGATTTTAGAAAGGTTTACATGGTATAGGTATGTTTAACAGAATACCTCTTTTTACCTATGGAAGGGACAAGTGGCTTTCTATTATTAATAATACAAATAATAATACCTTACATTAGTTCAACTACTAAATGGTAGGCTCTGTATACTTTTCAGCATTATCTTAACTGTTTAATAAATTATATTCATTTTTACACTTGAGAAAATTAGAGACATTAGGTGACTATTGAGGTTTATATAGCTAGCAAGTAGTTGAGATTCAACCCATAGCTGTTTGACTCTGAGGTTTGTGCCCTTAACCACTGCTCTACTGCCTCTTCATTGTGTTATTACAGCTTAATTTCATCTGTTTATTGCTAACATTAGGAAGATTATTACTTTTTGTCAAGTTTAATCAGTTAATTAAATTCACTTAGTATTTCTAATAGTCTTACATTCGATTAGCTTTTCTGGGAATGCAGTCCTTATTTGTAACTAAACATAATTTTGCTTTATCCTTTCCATATTTTATATCTTGTATTGGTTCACTTACCAGCTGCATTGGCTAGAACTTATAGAACATTTTGATTACAATGAGCATCTTGTCTTGATCATTAATTTAATGCCTCTAATGTTTCATGAAACATTTGCATGAATTGGAATGTTTATAATGTTTCACCACTGAGCATGAAGCCAGCCTTTTGGTTTTCCTTTTAAATCAAATGTAAAAGAGATCAGTTGACTTCTGCTTTATTAAGAGTTTTTTAAAATTCTATTTTAACATCTTTGAGGGCCAGATTTTAAAGTGTTAATTGTTGCTATGTCATAATTGCTCAAAATTAAAAATTGTTCAATTATTTCTGTCTACTTATACTGTATTTCAGTTTTAATCTCTGGTAGCCTGTAAACTTCTTATATCTTTGGTGTATTCATTTTTATGCATTTAAGAATATGTTTATTATACTTTATAATTTGCTGACTTACATTTACATACTATTTTTTAAATGTTTAATTTATGTGGGCCTAGCATATAATAGCTCAATGAATATATGTCAAATAAGTTAATTTTTATAATTATCTGATTAGTGAGGCATCCTGATAGCATATGTTTTGGCTAGTGATAGGAAAATGTTATATCAATTTTACAGAGGGAAAAAAATCCAGAAAATATCTGTTGAGTATTAAAAGTTGTAGCTTCCTGATTTTTGTTCATGTGGCTGATTTCTAATCCTACCATTTTCATTCTGACTTGATAGCATCTTGCTATAGGTACCAGATTACTTGAAACTGTCAGGTGGGGTTAGGTATTAAACACACACACATACACACAGACACACACACACGAGGAATAGTTTGTTCACCAAATGTGAAAGAATGAGGAAATGTGCACATTATAGACAATTATTAAACTGAAGAGGTTGAATGGGATATTCATTTAAACGATGCCCCTGAATGGCTTTGAGTTTCTCCTTTTGTAACTTGTAAATATCGATAAGGAAGGCTCTTGGGTGATTTTGTGGGATTAGATTAATGGCATTAGCTCTTCAATTTTGGGATTAGGATCCAAAATATGTCTTTATCGATAGCTAGAAAATATTGTTGAAAGTCTGATTAATTTTTTTTGATAGTAAATCTCCAGTTTTTGGTTCCTGGTCCAGGGTGGAAGTATTTGGATATAATTGCCACCTGAGGGGCAGTGCTGTGCTTCTGTAAATAGAATTGGTGGCCTTAATGTTGGGCCATTTAGCAGCTTGAATAGTATAATAAGTCTTGCCACAGCAGCTGGAATCTTATTGTAACTGTTGCTCTCTGTCCTTACTTTAAACGCCATGATTTCCATGAAGAAATCATAAAAGCAGCCCTCCTTTGGCTTTGACTAGGGAGTATTTTCTGGTACCATGAGAAGATGCACTATTTGTTTTGTGCTTTATGGACAGAAGACATCCTTTTATAAAAGAAGCCATTTCTTCTCTGAAAAGTAGTCACATGCAGTTTACCTGTTTTCATCTGTTATTACTGTCTATTAATATTTGTGAATGCCTTTAGTACACATGTTTGCTGAAAAATGCTTTAAGGAAATGATACTAAATTAAATGAAGTGTGTTGATCTTAAGGTAGATATAGACATTTTCTGTCCAAGACCATATTCCTGTGGTTCTCTCTCAGTTTCTGTAGTTCTCTTTAAAAATGATTGATGTTAAAAAAAAAAAAAAAATTAATGTATAGAACTCACTAAAAAAGTTTAGTGCCATCTATATTGGCATTGGGTTTTAATGCCCTATAGGGAAGAGTAAATATTACTTCTTAAATATTGACCAACATTTTCATGCCTAATTATTTAACCTCCTTAGACATTCTAACTTATAGTTACTTTTCTCTAAAACACTTCAAGCAGTTAACAAGGAAGATTTTACCAGTAGAGCAAACAAATCTTTCTAAAACAAATTCTTAAAAGTTTAATAAATTAAACTTATAAATTAGCATATCAAATTTTCTTATCTTTCAATAACTAGATAGAACATAAAGTACCATAATAATGTTATTACGGATATACTTAATAGCACATAAGTATTAATACTGATTGATTTCTATACTTTCCCAGAGTTAGAGATTTATCCACCCAAATGGAAACACTGTCTTAGGCCAGTTAAGGTAATTTGGTTAAAAATCATGACTATGATGCTGATATGAGTAAAGCTATTTGGGTTAAAACCTATAGAATAAAGGTGGCTTTCTGGGCAGAGAAATTTGAGACTGGTAGAGGCCTAGGTCCATGATGTACCTGCCAAGACTCAGCTGGCCATTGCGGGGATGAGTGCTTTTCTTAGGCTGTAGTTCATTCCTTGTAGCTGGGAGTTACTCAAACTTGTAGGTTTTAATTTTATGCAACTCAGTATTTGTACCTGAAATGGTGGTATTTTTTTTTAATGCTCTACTTCAGGGAAAGAAGATAGTGTTTTCCCTTTAAATTACTGGAGTTAGGGAATCCTTTTAGGATTGGTAATACAAATTACGTTGTTAATGGGAGTTTTTAAGTTTTAACTTTCTCTTAGAAGAAGATTTGGAAAATTCAATTTGCCTACCACAAATTAAAATGTATAAACCCTTTGATCCGTCTGTTTCACTTCTTGGACTTTATCCTGCAGATAAATCCTGCTTCATCATATCCCACATTTGTGAATTTATAAGATTTTTCTTTGTAGCATGTTTGTAGTAGTAAAAGATTAGAAGCAACCCAACTGCCCACCTATTGGCATTGAGTTACACCCCTATGATAAAATACAGCCTTTCAAAATTGAGGGAGGCAGTTTTTAAAAAGTTACTGTTACTGCCTGATTTTCAAGATAAAGTGTTAAGTGAAAAAGCAAGGTGCCAAATGATGTATGTGGTCACATGAAAATATTTTTAAAGAAAAAAATATATACTTATTTTCTTGTATATTATTAGAATTTCTGTGAAAGGCTATACCAGAAGCTAGTATTGGTGGTTGTGTCTTGGTAGGAGAATTGGGTGACTAGGGATAATGGTGAGAGGATTTACTTGTCATGATTTTATTTATTTATTTATTTGTTTGGTTCTCTGGGTCTTAGTTGCAGCAGGTGGGCTCCTTAGTTGTGGCATGCAAACTGTTAGTTGCGGCATGCATGTAGGATCTAGTTCCCTGACCAGGGGTCAAACCTGGGCCCCCTGCATTGGGAGCTCAGAGTCTTAGCCATTGTGCCACGAGGGAAGTCCCTGCTTGTCATGATTTACTTTTGTTTCTTTTGAGTTTTACACCACGGTGGTATATTACCTGCCTATCTGACCAAAACAAACAAACAAAAACCCCGAAGTAATATGTGGTACTTAGTTTAAAAAAACAAACAGATTCATTCTATTTTTCATCTTTATTAACTCATGGAATCTCTAAGGTTGAGACCTCAGATTACATTTAAAAATGTTTTTTATTGTGGTAAAAAATATGTAACATGAAATTTATCATCTTAAACCAGTTTTAAGTATGTAGTTCAGTAGTGCTAAGTGTATTCACATTGTTGTGAAACATCTCCATAACTTTTTCATCTTGCGAAACCAAAACTCTATACCCGTTAAACCACAACTCCCTTTCTCCTGTTGCCAGCCCCTGGTAACTGCCATTCTAGTTTGTTTTCTATGAATTTGACTAACTTTAGGTTGGGACTTCATGCTTTCATTGCCTAGGGCCCAGGTTCAATCCCTGGTTGGAGAACTAAGATCCTGAAAACCACGCAGTGTGGCCGAACAAACAAAAGACTGACTACTTTACACCTCATGTAAATAGAATCATACAATATTTGTCTTTTTGTGACTGGTTTATTTTACCTGGCATAATGTCTTCAGGGTTCATCCATGTTGTAGCATGTGCTAGGATTCCTTTTCTTTTCAAGACTCCATTGTATGTATTCATCACAATAAGATTACTTTGTATGTATATATCACATTTTGTTTATTTGTTCAGTGGCTTATGGACATTTGGCTTGATTCTACCTCTTGGCTTATGTGAATAGGGCTGCTAGCAACATGGTGTATAAATATTCATCCAGACCTGCCTTCAGTTCTGTTGGATATATGGCCAGAAGTGGGAGTGCTAGATCATACAATAGAATTATTTTTAAATTTTTGAGGAACCTCCATATTGTTTACCATAGAAGTTGCACTATTTTACAGTTTTACCAACAGTGCACAAGGGTTCCAGTTTCTTCATAGCCTCATCAACATTGTTATTGTCTTATTTTTTTGATAGTAGCTGTGATAATGGATGTGAGGTGATCTCAATCTACATTTTTAACAAGCGTTATAATCATTATAATGTATTTCTTGCATATTTAAAAAAGTTTATCTGGTACATTTAACTTAATTATTTCAGTTCAGTCATCAAAAATGCAACAAGTGGTCACTTTTTAGAGCTGTTTATCAGTATGATTTTTTGCTGTAACTTCAGATAGTTGTCGTAGAATGAGATCCTCAAGGGTTAGTATCCTTCACTGCCTCCCTTATTTTTTTTCTTCTATTTAACCATGAATGAATCACCCAGGGAACAGACTAGGTTTTACTTAACCCCAATGAATTTTGCTGACTTTAATTCTTTTCTCTAACATAGTTAAAATTCAAGGTTCTGCATGTTATAAGAATTCCAGTGGCATATCAGCATTTAAAATATTATGTTTTAATAAAAACAACTACAACAGACTGTTTGCTCTTTATACTTTTGATTGAAAATAGTTTTCATTGAAAACCTTCATGATCTTGACAATTTTTTGTTAACTTTTCTCATAAGATGAATTCAGTCACAAAATGTCTTTCAAGAGTACAGTCAAGCAGTATTTAAGCAGGGGATTTTATCCAGAGAATGAAAGTACAGGAGATTCTAGTAAGACATGGAAAAGGAATGTAAATTGTCTTCAATTTTTTTCTCCTTTTACAAGAAAATTTTAGAGGCATGAGTAGTTCTACAATGAAATTAATAGCTCATAAAGTATTTTACATTTTTAGTAAATTACTTGCAGTTTTTTTCTTAACTTGAAGTTTCTGAAATTATCACATAAGCGTGTATTGTCTTGCAAACATTCTTTAGAATTATTTAGCAGTAGTGTTTAGAAGTGTTATTACTCTCATTGTATGAATATCCAGCTATAACCTGTGATTATATCATATGCATTAGAAGTCATTTTGAAATAATTCCATCATATGTATTAGAAGTCATTTTAAAATAATTTTTGCTAGACATTAAGTTGGTTATTGTGCAGTTTTGCTCCTTTGTGACTTGTTATTTGAATATTTAAGACTGAGCTGCTGCATTTATTATATTTGGTGTGTGAGTTGATGAAGAAGGGTGTTAAGTGGTGGTACAGCTTGGGAAGGGTGGGGGTGTTGTAATCCTTACTGTGAGTTTTGAGAAAAGATAATGAAATCTTTTATGTCCCTTTCCCATAGACCCACATTTCAAAGACTTACATTTTAATAAGAATTGGTTGTGCAGCTGCAACCCTGGCAACAAGGCCTGGGAGAGAAGAATTGGGGCAGCCTTCCAGAAATCAAGGCAGGCAGTGGTCTCATGTGGAGCTGAGCTAATGAGAGTGATAAAAATATAAAGCTCTTAGTAAAAATGAGACCAGTACTTTCTTTGGCATAGCAGATGTTGAAATTTTCCATACCATATTTTATTATTTATAAAGTCCAAAAGCAGCCATAAGCTGCTTACTCAATAAAGAGTAGCTACATTATATTCTCCTTTAGTATAAAAATACCATAAATACTCTTGAAAGCTAACGTTTCTGTAAATTATATCTAAAATATAATTGTTATTGGCGGTTTCTTCATGAAGTCTAGACAGTACCAAAACACAAGCTATCAAGTTTGTCAGATTTTTAAAAACAAATTTTTAAGTTTTCATAATTAAAAAATGAAGTTCTCATGGTAGTTTTAATGTAAATTTCTCATGTTAGTTTGATTTTTTTAGATCCCCTCAAATCATAAAATTTGTTAAACATATTCTCCTTTCAACACTATGTCAATGGCTATATGAGCTGTCATTAAACTGTTAATTATTACCTGGTTGTTAGGTATTTAGGTTGTGTCTGGGGTTTTCCCTCTTACCATAATAAGAATTGCGATAAAATATTTTTGGGTTTATAGGTATTTTGTTTTCTTCTGGATTACTCAGGATTACTTCTTGATTTCTAGAAGTGATACTACTGTATTACATGTAAAATTTTGAATACTTTCTAAAAGTATGATCGATTTACACAGTATTCTTAATATTTCTAGGAATGCATTTTTTTTTTTTCTTTTTTGTTACAGGTTTAGCTCGTAGAACATTTAAATCTTGACTTCTCTCTCTTTAATTCTGGGAAATTTATTCTCATTATTTCTTTTTTTTAAAATAAAGTTATGTATTTATGTATTTTATTGGCTGTGTTGGGTCTTTTTTGCTGTGCGTGGGCTTTCTTTTAGTTGTGGTGAGTGGGGGCTACTCTTCGTTGTGGTGTGCAGGCTCCTCATTGCTGTGGCTTCTCTTGTTGCGGAGCATGGGCTCTAGGTGCGTGGGCTTCAGTAGTTGCAGCACATGGGCTCAATAGTTGTGGCTCACAGGCTCTAAAGCACAGTCTCAATAGTTGTGGTGCACGAGCTTAGTTGCTCTGCGGCATGTGGGATCTTCCTGGAGCAGGGCTCGAATCGTGTCCTGTACGTTGGCAGGCAGATTTTTAACCACTGTGCCACCTAGGAAGCCCTCATTATTTCTTAATATGTTTATTTTTTCTTGAAATGTTTGATTTTTTTTTTGCTCCTGGAACTCTATTATCCTCATGTCTTCTTTTCATACTCAGTATATCCACTTGATTCTTTTTCATAGCTTCTTATTGTGAATTCATAGTAATAATATCTCCCCTTGGTCCCTACGTGTACATTCTTAGATCATCTAATCCACTGATTCTGCATCAGATGGTGTGTTGTCTGTCTTTTATAGTAGTTTTATGCTGCAGAGGTTTCTTTATTTTAGCTAGTGAGCTAATGATTCTTTGGAAAGGGGGTACTATCCAGTTATTCTAATAATGTGAATTAGGGAATGGCCAACAGCCAGATCTTTGTGTCAGTCCAGGTGAGTTTAAGAGAGGGAGGGAGGGCTTGAGTTTCAGATCAAACAGCTACGTGGCACTGAATTGCTGTTATGTTTTTCTGCATCAGGCAACTTCTGATCAGGGTTTGTTTTTTAAACTCTTAGAAATAATACTAATTTTAAGAGGTAGTTTCCTTGTATTATAATTCACTGTGAGCTCTGTAGGGTGTTTTGAGGGGAGAACAACTGTGAAGAGTAAATGACCACAGGGTAGTCAGTTTGTACCTGTTTTCATGAACTTTCCCCTACCAGGCCTTTTGTGCTGTCCTGATTTGATCCTGCTGACAAAGATCTGAGCTGTTCTGCTAATTTCTGGTGAAGGGGCAATCAAGGGAAAGATAAGAGCAGACTAAAAAAAGCTTTTAGGGAATCTGTCTTTTGACTCCTGCTGCCCTTTGCTCCTGACTGAAGGTCACCAGTGTCCACTCACACAAATTCAGTGCAAGTTTATCCCCATCAGCTTTTGTTTGTGTTATTGTTGTTTTGTTGTCCCTGGAATCCAGACTTACTTCTTTTTTTCTCAGGGCTTTATTTGGGAGGATGGGACCAGTAGCCCATGATTGTTTACCATCTTGATAGGAATTAGATGACCTCATTTGAGCCAATAAAGATAATTATACAAAGATTATCTTTAAAACACGTGAAAATCTTTAATCAAAAAGTATATACATGCAAAATACATACAAATTATGTGAAAATAAACTACCTGAAACTTTAGTGGTTTAAAATGACAACTATTTTATTGAATCTCTCAATTTTCAGGATCAGGAATTTGAGCAGGTCTTGGCAAGTCTTCTTTTACATGAGGCATCAACAAAGATCATTGAATAGTCTTAGCTAGCAGGTGGTCTGGACTGGAGAATCCTAGGCAGCTCCATTTGCATTCTGCTGCTCTGGCTAAGGAGTTTGGAAGGCCAGGCTCAGCTGGGACTGCTAACCTGTGTGCCTATACTTGTGGTCTTTCCAGCATGGCAGTCTTAGGGTAGTTGGACTTCTGAGCACAAGGTACAAGGTTTTTTGTAACCTCATCAGTTCTAGATCGTGACATCAGCTTCATTCTTTTGGTCAAAGAAGTCACTGAGGTCATCTGAATTTGAGGTAGGGGATTTCTTTCTCTCTCATTTGGAGGAATAACCAAAAATTTGTGGCTGTCCTTACTAGACCATGTAAGGTTATTAGAATTTTGTGTTGCTGATTGTTGCTTTTAGGAGTATTATCATCAGAGGCTTGGCTCAGTAGATCTTGCCCTTATCGTCTTCCATCTCAAAGGGATTCTCTAGAGTAGAGGAAATCACATACTTCTTTTTCATTTCATTTTTATAATGTTCTTACCTATAGCAGTTGTTCTTGAATACCCCATCTCCAACAGTATTTGACATATTTTCATAGGAGACACTTTTGGTTGTCACAGCTGGTGGGGAGGGATGCTACTGGCATTTACTAGATAGGAGCTGGAGATGTTGCTAAATGTTCTGCAGTGCACAGGACAGTACTCTCCCCCCCCCCCCCCCCAAAAAAAATTACCTGGCCCAAAAAGAGTGGTGTGGAGGTAGAGAAACTAACCCTACCTTACAGTAATCCTGCAATGTTGGTATAATCCTTATAAGAGAAAACTTTAATTCAGAGTGGTTATAGACTAATGCCACTTAGCTAACACATGGTAGAATCGTTTTAATTCACTATTTTCATTTTTCTTTCTTCCTTTTTTTTTTTTTTTTTCCCAATACTGGGACAAGTTACCATGTTAAGTGCTATAAGAGATATAATAATTTGGAGTCTGCCTTGATGGAGCTTACAAGAATTAGTATGTCATTAATAATTGTCATTTAAGGTAGCATTGAACTAGACCTTAAAAAAAGAATATAGAGAAAATGGTCTGCCTTTTTTTTAATACATTTATTTTTATTTATTTATTTATTTTTTGGCTGCATTGGGTCTTCGTTGCTGCTCGAGGGCTTCTTCCAGTGTGGTGAGTGGGGGCTACTCTTCATTGCAGTGCGCGGGCTTCTCATTGCAGTGGTTTCTCTTGTTGTGGAGCACGGATTCTAGGCTCATAGGCTTCAGTAGTTGTGGCATGTGGGCTCAGTAGTTGTGGCACACTGGCTTAGTTGCTTGTTGGCATTTGGGATCTTCCTGGAGCAGGGATTGAACCTGTGTCCCCTGCATTGGCAGGCATATTCTTAACCACTGCGCCTCCAGGGAAGTCCCTGTGGTTTCTTCATTTCCAAGGTAAGGATAATACTTACTTACCTGTTAGGATTGTAGAAATTAGATAGTATTTGTCAAAGTACATTGAGTGACTAGTGCTCAATTTTTTTTTTCCCCTTATCAAGGATTTACAATTTAGTTGAACCTTTCTTTATAATTTAGGGAAATTTTCTATCATCACCAATTTTTTTTTATATATAAAAGAAAAATAGACTGGAAAACCCAAAATATTGAATTTCTCATGTGACTTGCTATGATTTAAGTTTATGGACCAGAAATAGTCCATGTCCTTTTATTTTTTTAAAAATTGAAGTATAGTTGATTAACGATTCTTTTTTTTTTTTGGCTATGCCGCACAGCTTGTTGGGATCTCAGTTCCCCAACCAGGGATTAAACCCAGGCCATGGCAGTGAAAGCCTGAAATCCTAACCACTAGGGAACCAGGGAACTCCTTCTTAATTAACAACATTATATTAGTTTTAGGTGTTACAAAATAGTGAGTCCGTGTTTTTATAGCTTATACCTGATTTAAAGTTATTACAAAATAAAGCTGTATTTCCCTGTGCTGTACCATACATCCTTGTTGCTGTCTAGTCCACGTTCTTTGCTGACTCATTAGTATTTTCTGTTTCTGAAATCATTCTCTTCATCATAATATCATCAAAGTTCTCTATTATTACGAGCTTTCTTTTGAATTTGAAAATGAAGATCCTGTTTTAAACCTAATTTAAAAACTTTTTCCCCCATTATTGTTTAGGGTTCTTATTTTATAAGGTGATTCAGAAAGGTTTGAACATTTAAAAAAATTATTATTTAGTTACCTACGTTATACTTAAACAAGCAGTCACATTTGTACAGGAACAACCATAGGTGTTTCTGTAACGCTTGGTCGATACCTCCTGTGTAGTATCGGCTGTCTTATGGTCTGATTCATCTCAGGCCTTTTGTAGGTAGCACATGGTCTTTGATGGTTGAAATGGTAGCCAGGTTGAATGCCTTCAGTTCCTCAAGTCTGTAAGGAATATGTTGTCCTGACTCTAATTTTCTTTTTGCATATCCCCACTAAAAATATTGTGGTGTAACAGTTGTGAATTTGGGTGGCTACTATTTCAGAGGCAATCCAAATTTTGGAACAGAATGGCCTGTCTAGCATGGTGATGAGTATTCATTAAAGAGCCTCTGTGTAGTAGAAGTGAGGCAGAGCCCCATCCTGTTGGAAAATGAAGTTGTGGAGGCTTACATAGTTGCAGGAAAAACCGTTCCCATCAGCATGTACAAATAGGAAATTTTTGTCACTATATTTTTCTCTGCAAAAAAAGATTTATTGAAAACCCAATATATGATACAGCACAAAAACATTAACTTTTTGGTGAATTCTTCGTATGTTCAAATTGCATTCTATTCGCTTTTATTGCCACATATGCAGGCATTCTGGTATTCATTTTTCCCCTTAAATAGAGCCTAGCCTTCTCATTGAACCTTGAGCAACCTACAGTTATCATCCATATAATTGATATTTTTTGTCTTATCAGACCCTATCAGAAGCTGAAACAAGATGGGAATAGTAACATTTCTATGTTAGGAGCTTAATGAATATACCCCAACTGCGGACTCCTTGAATGTCTTGCTCTCCTTGTCAGAGTGCTGGGGCTTAGCTGAATGAAACCCTCATGAAGTAGAAGGTGACCCTGCATTTTGGTGCTTACTACATATTTATATTTAGCCTAGTTAGTAAGAAATTTTTTAAAGTGTTCAATTCTGTTTGAACCACTCTCTCTTGATCATTGTCATGGTCGCAGGGCCTAGTACATAGTAATTGCTCAACAATATCTGTCAAATACATGCATGTGTACAGTTGACCCTTGAACACCGTGGGTTTGAATTGCTTGGGTCCACTTATATGTGGATTTTTTTCCCCCAATAATTATGTTCTACACGATCCATGGTTGACGGAATCCATAAATGTGGAACTGTGTATATGGAGGGCCGACTCTAAAGTTATACCTAGATTTTCTATTATGGGAAGGGTCTCCACCCCCTAACCTGCTGCATTGTTCAAGGGTCAACTGTATAGAATACATCTATCCATGTATGGTGAAACCCTGCATTCAAAATACAGGCTGAAGTTTGCTTCTGTTATCCAGTTAAGAGGTAGTATCAGAAAGGGTTATTGATTACCTGATTTAATTTGAGGAAAGAAATACCAAAAAAGGAGGCTAAATGTGCATGTACTTTTTAATTTCCTCACTGATTCACTGCACTTAAAGTTTAATATAGCAAGAGAAGCCTCTTTTTTAATAGATATGACAGAATTATTATATATTTTCTTGGTATTGCAGTGTTCTTTGTGTTGTCTCCAAGTTGAACTTATTTGACTATTATTTTTGAGATTAGCATAAGATTACCTATTTTAAAACATCATTTCTGTATTTATGTTTACATGTAAGCTGTTAACATTTTTTATAGAAATATATTAAATTTCATTCTGGAGCTGGAAGATAAAAATGATAGAGAAATATTTTTTCCTTACATTATTTTCTCTAAGCATTTGAAAGGCTTTTAAACCATCAGTTGGAATCCCACATAGATATATCTTTAACTTTTCTTTAACAGTTGTCACAGCACTAACTGGTCCGTAGTCAAGTCTGTGAATGCTTTCAAGGCCTTTCAAGTCTTTTTTATATAGTCTGGATACTCTGTGTTGGTTTGTTTAAATTCCAAGTTAATTTTTTAAAATTTTAGTTAAAAATACATCTTATTCTTTAAAAGTTTATGTGTGGGCTAACCAAGGAGAATAGCAGATTTACTTAAATAATTTTTTAAAAATATTTTGAAGATCATTTAAAATATGAAAGTACCTCATTTTAACTTTTGGAAATGTCATTTTACTCTTTTTTAAAATAATTATATAACCACACTGATGGTATTGATAAGGAAACTGTTTTAAAAGATAAAATAACAGCAAGTTTTCCCCTTTGATGCTTGAATTTTTCTGTTACTTAAGTAAGAGTTCATGAGTTCAGTCTGCCTGTAGTATGTTTTACTAAAGAGTTTAGTGATTCTTCTTTTGGAGAAATACAAACTCATTCTGACAAAGGGCAGCATATTTCTCCTGTGTGCTCCTTAAACACGGGTCAAAATATCATGCACCTATTTGTAATTGATAGCATTGATGTAATTTTGTTCTCATTTTCTTTGGAAAATTTCCAAAGGGTTTCAGTATGATATTTTGTAGAATTTTTTTCAAGCTTGTGGAAACAGTTATGTATGCCTGTAGATTTTTATTAATTAATTAATTTATTGGCTGCATTGGGTCTTCTTTGTGGTGCTTGGGCTTCTCATTGTGATGGCTTCTCTTGTGGAGCACGGGCTCTAGGCACGAGGGCTTCAGTAGTTGCAGCACGCGGGCTCAATAGTTGCAGCTCATGGGCTCTAGAGCACAGGCTCAGTAATTGTGGCACATGGGCTTAGTTGCTCCATGGCATGTGGGATCTTCCTGGACAAGGGATTGAACCTGTGTCTCCTGCATTGGCAGGTGGATTCTTAACCACTTTGCCACCAGGGAAGTCCCTGTAGATTTTTTTTTTTTTAAATCTTTTTGGCTCTTTTAAACTGTAAATTTTATCTTAGTGCTGGAAGCAGTAGTCCAGTTACCATTATTGATTTTCTAAGGGTTCCAGTGGTTTGTATTTGTAATGAGTTTGATTTATTTTGATAGGTTTTATTTGTAGTAAAGTTAATGGCAGAGTATTTGTTGAAATCTTTCAGAACTTTTCCCACTTGTCACTCCACTCCCATGTAACTTTATTTAGGGGTTATTTTTTCAGCATTAGTTTCCTTTCCTCCTCACTGTCTGCCCTAAGAGTAGGAAAACCTATTTAGTCTTAAGGACAAGCATTACAGAAACCTAAGCAACTGTGGGAGAAAACAGTAATTTATGGTAAGTTTGAGAGCTGCAAAGGTGTACATAAATTGCTAGTCTGGCTGGTCTTTAGTGATGGACATACTTTTGTCACGGGTATTATATTGTCATTGTTCATCTTTAATTTGCCAGTGGTGAGAAATATACGATAAGTATAATGCATTGCATGTGGCTTTTTTGTTTGTGCTAGATGTTTGGCTTGAGGGAAAACTTGATAACCTGATAATGTAGTCATCTCTGGTGAAGGTGTGATAGGCACTTTGATAATGCAATTTGCTGTTAATTTTGTGGCAATGTTGGGGCGGAGAAATTTGAAGCAACTAAGAGAACTCTTTAGCAAGACATAGTTTTGTTGTCATAGCGAATTAATCTTGTAAAAGTTTCTCCCAGTCAAAAAAATCATTGACTGCTGAAAAGATACCATTTTTTTCTGGGAAAATATCAAGTTAACAAAAAGGCCTAAGGCAGCAGTCACAAAGCAGGTAACAATCAAGTGTAAATCACAGTGATCTTTTTCCTCTCTGGGGATGAATCTGAAACACAGTATCAAAGCCTGGTCACTGCCTCACCTTGTTCCACACCTAGATAAATGATTGTACTTTGTGCCTAATCAACTTTCACATTCCCAAGGGGGATGGTTGAGGTCCATGCTGGACCAGGAAGCATGGATTACGCATACTTCTCATTCTTTAACCCTTTTAGTTAACTCCCCTCCTCCTTTTGCAAAACTGACTAGGCAGCCAGTTCAGGCAGTAAATAGGTATTGTATGCATTCCCTTGGAAAAGTTTAATCCTCTGAGATACGTGGCCTTCTATACTAAGAAGGAAAAAACCTAACTAAATACAATTTATTATATGAATGCTTTTTTTTTTTTTTTTTTTTACAATAAGAGGTGGGGACTTCCCTGGTGGCACAGTGGCTAAGAATCCGCCTGCCAGTGCAGGGGACACTGGTTTGATCCCTGGTCCAGGAAGATGCCACATGCTGCGGAGTGTGCCACCACTACTGAGCCTGTGCTCTAGAACCTGCGAACCACAGCTGTTGAGCCTGTGTGCTGCAACTGCTGAAGCCTGTGCACCTAGAGCTCATGCTCCACAAGAGAAGCCACAGCACTAAGAAGCCCGAGCACCACAGTAAACAGTAGCCCCCACTCTCCGCAACTAGAGAAAGCCTGCGTGCAGCAATGGAGACCCAACACAGCCAATAAATTAAATTAATTAATTAATTAATTTAAAAAAGTGATAGGTGAAGTTAGAATTGTTTATTCAGCCATCTACTTGAAAACCCTCTACTGTATGTCATAGACTACCTTAATACTACTCC
The DNA here is from genome assembly GCF_030028045.1 of Hippopotamus amphibius kiboko. Lineage (NCBI taxonomy): Eukaryota > Metazoa > Chordata > Mammalia > Artiodactyla > Hippopotamidae > Hippopotamus > Hippopotamus amphibius. Next base: position 169,279,544 of record NC_080186.1, on the reverse strand, counting down.
TGCTTCACTTGCCCTTTTAAATATAAATTATAATAAACAGACTCATGTAATTTTGTATGTATGCTACTTCATCTATGAAAGGGAGACTGACTAGAAAAAGCTTTGTCCACCTGCTTAGGTAAGCATCAAGGGAACTTGTTTCTGCTCAGTTTTCTAGGAGAGGAAAAAAAATGATATAAGTGATGATGGTGATGATGATACTGACAGGAAAAGCTTATTTATTTTTTTAAGCTTACTCTGTACCAAGCACTATTGTGAGCAATTTGTTTACTCATTTAATCCTCACATACACCTTTGAGATAGTTATAGATAGTTCCATTTTATAGAATTGCAAACTGAGACCCACGGAAGTTAAATAACCTGCCCAAGATCATCCATCCAATGAGTGGAGGATTGCAGGATTCAAACTTAGGCTCTCTAGTTTCAGAGTCTAAGTTCTAAATCACCACAGACTGTCTTTTCCAAGCTTGCATCTAGGTACCAGTGTGTGATATGAATGTGTACTATCCACGTGATATGAGAATTCCAAGCCAAGAAATTAAAACATATGCTTGAATTTTGTATACTTCACCTTATGGGTTTCTAAGCACTGGAAAGTGCATACTGCTCTTCAGGGGCTGCTCCTCAACCAGAAAGCACTGGGCTTTAACAGAATAGTCAGGAAAACACTGTAAAATAAGTCTATTTAAAGTGTCCAAATGAAAGACTAAGACACTGAGTTAAGTAAGTTTGCAAAAGGACCAAATAAAATTAGTTAAAATGAAAATTGTGTTTATTGAAATGAAAGTCATTATTTGGGGGAAAATATTAATAGCAAAAGTTAAATAGCAGTAGAAACAAGTGAAAGAGTCATACATAAATAAAAACAAATCTGAAGCTAGAGAGTCAGTGAAGTTGGAGCCGAATGAAAAGACAGTCTTCAAAGCATAGATAGAGAAAAAAACAAATTTACATTCAGAGGACCGAAAATTAGATTAGCTGTTGACTTCTCTTCAGCAACGGTAGTGGTCAGAATAACATCTGTAAAGGACTGAAGGAAAAGCACTGTCAACCAAGAAGTCTGTACTTAGCTAAACTGTCATGCAAAGCAAATATACTCCAATAAAAATTAATTAAAAACAAAACAAAACCTGTCATGCAAGACTAAGGGCAAAATACAGACCTTGTGTTAACAGTTAGTGTACCTGAGTGAAGGGTACATGGGACATTTCTGTTCTGTTTTAGCAATTCTTCTATAAATTATTTCAAAATTAAAATGAAAAAAAAAAGCACCACAATTTTAGAGAAACAACTGTGAAGCTTGCCACTTGTGACTAAATATTAAAAAGGATGTGCTGTTAAGAAAAACTCTTAAAGCAACAAGCACTTTATGAAGAAGGAAATTGAACTTTAAAGGAAGAATTTAGAGGCAAGAAAAAATGGTGATCAAAGAAGTTGGTAAATGTGGGTAAATATTAGTAATCATCAACATTATTTACACTTACATATGCTAAGTGTAAGTATTTTGTGTAATTCTCACAACAACCATGTGATATAGGTACTAATATTTTTCTTCAGTTTCAAAGATCTCATCCAGTCTCCAGCACAATGAATGAAAAAGGACCAAACCGTTACATTTGTGTGAAATTTGAGAATTCCAAAAGTAAAGAGAAAATCTTTAAACCTTCTAGAAGAGGGAGAGATACATCACCAGAAGGGAAACAAAATTAGAATGTCACCAGATTTCTCAGCAGCGACTGTTTGTTTGTTTTTGTTTGTTTTAAATAAATTTACTTATTTATTGGCTGTGTTGGGTCTTCGTTGCTGCATGCGGGCTTTCTCTAGTTGTGGAGAGTGGGGGCTACTCTTTGTTGCAGTGCGAGGCTTCTCATTGTGGTGCTTCTCTTGTTGTGAAGCATGGACTCTAGGTGTGTGGGCTTCAGTAGTTGCAGCACACAGTCTCAATAGTTGTGGCTCGTGGGCTCTAGAGTGCAGACTCAGTGGTTGTGGCATACGAGCTTAGTTGCTCCGAGGCATGTGGGATCTTCCTGGAACAGGGATTAAACCCGTGTCCCCTGCATTGACAGGCGGATTCTTAACCACTGAGCCACCTAGGAAGCCCTATTTGTTTATTCTTAAAAATTTTTTTTAATTAAAGTATGGTTGATTTACAGTGTTACGTTAATTTCTGCTGTACAGCAAAGTGACTCAGTGACACACGTATACATTCTTTTTCGTATTTTTATGTTATGATTTATCACAGAATATTGAATGTAGTTCTCTGCTATACAGTAAGACCTTGTTGTTTATTCATTCTGTATGTGATAGTTTGCATCTACTAACCCCAAACTCCCAGTCCATCCCTCTCCCTTCCCCCACCCACTTGGCAACCATCTGTCTATTCTCTGTGATTCTGTTTCTGTTTCATAGATAAGTTCATTTGTGCCATATTTTAGATTCCACATATGTGATATCATATGGTATTTGTCTCTCTTTCTGACTTACTTCACTTAATATGATAACCTCTAGTTGCAGCCATGTTGCTGCAAATGGCATTATTTTGTTCTTTTTTATGGCTGAGTAGTATTCCATTTTACACACACACACACACACACACACACACAGACAACCCCCCCCCCCCCCACATCTTCTTTATCCATTCATCTGTCAGTGGACATTTAGGCTGTTTCCGTGTCTTGGCTATTGTGAATAGTGCTGCTGGGAACATAGGGTTGTGTACATCTTTTTGTGTTACAGTTTTGTTTGGTTATATGCCCAGGAGTGGGATTGCTGGATCATATGGTAATTCTATTTTTACTTTTCTGAGGAACCTCCATACTGTTTTCCATAGTGCTTATACCAATTTACATTCCCACGAACAGTGTAGGAGGGTTCCCTTTTCTCTACACCCTCTCCAGCATTTGTTCTTTGTAGATTTTTTAGTTCTTTGTAGACCATTCTGACCGGTGTGAGGTGGTACTTCATTGTAGTTTTGATTTGCATTTCTCTAATAATGAGCATTGTTGAGCATCTTTTCATGTGTCTCCTTGGCCACCTGTATTTATTCTTTGGAGAAATGTCTCTAGGTCTTCTGCCCATTTTTTGATTGGGTTTTTTTGTTGTTGAGCTGTATGAGCTGTTTGTGTATTTTGGAAATTAAGCCCTTGTGGGTCACGTTGTTTGCAAATATTTTCTCGAATTCTGTAGGTTTTCTCTCAGTTCATTTAAAAGAAATTTATTCTTTTTTTTTTTTTTTTTTGTCCTGGATAGACTTCTAGGTTGTTTCTTAAAAATTTACAGCTATTACAAATTAATTATTTTTGCTGCTTCATTCTATTTGCTCTTTTAATTTTGATGATAAGAGCATCTTACATCAGTATAGTCTTCATAGTATATACAGTGCCCTTATGTACATCCTAATTTAGCCCTCATCTCAGACTTGTGACATTGGCAGTGCAGCAGTCCATTTTTGTAACTAATGATAGAGCTTGTCACTTGCCCAGGCTATCATTGCTAAAAATTAGTGTAGTACTAACAACTGCCACAGATATTTTATTTCAAAGTCTAAAATCTCAACATCCAATTCTGTTTCACACAAACTGAGCATGCTTAATACCTCAACTGAGTTACATTCCACATTAGAAAAAAAGGGAAGAAATTGTCTAAAGGTATGCCTCATTGCCTTGTGTTTCAAATCATGGCTTTATTGTTGTTTCTATGGAAGTTGACCTAAAAAGCAGTTTTATCAGTTTGTGGGTAGGATGTTGGAACATAAATTCTTTAAATTGTCAGCAGCAAAACTGTTCCTACAAGTATAAAGCTTATATCTGCAGCATTTGATTTAGGTGTGGAAAGTGAGGAGGAGATAAGGAGGCCAAGGAGGTTATATTTTTGACCGGAGAATACTGCTAATACTACTATACTTTTTTACTCATGCCAGTCTCTTTAAAAGTCAAGAAACTGAGCTTTTAATGCAAGGAAGCTCTGCCAGTCACTAAGCCTGACAGTTCACTTAAGCTTTTCTAAAATCTTATGTCTAATGAAACTGTGAGTTTGTGAAATACTCTCTGGTGCTGTAGTCCAGTTTGACCCTTCATTTATGTGTGGAATGTGCTGAGCTGTGTTTAAAGCCAAGTTTAGTTGTTTATGTTGTTGCAAAGTGACACTTTTGTTATCCTAAGATTTTTTTAAAAAGTTAGGTTTTCAAAATGGACGTAATTTAATAAGCAACTTTGAACTCAAGAAGTGGCAGTGTTGAAATTTTTTGTGACAGATTCAATACTTCTCTATAAGGTGTTTATGAATAATGTGTTTTAAGTATATATACATTTGAAAAAAAATCTAAAAAGGAATTTTGTTTAGAAAAGCAAGAAGATGGAAAAAGTGTATTGGTATGATGTTCCGAGGCATGTTTGAAACATCTTTACGCCTATATGTTTACTTACCAAATAAAAACCTGTGGAGTTGCAAACACCCCCTTGGTTTGAAAATATATTTCATCATATCTATTTTCTAGGTGGATATATTTAAGTACCTTTTCTGTCTTATCTCCAAAAATAGAAGCACAAATTATTGTACTTTAGTCATTCTTCAACTAAACATTAAGAAAGAGGAAAAATTGTGAATGTCATTTTCAGTAGTACATGGGAATGGGAAGATGTGTGTTTTGAAATTTGCAAAATAAAGAATAGATTTACTCTATATGGGAAGGAAATTTGAATTTGCGAAAATGTGGATTGTAAATATGGAAGCCATTTATTAATTTTAAGTGTTAAACATAAGAAACATTTACTAAGTTAAAAATAGGAGAAAATAAAACACCTTCCAGTGTAAAATTAGCATTCGAAGGTGGTTTCTGGCAAAGGTAAATTATAAATAAAAAGGAAATTTCCTAGCTTTATATGTAGATGATAAAATATGATGATGGAATAAATCAGATAATAGATTTTAAAACCTCAGATGTCAAATCCAGTAGATTTGAAACATCAGAGTAGTTCACTGTTTGTATGTGCTACAATCACAGTGATGAGCATAAGGAATTTCCAGTTTCATACAAAGCCATATATGTTTTCATAGAATTGGGTAAAAGAGATTTCAAAATGATTTTTTAATGGCCAGGGCCTTTGATTCAGGGTGGAATTAAGCTTGTTAAATAGCAGCGCTGAAATAACCGTTTGTGATGTTGTGAATTTAACCCGTTGCTCTTATATTCTTGCTAAGGAAGTAAATGAAACATACTATTCTTATGAGCTTATAAACCTTCATAGTATTTACCTATTTCATTGAACAGAGCTAATTGCAAGACTACTGCTACTTTGCTTTGGACTTTGGGTGAGATAAGGAATGTTCATCTCTCCTTGAAAATACACATTCCAGGTTCTGAATTTTAACTGTGGCAATAATGTACATTTTCTTCCTTCTTATCGTCCTCTTTGAACATATGTTTAAATCTTAACATGTCATTTTCCTGTAGTATATTAGAGGACATGTCCTCTGGATTGTGTAGAATCAGGATCCCAAATTCATACCTTATTACTACCCACATTTGTGACATTGAACATATATGCATTAATATTCATTGAAGGTCTTCTCTACAAATATAAAAATAACTGTCATTTATGTCTTACCAGGTTTAGAGTCATGGCTTTGGGGAAAGCTTTTATAGTCATAAAATAGAATGTGCTATGAAGGCAAGGATTACTGTCTCCTTTCAACTGCTATATTCCTAATACCTGATACTCAGAAAGTACTCAGATTTTTTTTGTTGAATGAATATCAGTTTATTAAAATCTTGGTTTTTTTTTTTTTTTCCAGTTTTTACTTTTTGGGGAAATATTCTTAATTTTATCACAGATTTAAGAAATAAAAGCTTCTAAGGATAAGTAAAGTAACTTGTTTTCTTTTCTTCTTTTTTTCTAGACTACCTGTTAAGGCCCTGAATCAAGACAACAATTTTTATACCTTTCCTGGTGGTTCGGAAATGAGTCTGTAGAACCAGGAACAAAGAAAGGAAACAGTCTGGCCTTTTCTTTATTAACTTGACTATATAAGATACTTGGCTTCCAGGAACAAAAACACAGAGAAGTAATAAAATTTTTATTTTGGCATCTTTGGACATTTATCATACTGAGAAGCCTGTTTTGTGAAGCTTCCTGAGTTGAGATTTGGAAACTTCCTTGGTGCTCATTTATAACTTGGACTATAAGCATGAGTGAATTCTGGTTGTGTTTCAACTGCTGTATTGCAGAACAGCCTCAACCTGTAAGTATGAAGTAATACATGTACGGATTGTGTGGAGTGCTTATTAAGTGTATTGCTGGTTCTCAAGTTGAGAATCAGGACCTCAGCAGTGATTGCAGGGCAGTTCTAAGGCCTGTCAGTGGATCCTGAACATCTGGTTAAAGAAAAAAAAGAAAAGTAAATGTGTTTTGAGTAAATGCTGTGCGTGAAGAACTGTGCTAGACCATTGTATATGATCGAGAGAGCTGTGCTCTTTTACCAAGTAGACCGGCTCCTGGAGGAACTGTGAGAGGAGAAGGGAGATAACCTGAGGTAGAACAGCCAAGTCAGCTTTGGAAATCGGCGGGTGGGAGATGATGTAGCCAGGTTGCCTCACATCCTTCTTGATTTACCATCTCATTTTCCTCACAGCAGCTCTCTGAGGAAGATACCATTATCCTTATTTTTCAGTTGAAATAGGTTCATTTTTTTGCCCAAAGTCATATGGATAGTAAGTAGTCTTAGCTGACTTCTTCTTGGTACCTGCCCCACTTTTGTCTCTTCTAACCTATGTACATTTTGTTACCTCTACCAAAATTCTGCCTTCACCCGTCAGTTTTCTCTTCATCTTTTAAGATGCCTAGATCAAATGTCAACTCTGTGAAATCTTCTCCAGCTTTCCCCTGACTTAGATAATACTTCATCTGTATTTCCACCAGCTCTTTTAGTTCGTTTTTCGATGGTGGGATGGAAATTCTTGCATAGTAATTAACTGTACTATAGTCTCTCCCACTGCTTTCTGAATTCTTTAGGGGCCCTGACCATATTTACTTTGTATCTTCAGGAGCAAATCTAATACCTTTGAGAATGTAGCTATACATGCTAGCTTGGTTTGCTGGCTGACAGGCTGAATAAATGAATTTCTATTTTATTCTGTTTTGCTTATAACAATATAAAAGAAAGAATGAGGTGTACTCTTAAGGTCTCCTCAGATCTTTTCTGAGCCTTTCCCTGGTCATACACAGTCACTTTATAATTTTCCTTGTATATGCAGTTGTTTTTGAATGTCCTAGCCTTTAATGTCTGGCTCCGGAAAGGGGAAAAAATGAAAATTTGGGGCCAGGGAAGAAAAGCAAGGGCACTGGCTATTTAAATCCTCTGAAAGTCACTTTAGCCATAGGGGGAGGAGCTTGCAACAGTCAGGGAGTTGCAGCAGCAGTGGCTGCCTATCTCCTTGTCTGCTCTTCTGTGATCAGAAGCAGAGATATTTGGAGGAAAGGGTCCTTTTTGCCCACCGTGTCTCCCACAAGCTGTGTGTAAGATTTGTGAACAACACAGCTACCTGGTGGGGGGTGGGTAGTTGCTACTGTGCTAAGACCTGAGCTGACTGAAATTAACTGCAATTTACCTGCCAAGTTTTCCTCCCGAAGTTGCAAGCTTTGAACAGACTCCAGAGTTCCAAAATAGATACATCAGACAGATTCTGCCAGTACAGTTGTTGCAGTGGGGATACAGATTGCTGGGGATGCAGATTCCTGCGGATACCTGCTCCACCATCTTCCCTTTTACTACTTTTATAATGGTTTTTACATTTAGCTCTTTGATCCATGAAGTATGGACAGTTGCTTTGTGTGGCATGGGGTAGGGTTCTAACTATTCTTTCAGGTTAATCAGCTGTTTAAAAACAGTTTATTAAATAGCCAGTCTTTTTATTAGTGATATGAAATGTCACCTTTATTATATACTACTTTTTCATATATTTAAGGAGACTGTTCCTGAAATCTGTCTTGTGTTTTTAGTTACACGTGTTTACACCTGTGCAGTGCAGGTGGCATGCAGTCTCCAAGGTGCATGGGCTCCATAGTTTGCAGCAGGCAGGCTCTCTAGTTGAGGTGCGTGCGGGCTTAGTTGCGCTGCAGCATGTGGGATCTTAGTTCCCTGAACAGGGATCGAACCCGAGTCCCCTGCGTTGCAAGGCAGGTTCTTTACTGCTGGACCACCAGGGAAGTCCCATAGCTCTTCTTTTTAAACTATATTGGTAATGTCTTATTTTTAAGCTGGATTGTTGTTACATGGGTCTTTATTATGTTATTTTTTATATTTTTTCTTTGTATGAGATATTTCATAATGCATCTTTTAAATCCTGTAGATCAGGGGTCCCTAACTCCCGGGCCTCAGACCGGTACCGGTCCGAGGCCTGTCAGGAACCAGGCTGCACAGCAGGAGATGAGCGGCAGGCCAGCAAGCGAAGCTTTCTCTGCCACTCTCCATCACTCGCATTACCACCTGAACCACCCCCCCCACATACACACCCTGTCTGTGGAAAAATTGTCTTCCATGAAACCGGTCCCTGGTGCCAAAAAGGTTGGGGACTGCTGCTGTAGGTGTTTACTTTAGGATTGCATTGAATCTAGAATGTAATTAGATGAGAATTGACATCTTTAAAATTTTGAGTAATGCCATTGAGAAACATGGCATACATCTTCATTTATACAGACCTTTTCATGTTCTTTTAGTAAGCTTAAAATTTTCTTCTTGTAAGTTTTGCACATTTGCTAGGTTTTTTTCTAGATTTTTTATGGATTTTTGTTGCTATTCTGAATGAAGTTGTTTTGCTATTACATTTCCTAGTTGGATTTTTTTTTCTAGTGTATAGGCAACTAATAATTTTTATACACTAATTTTTTATCCAGCCACCATACTGAACACTTATATTTCCCAAATTTCTCCATGTAGTGACTTTTTTTTTTCAGTCTTTATTCTGATACTTAAACTTTTTTCCATATTGATATCTTACTGCATTGACTAAGACCTCCAGTATAATGTTGGATAGTGTCAGTGATAGCTGAATATTCTTGCTTCTCCTGACTAATGGGAAAGGTTCAAATTTACTTAAGCATAAAATGAATGTTTATTTTGGTGAACATGTTTACCCGTGCATTTAATTTATTGTGTGTATAACTTATCATCTACGACATATAACCAATGATTACATTTTCAGCAGTTTTTAAATATTATAGAATACTTGAATCCTGTTGACATATTGTTCTTAGTATGTCTCGTAATTTTTGTTGAAAGTCATATGTGATAATACTCTGGGTAAAAGGAACTGAGTGAAATAGGCCTGCAGTGTGAGTTTTTATGTTTATCTGAGTGGGGGTTAGGCTTTATTTACTGTTTGCTGTCGTTGTAGATATCACAGGATAAAATTTCCTTTGGTGTCCTTGTTTTTGTGCCCTGTTGTCTTTGGTTTGCTCGAGACTTCTCCTTAAGTAAGGGCTGAGATGTCCAGTTCTTTCAGTTGTTAAACAGGAGCCCTGCTGATGTATTGGTAAGGTGTTGGGGGCCGGGAAGCATTATATACTGCTGTGGTTAGGTTTCAGTCTTTTAGTGAGCCTGTGCCCCTGGGCTGTGACTTACACAAGTGCTTCTCAGTTTTGATTTTTACTCCTTAGTTGATATGGAAAGGCTAGAGGAGGCTGGAGTTGAGTGTTTCCCTTCCCCAGAGTTGGTTAGTTTCTGGTAAAACCGCAGTCAGTTAGGCTCTGATAAAATAGTTTCCTTTGAGGGTAGGCTTTGTTAAGAAGAACAGGCCAGGCAGATTTCCAAACTGCCAGATTGCAGAAGGGCATTGTAAATTGCTGAGAGAACCACACCTGGGTCCTAGCTTTTGGACTGGTCTGAGTCGGTGAGAGTTCAGGCAAAGCATCAAACCTCTCCTGATCTCCATTAGCTCACTGAGAATACGGGGACTGGATTGGGTGAAGTATTAGTTACCTAAGATGATGCAAGTTAACCTAAACCATAGTGGCTGAAAACAGACTTTTATTGTCTCACAGATTCTGTGGTCAGGAATCCAGGCACTGGGTAGCCAAGTCCTCTGACTTAGGAACTCTTTGAGGCTACAGTTAAGGTGTCAGTCGGGGCTGTAATTATCTTGGAGTACCGTGCAGAAGAGGACCTGCTTTCTAGCTCACTGAAGTGGTTGTTGGCAGGGTTCAGTTCCTTTCTGAGTCCTGGCAGGAATCTAAGTTGGAATAAGTGCCTCAGTTCCTTGTTGGCTGGAGGCCTCCCTCAGTTTCTTGCTACACAGGTCACTACATAGGACATCTCACAACATGGCGACTGGCTTTCATTAGTATGAGCAAGAGGGCAAGCAAGATGGAAGTTAGAATCTTTGTGACATCTTGTCAGTTTTGCTGTATTCTGTCCCATAGATTAACTCACTAAATCTAGCGTACACCAAGGGAGGGGAGTACACAAGGGCATGAATTCCAGGGGACAGGGATCATTGGGACCTGCTTCACAGGCTGCCAACCACAGATTCTCTCCAAGGCCCTTCCCAGCACTCAGATTCCATGAATACTCCCCCTCTCTCCCTCAGAAAGAGGCCACACATTCCGTTTCCAGCCCCAACTTCAAAGACTCTCAGCCAAGTGCCTGGATGGCTGTGACATTCTTCATCTGGAGTAACCAACATGAAAGGTGTAGTAAAAAGAAAAGCATCTTATCCAAGAGAGTTAGATTGTGAAAAGATGTTGAATTTATTGTTTCACTGGCATCTACCATTAGAGGATTCTGCTGGTAGACAAAATACCTGTTTAGAGGAGACAGGGAAAATATGTTTCTGTTTAGCTCACTTCAGAACCCAATGCACTGAAGCCAACGTATAGTGTTCTAGCTTATTTTAAAATGTCTGCCTTTCCCTCCTCTTTGCTGAAGCAGAAGGAGATTTTTCTCTGTTCTTCACTTTGAGAACATGGTAGAGTTCCTGGGGGTAAAACTCACAGAAGTGTGAGGGCCCTCCTGAGACTGGGAGCCCCTGGAGTTTTTAAACTCTTCAGCTATCTACACTCATCCTCCAGCAGTTCACGAATTACAGTTTAAGTTTTCCTACATTGGTCCTGCATTGAGTGGAGGTTTTTGCTCTAGTATGTTGTGATTTTCTGTGTTGGCCTATCTCTCCAGTTCTGGAGGCAACAGAATTGGGGATCTGTTGCCTGTGATCTCAGTTCTCTAAAGGATCTAAGAAGAGTTGTTGGTTTTCAGTTTGTTCAACTTTTTGATTGTGTGGATGGGCATGACATCTTCTAAGCTCCTTACATGTCAGACAGGAAACCAGAAGTTGTATTTTCTGTGTTTTTTTTAGGTTGATTTGTTTATTGCCAGTATTCATAATGTGTGTAATAAAATGTATCCTGTTCCTGTATGTGATACAGGTATACTCAAACTAGAAATGCATAGATTAGGAATTTAAAGAGTGGGAGCATAATGCTTTAGAATTATGAGACATTAGAAGTACATTTTCTGATACACAAAGGATTTGCAGTTTGAGTTTTTTTGTGCACATATTACTTGTCTATATTGTTAGTGTTTAATAATACATAATTTTATGAAATATTGCACAATTATAGCCTTATCGACTTGCTAAGAATGACACAAAACTTAACAGGGGCATGTGGTTACTATTGTAGAAGAACAGCTTGCTTGTTGGCATCAGGAAAAAACATTTAAAGGATGCACTAATAATTTTATGTGTGTTTACAGTCTACAAAAACATATCCTTGCAGCTCTATTAGTATCAAGAATGCCTTATTTGAAAGCTGCTTGGTCATCTCTAAAGTTTTCTAAAAGTATGTACCAAAATTGAGTGCTATGTGCCAACTCTCCCACTCTTTCTTTACCACCCCCTGCTCTTGCACATTCCATGTGTGGAAAAGGAACAACCCAATATTGGGAAGAACTTAGAATGCATTTTTCTGAGTAGTAGCATAAGAATTATACTTTTTCTTCCTATTCTTTCGTTTTAGCACAGTATAATACAGCGTAAAATAGAGTACCAATTTTTAATTTATTTATTTATTGCCACACTGCAGAGTTTGTGAAATTTCAGTTCCCTGACCAGGGATTGAACCTGGGCCACCACAGTGAAAGCCCAGAATCCTAACCCCTGGGCCACCAGGGAACTCCCAGAGTACCAATTTTTTGAGCCATAGTAATCTAAACCTTTTAAATTGACTGTAGTGTAAATGCTGCAGTGGTTGTTGCTAGATAGTGCCAAGGTTGGAATTTTTAAATTGGATGGTTGCTGACTTGCAACTTAATTTTTTAAAAAATGAAAAGATTTCTCAGCTGTTTACAGGACTGTAGTGAATTCTTTACCTGCTTTCTGTTGTACATTGGGGTGCTGGTGGACTTTTTTCCCCAGCTTTATTGAGTATATTGGTATACCAAAAAACTGCACGTAATTAACGTATACAGTCTGGTGAGTTTGCACTTTATGTTTACACTCTCTGCCATCACCAAAATTAAGGTAATAAACTTCTAAGTTATCCTCAAAAACAATGAATATTAATTTACAACCTCCCCCTTTTCTATTCCTATTACATACTTTCCCCATATAGTGTTTCCCCACATGGTACTGATGTTTTGTAATGCTATTTGTCTCTGAAATGTGTTATTTTAATTAGACATCTATGCCCAGTCATCATGTATTAACACTCTGGTATTTCTACAGTGAGCCAGTTATTAATGAAATAACAGCAAAACAGACAATTGTTTCTGCTTTCATGGCGCTCATTCTAGTGGAGGAGATATTTGGTGAATAAATAGGTGTCTGTGATGTTAGGTGATGGTAACCTGTCTGTGGGAAAAGAAAGTAGAAGAAAGAGAAGGAGAAATGAGAGTATCAAGGGTGTACAGGAAAGGCGTTTTTGTTGAAGTGATTTTTAAGCTAAGATTTAAGGAAGTGAGGCACACGGTTATGTAGGGAAGAGCGTTCCAGTCAGAAGGACTTGAAAGTACAAGAGATCTGGAAGTGCAAGGGTTGAATGTGTGAGAGGAATATCAAAGAGGGCAGAGTGGCTGTGAGCCAAGGCCATAGTGGTGGGAAATAAGGTCAGAGATAGTTAAGGGCCAGGTCCTGTATGGCCTTCCAGGCCGTGGAAGGACTGATTTTTACACTTTGTGAAGTGGGAAATCATTGAATGATTTTTTTCTTTCAAGTGAAGAACACATTCTTTTCCCAGTTGTTTGAATGTTGCTGTACGCCCAGACTGAGAGTTAGCCCTGTCTGACCAGACTGCGTCCTGCAGGCTAGTGAGTTACCTTCTCCTTCCTGCACTCCCAGCCAGTGAGTCCTCCTCAGCGGTCTGCAGTCTTGTGCGTAGTGTGCTCTGCAATAAGATTGTTTATTTCCTGCAGTGACTTTTTTTTCCTCCATTTTTGTTGTTCTGATGTGCAGTTCTAATCCATAATAGCGGGGGGGTGTGTATAGTGATGATGTGGTAACTGCCATATAAAAAAACAAAGGAAGGGCGCTGTGCTCCATGTTTGAGAGAGTCTAAGGTTTCTTTGAGGGAAATGGGTGAAGAGTTGGAGGGAGGTGAGGTGGGTCAGTAGACGGGTTGCTAGAAGACCTTAGATCTTAGGTATGAAGTGCATGAAAGCTGTCACTGCAGCCTGAGAGGATGAACCAGCAGTTCTGTGAAAAGTGGCTAGAGGACACTCTAGGTGAGGGCGTTGTGTAACTTCAGGGGATTTATGTCAGACAAGAGTGTTTGCTCACGTGTGGTGCATCTCCATCAGTGCTATGCAATAATGACGTCAGATGGCATAGATTTATGTAGAACTTCCTTTTTCAGGAATCACATTTCCACACACCCTAAATGAGGTGTAAGTATGATAGATATATTGTCATTTTTCCTTTTCCTGAAAACATAAATGTGCATGCTCTTGATTTGTTTACTCAGAAAATCACATTATGTAACTGGAATCATCTTAAGACATTTAATAGATGAGTTTATGTAATAGAAGTAGAAAGTTACCCTAATCAGTGGAGAAATGAAAAAATCCGTACTTTGTAGAAAGGCGGTGCAGAGGACTGATTCAAATGTCTTAATTGTATTGCTAAACCTAGAAATTACCAAGATTATTATATTCAGTGGAACTGCCTGTCCTGCCTCAGGAGTGGCTACTGGATTTCTTCATAGAGACAGCAAGCTGCTTATACCTGAGGAGAAAGTTTGAATTTGTATACTTGAGCTTGAAGACAAACTAGAAAGACTCTTGGCATAAGGGTTTTGGTGTTCCTACCCTGTTTTGTGCTGATACCACGGTCAGTAAGTGCTGGTGAGTAGCTGTCCATAGCGTTGTGCATGAGTTTAAGCTGGGGAAGGGGATAAGGTGGTAGTAGGAAGCCATTTATCTTCAGAAACTAGAATACTTTTATAAGTTTGTAAATGCTGGAGAGGAAATTGTTTTCTTTAATGCTTTTATTAAATTGATCTTTATTCGGTTTAGATTGGAGTTTTTAAAAATATATACGTCAAAGTAAAACAAGCTATTTCTTAGCCAGCCATGTGGTGGCTGCCATTTACAGTTCCTTAAAGTGACATCAGCAAAAATAATAATTCAAAAGTAGACAGTTATATACTGAACCTCATGCATTCAGCCTGAACAATATCAGTTCTTATGTGATCTTGTTCATCTCAGTGCATCTGCTTTGCTCTTTTCGGTATTATTTTGAAGCCAAATTCCAAGCATTATTTCATTTTATCCATAAATATGGCAACATTTATGTCTAAGAGATAATGACTCTTATGTAACATAACCACAAGACCTTTATCATACCAAAAAAAAAATACTTTAAAAGTTTGTTTTACATATAAATGTACTATATAATAAATAGTTGTGAAACGATTATATTACGAAGCAAATATTACTCAGGTTAAGAAATGGAGCATTGCCAACACCCCAGAAGCCCCCTAGCTTTCTTCATTTACATCCCTGCTCCAACACCTGGAGGAGCCCCTGCCCTGCTTTTTATGGTAATCACTTCCTTACTGTGTTTTATGATTTTACCATTTGTATAT
This sequence comes from Hippopotamus amphibius kiboko, assembly GCF_030028045.1. Classification (NCBI taxonomy): domain Eukaryota; kingdom Metazoa; phylum Chordata; class Mammalia; order Artiodactyla; family Hippopotamidae; genus Hippopotamus; species Hippopotamus amphibius. The sequence goes on along the minus strand of NC_080186.1, from coordinate 169,264,473 downwards.
GCCCTGAACAGTATAGTTTAGTTTACCTGTTTTAACTTTAAATGAGTGGAGTTCCACTGGGTAGAACTGTTTGTGATTTCTTCTTTAATTCAATATTAAATTTATAAGATTAATCTGTATCAAGACAGGTAGCTGAACTTCATTTTCACTTTTCTTGAACGTTTTGTTATATGGCTACACCATGTACATCCATGTAGTCCTTTTGAAATTCTGAATTGCTAACAGTATGGGACTATTACGAACGATGCTCTTTTGTGCCTTTGTACATGTGTTGCCCAGTGAACACAAGATTGAGTTTCTCTAGGGTATATCCCTAAGAGTGAAATTACTAGTTGTGAAGTCTAAGGACATTAGCTTTTACCATTCAAGACAAAATTGTTTTAAATTTGGTGTTACCAGTTTGCTTTCCTGCCAGCAGTTTGAGTGTACCAACCATGTTTCATAAGCTCATCAAATGCATGGATGTGTTCAGACTTTCAGTGTTTATAAGGGAAAGAAATGTTTAATCTTGCATTTTAATTTAATGAGAGTGAAAAGTAACCTGACTTTTTTTTAAATTCAGGATTGTGAGCTTCGGGATTATACACAAATCAGAGATTTCTTGAAATAAAATTCTCCAATTCAGCTCCTCCACACTTTTGTTCATTGGCATATTCCATTTGTATTACACCATAAGATGAGTTCTTTGAGAGTACAGAAAAAGACACTTTTAGATAAACTGAAGCAGATGAAATTGACATTATACTATTAGCAGTTTTCACTCTTGTATTTAGTTTCAAGTATGATTAAGCATTAATCTAATTCAGTGCCTTCTATTTACTCTGTTTTTAGTAACTATTATAGAAATAAATGCATTCAGAAGCCACTAGGTATCTATGTCATCCTATACACTAAGTATTAGTAGAACTTTAAGAAGACATGAAAAGTAAAAATAAAAATAGAAGGTCTAGTATTTTCCTCACACATTCCAGCAAATCATTTTGAATACCTCCCAGGTGAACATATCCCACATTGGAGACCACTGAACACAGAACAAGTCGGAGCATGTAGCTCTGGAGTTGAGAAACAGGATTATCTTATCTTTATTGTGATAAAAATAATTACCACTGGGAAAAAAGGGAAAGGAACTCAGGGAAAATTTTTTTTGATGAGCAGGAAGAGAAAAAAACATTGTGGTCACACAGTTTTTTTTAAATATATGTATATGGAGATAAGTTCTAACTCAATTTTTTATATGTTCATTAGAAAATACTATCTATAACTTCATAAAGAAAATGTTCCTCATCTGCGAGGTCATGTTAAGTAACCAGTGTGATCTCCTACTAACTGGCAGCTTATATGACTATTGAAACATTTCTTAAAAGATCTGTTGTTTGCAGATCATCTCACCGCATCTGGGAGATTGTCATATTTATTTAGAAAACACTTTCTTTAATTACACTTTCAGTCATTTGTGTCGATGTTAAAGTCTGCATCTTTTCATAAGGCATTGAATTCTTAAAATGGCTAAAATGAAGGTGCTTCTGAACCAACAGTAGCATTTTGAACTTTTGCATTGTTTTGTTTTACTGATTCTTGGGTTTTATAAACCTAGAAACAGCAAGGATAAAGAGGATTAAGTTTTTATTTGTCCAGAGTTAGTTGGTTGGGTCGTAATTCTCACATGGCTTTGGTATATACAAATAAGAAAGAAAGTTAAGGACCTCAATTTTATTATTTTAGAAATCAGAAGGAAAAAGAAAGAAAGGAAAGGAATCAGTACCAGGCAGGTAAAGTCTAGGTAATAAACTATTCATGGCTGTGGAAGAATAAACTTTATGCAAACTTTATGTGATCTGTGATTAAAGAGGAATTAGAATTTATAGAATTTCTGGAACCTGATACTATAGTAATATTATAATACTTATCTGGGACTGATATTTATGATGTCAATACTATATAGGACATTTTTAGAAGCACTTAAGAATATTCATCTGTGATATTAAACACGTGATAAAAATCTTTGTTTTTTCATCTGTCTCTTCCTTAAACATGTCTATTATGGGTAGAAAATATTATAGATCAATTTTGTTAGCTCTCATATGCAAGACCGATTCTAAGATCTCAGCTATATCTCCTTTAAGTACTAAGTAAAGGTTGGTCTCTTATCACCTTTGTACATAGTAAAAATTCTTCTGATTTTTAAAATATTTCTAGTGCTCATGTTCCAGTTGCTTTTGTATTTGACCTTTCCTTTAGTTCCTTGAAGAGCTGTTTCTTATGCTTATATTCTTCTGTTTTAGCAGGTGAGACATCATTTGTTTCGTTTTGTTTTTGTCATTTGTTACCGTTTTCATTTGTGAACTGAAAATAATTTTCGTACAATCGTAAAATTATAGTCTTAAAGGCATCTAAGCAAACATCTACTTAAGTGCATCACTCACTGACAGATTTGGAATCTGTTTTAAGAAGTGAACTAGTAAACTAAGTTAAGGCTAGTGAATTAATGGCAAAGCCTTGACATTTTAAGACTAGTTTTCTCTCTAGTATGTTTTGATAAATTTTGCCCAAATGGAAATGTATACACACTTTGGATATGAAATTGAATTATAAGGCTGTGCAAATACACATTACTAGTTTTGATAAGTTATGGTGAAACCAGCAGTGTTTCAACATTTTAAAAGGTTCTTGGGAATTCCCTGGCTGTCCAGTGGTTGGGACTTGGCGCTTTCACTGCCAGGGCCTGAGTTTGATCCCTGGTCGGGGAACTAAGAAGCCGCAAGCTGCACAGCATGGCCAATTTGTTTTAAAAAAGGTTCTTGCCAGTAAATGTTAATTATTATCTGTCATTTTTACAGATCTTTTTAGTTTGAATGCTTTCATACATTTTTAACTTGATATAAATGCCTGTCATTCTACACCCCTCCCCCCCCCCCCCCCCCCCCCCATTTTGTGTGGTTTTGTTTTGTTGTTGGAGTGTCACCTGGGTAGCAGTTGGGTGATGTCCTCACTGGAATCTTAAAATGCACAAATCCTTCTGTATGTCTCTGTTATGTACATATGCGTGGATTCAAAGATCATTAAGATATTGGAAATAGTTTTAGCAGTCAGTCATGCTTAATAGGATAATTAAACACAGAGTCTCCCATACATTAAACAGAGAAGTTACTAGATGTCATTTCTCATGACTTTAAGAACAGATAAAGTTAAGAAACATAAGACAAGTGTGCTTTCAGTAGTGCTTAGCTGTGGGAAATTGATCTCATTTTTATGAGCCCCAAAGTTATGGGTAGTTATGAAAAACCAAACAAGTTTTTCTCTTTTTTTCTACCCTCTTCGTAGGAGATCTGGCTTTCTTTGAGCTTAAGAGTTGTTCAAATAAGGGTTTTTTTTTGTTTTTTGTTTTTGTTTTGTTTTTTTCCCCTAAGACCAATTAAAACAACATTTATTGGATGTGCACCAAGGCATCAGTATTTTTTAAAACCACTGAGCCTGGCTGCCACTTTTTTTTTTCCTTTGTTGAAACTTTTTTTTTCTTTAAGAATTTTTATTGAGATACAATTGACATACAATAAACTACATGTATTTAAAGTGTACAGTTTGATTTTTTTTTCTTAATAGTACTGTATATATGGCAATTCCAATCTCCCAATTAATACCCCCCTGCTTTCCCCACTTGGTGTCCATATGTTTGTTCTCTACATTTGTGTCTCTATTTCTGCCTTGCAATCCGGTTGATATGTACCATTTTTCTATAAGCGTTTGCATTCCAGTCCCAATGCTTATTTACTGTTCGACCTTGAGCACATTACTTAAACCTCTGCAGATAGGAATAATGGCACCTATCTAATAGACTTCAATATATTAAAGTAGATAATAAAGTATATTAAATAAGGTAGTTTATGTTAAGTGCTTAGCATAGTTTCTGGCATGCAGCCAGTGCTCTTATTATGAATGTTGAATTGATAAATTGCAGTTTCCTCTCATCCTAAATAATGGTTGATTTTATTTTGTTTTGTTGTGTTTTAAATCTCCATAGGTTATTTTCAAGCACATTCTATTTGAAGTGAATGGGACCTTCAAAGCTTGAAAAACTGGTCTCTTACTAGAAGTATTTTGGTTTGGTTTGGTTTTCAGTTACCAGGAAGAGAGATCCAGGTGTGTAACATAGAGAGGATGCTGGACTGAACACCCACACGTACAGTCTCCTCCTGAAACCCTGCTTTGCATGACATTAAAGGAGTTAAAAAACAAAAGGGATAAAACCCACAAAGGAAAAGAATGCAGGGAAAACATAAGCATGGATGAAAGATAGTAAAACACAGATGATAGAGTAGGAATTTGCAGAACATAGCCACACCTGGTTGCTTGCAGAAGGGGATACTGACTAGAAGCAGACCAGAGTCTTTTAACCGCCTTGCTCTTGGAAGGCCTGCAGCTAGGCTTGAACTGCTCAGGCTGGCCTGCAGCAAAAGCAGATTGTTCACTAGAGAACTGACTGGCTCTATAGAGAAGACCTGGAGATTTCTGTAGTTGTGGGCCCCCCAAGAAAAAAATCAGTTCACCATCTTCTCCGCTGTCTTTGAACCCATTATTCAGGGTGCCTGACCTATGGGTACTAAGCCTCATTTGGACAGTCTCTGGCCATCAGGCATGAGGAAAGCTAAGAGAAATTAACTGAGTGAAAGAACTTGGAGGAAATAGATGATACAGGGAATAGAAAAGAGCTAAAATACAACAATATAAACTGACTATTCCTCAGATGATTAAGATATTGGACCCATTCAACAAGAACAATGTGCCTACAAAGGAAGGGAGAGAGAGAAAGAACAAACAGAAGAAGAAGTAGTGTTTGGAAATGATATAGTTGAAATAAATCCAGTAGAAGGGCTGGAAAATAAAGAAATCTGTAAACCAGTAAAACAAAGTAAATAGTAAAAACAAAGTAAAACAAAGAAATAGAGAGATGGAAAGTAGAAGGGAAAAAGTGAAGAAAATTAGATATCGGTCCTGAAGGTTCAACATCCACCTAATTAGAGTTTCACAAAGCAGAAAACAGAGGCATTGGAGGAGAATAAGTTATCAAAGTATTGGCCGAAAAAGTTCAGTTTTTTTGTAACACCTCATGGAAGAACCCAAACAAACTTTTTGGAGAACCCAGTAATAATAAAACAGGAACACTTCCCTGAACTAAAAAACAGCTGAAATTTTTTGGTTGAAGACCAATTGAGTGAAAAATACCCATTCCATTTAGTGACGTTTCAGACTATATGGATTAGTCATTTAGCTTTTTAACCAGTTGTACTGCAAGAAATTTGTGGGTGGTGTTGGAACAATTGATGTTAGTTTCATAGGCAGTTAAGCAAACAAAAAGAAGCAGTTCAACACAAACAGTACAAGAAATTAATAGGATGTTGCTTGGCTTGATTGTGAAGAATATTTACAAAAAGTTAATATAAGCATTTGGTTTTTTTCTATTTTTATATATTAAATGTTTGAAGGGAGTTACATGACTTTTTTTTTGTTTTGAAACACAAAGGTATTTGTTTTAGAATAACTGTATGTGGTGGTGTAAAGGAGAGTGGACAAGGAAGACTCCCAGACCTGCTTTAGTTAGCTGTGGGACCTTGGCAAGTGATATGCCCTCCCTAGGTAAGTTAGTGTCCTGTGGCTGCCAGTAACAGAATATCACAAGCTTAGTGCCTTAAACAACACAAATTTATTATCTTTAGTTCCAGAGGTGAGAAGTGCACCTTAGGTCTCTTTGCAGTAATATCCATGTAGACCATTGTGTTAACACCACATTTTCTTTGTTTATTACACAGTCATTTCCTGAAATTAGCTCTACTATACAAACACATGCATGCATATACAGGGTACAGAAACAATCTCAAGTGCACGTGCAGTAGAAATCTCTAAGTAAAGGCTTTAACATTCAAAAACGTTGAAAAATATATCATCAGTACTTAGAAGAACTAGTTCAGGTTAGTTTTTAAGCCTGTTTTGTATTTCAGTTTTCATACTTGGCATTGTGTGACTTAAACCAGATACTAACTTTTAATAGAAAGAGAAAAGGAAATCCCTGTGTTTGCTTCAGGTTTCTCACTGAGAGATGAGAACAGCTAGTTTCTTCAGTTTTGCATTTAGCAATTTTGCCCTTGAAAAGGTTACTATAAACTTGCTTAGCATTTCCTTATAAAAAACAAATGTTGGGGCTTCCTGTGAACTTCTTATCTGTTACAACTTTGAACTTTATACTAAGTGGGAAAAGGCTACTTGTCTACTAAACTCTAAAGGGCAAAATAAAGACAGCATTGCACTTAGGACTGAATTTTAAGTGTGTTTCCAGCTATCCATCTATTTATAAATATGTCCAGTATGAAATGCCTTGCCTTTCTGTACTTTGACTTAGATCTAAGTTCCTGCTTGTAACTCTAGTTGGGTGTTCGAATTTCTTTGTGGTGATCTAGGCTGTGGCTTTCACCTTTTATAGAATTGACTCCTTATAATAAGCCTTTTCACCTGCATTCCAGTGAGTTCACCACACTCTAGAAACCAGAGAAATAGAATTATCATTTATTGTTCCCAGAAAGTATCTTCATACAGTAGAAGTTAGCATACTAAAAAGGTTTACTATTTTCTGAAGCTTTGACCTAAATATGAGAATTTGGAATCCAAAGTAGGCTACTCAGGTATTGAAGGGCAGATTTTTTTTTTCTTCGATCTTTGTAGTCTACTCTGTTTCTCTTCCATTTGTCTTACTAATCAAGTATTAATATTAATCCTGACATAATAATCAGTTTTTTGTTTACGATCTTAGAAACCAGCCTTTCACAGGTAGTAATAATAGCTCATATTACTACCCACGGGAAAGCTGGGTCTGGTTTCTTAAACATCTGTATCCTGGACCTAGGGCACTGTTAACATTCTCAGCTCTGTCTCTTTCTTGATTCTTTGCACACTAGCATCTTACTTTCTGCTTAGTGGTGGGTGTTTTCTCCATGGTTGCCCTTAGCTCCAGGTTCATCATCTTGGTTTAACAACCATGAGGAAGAAAGGACATCTCCCTGCTTTAGTTCTTCCCAGGGAAGGATTCTGGCCCCGTTTGTGTCACGTGCATACCCCATGGTCAGGGTTGTGGACTACTCTGGTTGGCACCCTATCAAAATCATATGTTTGGGGTCAGGAAGAGGTGATTTCCCCAAAAGAAAGGAAGTGGGTTGCTGCTTCCAGAACAAAGTATGCAGAAAGAACTGCCATATGTCCACAATAAAGATTTATGCCTATTTATGTAGAAGGATAGAAATAAAATGTCACTTAGCCTGAATATCTATTTAACTACTCTGATAAAAATGTTATAAAGCTGCTTCTAATACTTTAAGAACAATTTAAAAAGATTACTTGTTGTAGGTCTAGAATATCCTAAGCTACTGTTTAGGTGTTTAAAAAAACCCAAAAAGTGAATCCAAATCAGTAAAATAAATTAAATACTAGGGATATGTGAATTACACAAACAGCTTCACCTTTTGGGAAATGATAGTTTTGAATGTCGAAAACTTGAATCTCTTTAGCAAATGCAGAAGTAAACATTGATAGTGAAAAAGCGAAAGTGAAAAAGTAAAAAAAGGCTAAACACTTAATGCTAGTTATATACACCTTCAGCAGGATTCCAGTGAAGCAGGGGTCTGTAAGCAGTTAGCTTCAGTTATCTTTTGACTTTTGTGCCATATTAAATAAGCTTGGTATAAAGGTAATGAGCCAAAGGTAGAGGCCTCCTATATTATGCAGTTTATTCATATGGTTTTCATACCCCCCCTTATAAGTGCTATATATCATTTTGAGCACGGTATCGTAACTCATTAAATATTAAAGGTAATAAAATCCTCTGAATCATTTATTTTTGTATAAAGTCTTGGTAACAGTATCTTTTTCCCCATGATTACTTTATTATGTTTAATGGTTTTCTTAAAGTTTTCTTGCTCTATTTTAATGTTTTGCTTACTATTTGTAGAGTATAAGATAATGTAATTTATGTAATATTACCTCCAAAGTTGGTCAGACTCAACAGTAAAGGAGTTCATGGACACAGATAGGAGACAGTGAATTTAGTAGCTCAAATCGTCACTGCTACCTGTAAACAGGTATATGACCTCTCTGTAATCATCCTGGTATGCTTAGGATTTACCCAGTCATTATTGGAATAAAACCATGGCTCACACTTGTGGTTTGTTATATTGACTAGAAATCTTGATAGTCCCCAGAGGTAGGGAATTGAAATGGTGAATAGATCATAAGAGGGAATGATGGGGCTGAAGTTTATTTAACTGCCTCCAGTCTATAAGTAGGAATAGGTTTTTCCCCCAACCCCAGTTTTATTGAGCTATAATTAACATACAGCATCACATTAGTTTAAGGCATACAACATGATTTGATATATGAATATATTGTGAAATGCTTACCACAGTAAGTTTAGTTAACACTCATCACCTCATATAGTTAAAATTTTTTTTTCTTCTCATGACAACTTTTAAGATTTACTCTTAGCAGTAATCAAACATATAGGACAGTATTGCTAACTGTAGTCACTATGCTGTACATTATATCCACAGAAATTACTTATCTTATAATTGGAAGTAGGTACCTTTTGATCCCCTTTACCCATTTCTGCCACCTCCACCCATACCACCTACCCCTCACCCCCTGCCTCGGTTACCACCAGTCTGCTCTCTGTTTCTGTGAGTTAGGTTTTTTCAGATAAAAGTGAGATACAGTATTTGTTTTTTCCTAATTTATTTCACTTAGCATAATGCCCTCCAGGTTCATCAATGTTGTCACGGATGGCAGTATTTCCACTTTTTTTAATGGCTGAATAAAATTCTGTTGTGTATATATAGATACACATCTATCTGTCAGTGTAGATATAGACACATGTATGTGTCTATATATACACACACATATCACATTTTCATTATCTGTTCAGCCATTGATGGACACTTAGGTGGTTTCCATGTCTTGGCTAATATGCTGCAAGAACATGAGGATGCATGTTTCTTTGAGATAGTGATTTCATTTCCTTTGACTATATACCCAGAAGAGGAATTGCTGTGTCATATGGTAGTTCTATTTTTAATTTGTTGAGGAACCTCTGTACTGTTTTTCATAACAACTGCACCAATTTATATTCCCACCAGCAGTGCACAAGGGTTTCCTTTTCTCCACTTTCTCACCAACATTGCTATCTCTTATCTTTGTGATGATAGCCTTTCTAACAGGTCTGTAGTGATTTTGGTTTTGTTTTGCATTTCTCTTCTATTTAGTGATATCGAGCACCTTTTCATGTAGTTGTTGTTCATCCGTATGTTGTCTTTGGGAAAATATCTACTCAGTTCTGCCCATTTTTTAATTGGGTTGGGTTTTTGTTTTTAACTACTGAGCTGTATAAGTTCTTTATATATTTTGGATATTAACCCCTTATCAAGTATATTAATTGCAAATATCTTCTCCCATTCTGTAACTGTAGGTTGCCTTTTCATTGTGTTGATAGTTTGCTGTGCAAAAAATTTTAATTTCATGTAGTCCAACTTATTGATTTTTGCTTTGCCTTTGCTTTTGGTATCAAATCCAAAAAATTGTTGCCAAGAGTGATGTCAAGGAGCTTATCTGTATGTTTTCATCTAGAGTTTTATGGCTTCAGGTCTTGCATTCAAATCTTTAATCCATTTTGAATTGATTTTGGGGTATGGTGTAAGATATTGGTCCGGTTGCATTCTTTTGCATGTGGCTTTTCAGTTTTCCCAGCACCATTTTTGGAAGAGATTATCTTTTCCATTGTTCCATTCCACCATTCAATTTCATTTTTCAATTTCAATTTGCTTCCTAGTTCTAGCAGTTTTTTGGTGAAGTCTTTAGGGTTTTCTATATATAATATCATGTCATCCGCAAATAGACAGTTGTACTTTTTCCTTTACAATTTGGATGCCTTTTTTTTCTCTCTTTTTTTTCCTTGCCTGATTGCTCTGGCTAGGATTTTCAATACTATGTTGAAAAACAGTGGTGAGGGTGGGCATCTTTGTCTTGTTTCTGATCTTAGAGGAAAAGCTTTCAGCTTATCACCATTGAGTTGATGTTAGCTGTGGACTTGTCATATACAGGCATACCTTGGAGATATTGTGGGTTCAGTTCCAGACCACCACACTAAAGCAAATATGCAGTAGAGAGTCAAGTGAATTTTTTGGTTTTCCAATACATATTATACTGTAGTCTGTTAAATATGCAATAGCATTATGTCTAAGGAAAAATATATTTCTTTATTTAAAAGTGCTTTATTGATAAAAAATGCTAATCATCATCTGAGCCTTCAGCAAGTCATTTTTGCAGTAGTCATATCAAAGATCACTGATCATAGATCACCATAATATGATAACAGTGAAATAAATTGAAATATTTGAGAATTACCAAAATATGACACAGAAACACAAAGTGAGCAAATGTTGGAAAAATGGTGCTAATGGATTTGCTTAATGCACAGTTGCCAGCAACCTTTACTTTGTAAAAAACGCAAAATCTGTGGGATATAATAAAGCAAAGCACGATGAAGTGAGATATATCTGTGCAGTCTTTTTATGTTGAGGTATGTCCTCCCTGTACCCACTTGGTTGAGAGTTTTTTATCAAATGGATGTTGAATTTTGCCAAATGCCTTTTCTGTGTCTTTACGATCATGTGACTTTAATCCTTCATTTTGTTAATATGGTATACCACATTTTGTGATTGCGATTGTTGAACCATCCTTCTATCTCTGTAATAAATCCCACTTGATCATGGTGTATGATCCTTTTATTGTGCTGGTGAATTCAGCTTCTTAAGATTTTCTTGAGAATTTTTGTATGAGTGTTCATCAGGATTATTGGCCCGTAATTTCTTTCCTTTAGTGACCCTGTATGGTTCTGGTATCAGGGTTATGATGGCCTTGTAAAATGAGTTTGGAAGTGTACTCTTTGATTTTTTTGGAATAATTTGAGAAGGAGTGGTATTAATTCTTTTGAAATGTATGGTAGAATTCACTGGTGAAGCCATATGGTCCTATAGTTTTTTGGGAGGTTTTTGATTACTGATTCAATCTCCTTACTCACTCTTAGTCTGTTTAGATTTTTTGTTTCTTCATGGTTTAGTCTTGGTAGGTTTGTATGTTTCTGGGAAGTTTTCTGTTTCTTCTAGGTTGTCCTTTTTTCTGGCATATAATTGTTCATAGTAGACTTTATGATTCTTTGTATTTCTGTGGTATCAGTTGTAATGTCTCATCTTTTCTAATTTAGTTTGAATTCTCTTTTTTTGTAAGTCTAAAAGTTTTTCTGTTTTATCTTTTAAAAAGTGGCTTTTTGATTTGTTAATCTTGTTAATCTAATTTAGTTTGAATTCTCTTTTTTTTGGTAAGTCTAAAAGTTTTTCTGTTCTGTCTTTTAAAAAGTAGCTCTTTGTTTCGTTAGTCTTTTCTGTTGTCTTTTTAGTTTCTTTTTCATTAATTTCCACTCTGATCTTTGTTATTTTCTTCCTTCTACTAACTTTAGGCTTAGTTCATTCTTTTTCCAACTCCTTAAGGTATAAAGTTACATTATTTATTTGAGCTCTTTGTACCTGTTAAGGTAGTTGTTTATTGCTGTGAACCTCCCTCTTAGTACTGCTTTCGCTGCATCCCATAAGATTGGTATGTAATATATCCATTTTTATTTGTCTCAAAATGTTTTTTGATTTCCCTTTTAATTTCTTCTGTGACCTGTTGGTTATTTAGTAGCCAATGTTGTTTAAGTGAATTTTCCACTTTTTTTTCTTGTAATTGATTTTTCATTTCATACCATTTTGATCAGAAAAGATGCTTGATATGACCTCAGTCTTTAAATTTATTAAATCTTGAACTGTGGCGTAACATAAGATCTGTCCTGGAGACTGTTCCATGTGTGCTTGAGGATAGTGTGTATTCTGTTACTGTGGTATGAAGTGTTCTGTAAATGTCTGTGAAGTCCATCTGATCTAAAGTGTCATTTAAGCACAGTGTTTCCCTGTTAATTTTCTACCTGGATGATCTGTGTATTTTTGAATGTGGGTTATTGAAGTCCCCTGCTACTATTGTATTGCTTTCTGTTTCTCCCTTCAGGCCTATTAATGCTTGCTTTATATATTTTAGGTGCTTCCATACTGGGTGCATAAATATTTATAAGTATTATATCCTCTTGTTTGGTTGACCCCTTTATAATGACCTTCTTTGTTTCTTATTACAGTTTTGTCTGTGTTGTTTGATATAAGCGTAGCTATCCCTGCTTTGTTTTGGTTTTTCTTTGCACAGAACATCTTTTTCCATCTCTTCACTTTCAGTCTGTATCCTTAAAGTTGAAGTGTTTGTAGGTAGTATAGAATTGTCTTGTTGTTTCTGTTTTATTCAGCTGCTGTCTTTTGATTGGAAAGATTAGTTTATTTACATTGAAAGTAATTATTAATAGGCATGACTTTATTTTGTTAGTTGTTTGCTGGATGTTTTATAACTCCTTTGCTTCTTTCTTCTGTTTCTCTTCCTTTTTGATTTGATTTTTTTTTTACAGTGGTATGCTTAGATAGTTTTCTATTTCTCTTTTCTGTATCCGTTATAGATTTTGGGTTTTGTTTCTGGTTAACCTGAGGCTTATATAAAACATCTTAAATTTATAACAGTCTATTTTAAGATGGTGACAACTTTAGTTTGAATGCATCCTAAAGTTTAATATTTTTATTCTCCCCCCACATTTTATGTTTTTGCTGTCATAGTTTACATCTTTTTACCTTGCATAACTATTTAAAAATTATTATAGTTCTGGTTCTTTTTACTAATTTTGTATTTTAATGTTTATACTAGACTTATAAGTATAAATCTATTGGTTTACCCATCATCATTATATATTTACCTTTATCAGTGAGAATTATACATTTGTATGCTTTTCTGTTAGTGATTATCATCCTTTTGTTTTAGCTTGAACAACTCCCTTTAACTTTTTTTTTTGGGGGGGGGGGCTGCTCTAAGTGATGATGGATATCTACAGCTTTTGCTTGTCTGGAAAACTCTTTATCTCTTTTCCACTCCTGAAGTACAGCTTTGCTGGTAGAATATTCTTGGTTAACAGTTTTTTTCTTTTAGCACCTAGAATATATCTTCCCACTCCTTTCTGCAACATTTCTGGTTTAAAATCTGGTGATAGCTTTAAGGGTGGCGGGGGTGGGGGATTACCTTATATGTAACAAGTTGTTTTTTTTGCTGTTTTTTTGCTCATTTTATTTGTCTTTAAGTTTTGACAGTTTAATTACAGTGTATCTCAGTGTGGATCTCTTTGTATTCATTTTATTTGGAACTCTTTAGGCTTCCTGTATCTGGATATCTGTCTCACCAGTGTTAGGAATTTTTCAGCCAGTATTTCTTCAGATAAGCTTTTTGCCTTTGTCTCTCTGTCTTCTCCTGCTGAGACCAAATAATGTGAGTATTGGTCTGCTTGATGTTGTCTCTTAAGTTCTTTAAGCTATCATCACTCTTTTTTTTTTTTGCTCCTTTAGGTAAATTCTATTGCCCTCTCTGAGTTCACTGATCCCTTCTTCCACATAGGCTGGTCTTTTGTTGAACCCCTCTGTTAATTTTTTTCAGTTTAGTAATTGTGTTCTTCCACTTTGTGATTTCTGTTTGGTACTTATATTTTCTGTCTCTGTTGAAATTCTCACTTTTTTCAGGTATTGCCCTCCTGACCTCAGTGAGCATTTTTATGACCCTAATTTTGAACTCTATCAAGTGAATCACTAAACTCCATTTTATTAAAGTCTGTTTTTGGAGTTTCATTTTGTTCTTTTCTTTGGAATATGTTCCTCTGTTTCTTCATTTTCCGTGTTGGTTTCTCTGCATTATATAAAACAGCCACCTCTCCCATGTGTGATGTACTGCTCACGTGTAGGAGTTGAACCTTATCATTCAGCCTGGCCCAAGTTTTTTGTTGTCTTTCAAACCTTGTGATTGTCCAAAGCCATATTCTTTGTCATTGAGGATGTGCCAAAACCTATCATTGTCCAAAGGGGAAGATCTCAGTCAGCACCTAAATGCAGGCTGACTAGAAGTCAGACCCTCAGGTAGTGTCTTTTAAACTGTGCAAGTAGAAAGGCTGGGAAAGGAAAGGCTTTCATGAAAAGCTAAGTATTTCTGTCTGTTCCCTCTGCACTGATCTGTTGGGGGATAGCTAGTTAAGAACTGGTTGATTTCATGCTATGGGACCTGTGACCTGAAGCCATGCTGGTCACCAAAGCCAGGCAATCAAAAAGTGTGCCCCCTTGGAGGCAGCTGCAAAAGCTGTACACTAGGTGACCTGGAACAGGCAAGAGGAAAAATGTGAAGATGGTACCTACTGGCCTCTTTTCTGGGCAGTATCTTAGTCTGTCTCTCTGCGTGTGCTAAATTAGAAGCTTGACCCTTAGGTAGCAACTTTCAAAATATGCAAATAGACCTCTTCCAGGAAAAGACTGGGGAAGATGGGAGGTCCCCCTGCTGACTACTGCCTGTGCATCCAGCCCTGGGGTGATAGCTGGTTAAGGAGTGTTTCTTTGTTTGCTACAATAAATGGGTTCTTCTTTTTGATGAAAATTATTGGTTGAAAATCATTCTTTGGGGGCTTGGTTGTAGAGTTGTTTATTCTTAATGAGAAAAACCATTCAACCTAATGGCCTTCCAGATAATTTAAAAACACACACAAAAATTGAAAATATTATTCAGGGAGTTCAAGAGGTTAACAGATGTGAGCATTTGGTCAAGAGATTCCAAGTGAGAGTTTGCCAGAGTTTCTTGGATTTGAAGGGAATATTAGAACATCACATACTGCTTTTCAAGGTATTATCAGATGAGTTCCTATATTTAAAGTGCTTAGAAATATGCCTGGCATGTAGTAAGATTGTTAAGAATTACCCCTTCTTTTAAAATAGTCAGCTGTAAATCTTCAGCACCAGTGTTTCTAAACCATTGAGCCATCAGTATCACTTGGTGTCTTGTTAGCCATAAACATTCCTGGACCTGCCCCAAACCTGGTGGATCTGAAATTCTGCAAGGAGAGATCAGCAGCCTGTGTTCTAATAAACCCCTGCAGTGATTCTGATGTAAGTAAAGCTTGCTCTCGAGGTGTCAGCCAATACAAAAGCTAGAATAGTGATGACAGTCGAACTGCTCTGTGGGAGATAGCATTACTGTGAAGCAGAAAAATAAAACAGATAAGTAATTTTTTTGTGCAGAAATACAAAGTCCACTAGAATTGTCATCATATATTTTTCCTTTTTTTTTTTATTACATCTTCCATATGTAATAGGTCCTTGAGAAATATTTGGTCATAATATTGGGTAAGACAAACAGTTCTTAGAGAACTGAACTGACATTGTTTCTTTAAAATCCTTTTATTCATTCAGCAGCCATTTATTGTCTAACGTGTCAGGCACAGCTGTGGTCATAGAAGAACTCTTAGCATGGTAGGAAAATCAAACTGTGGGCAGATAAATTATAATACAGTATTTTTAAGTGTTGTAATTGAAATAATGAAGCCTTGTGCTCTAAATGCTTAGACCAAGGAATACCCAGCGGTCTCAGCTCAGAATGTTATGTTTGAGCTGAGTCTTAAGAGATGAACAGGCAGTGCCATGTGGCAAGGGGTTTAGGTGAGGGCATTTCATGTAGTTTGTTGACATTGCAGCCATAACTGTTGCTTTCAGTTTTTGTGTAAGACCCACTAGGAAAATCCTTTTCCTTTTCTATAAAAAAAAAATTAAATGTATTTTTATGTTATTATAGCTTTTGTTAGTCATTTTTTCCCCCGTCATATGAACTGGATGGATAATGGGATGCAGTTTGAAAGCAGCTCATGTACTTAAGGGATCACTACAATGTCAGTGGCATTGTAGAAAAAGTTACTATTTTTTTTTTTTTTTAAGAAATGCCCAGTGCCTAGTTATACTGTCAGTATTTCAAAAAATTAACTTAGCTTATTTCAGAGGCTTCTAAAGTTCTGCTTTTGTTGCCCTAAACACTTAAGTAACTTTTTTTCATGGCATTCCCAGGCCAAGAGAAATAGTTTACAGATTTTATTTATTAACTAGTTTGGTCTAAACAACTTAGTATCTATGTTCTAAATACTGAGTCACCATTTGAAAAAATAATACACATATATAGAAAGAAAATAAATTTTTCTTTCCCAGATAACCATGATTGCTTTTGGGATATGTGTGCCTATTAGGCTTTACACAACTCCTCAAACTGTGGAATCAGACTGAACACCACCAGCCTCTTCTCCAGTTCTGTACTGACATTTGTACATTTCTTGGGTTTTTTTTACACAGCAGACACTGAAAAACTGTGCTTTGCAAAGATATGTTGTTGAAAAGAGTGTGTGCTCTAAGACTGAAATATTGAATTATCTTGAGTTAGTTCACACAGTATAGTACATATATTTGTTACTGACCAGGGTTCTTGGGTTTCTTAATCAATGGAAATTGATCAGAGGCCAGACAAGAAGTTCAGGCAAGGCTTATTGGGGCCCCTGCTGCAGCAGAGGGGAGTGAGAACAAACATGTTCCGTTGCTGGCTCACTCCCTGAGGCCGGGCGAGCTTGTTCTTCACAAGGGTGAAGGTAAGTCAGGCCAAGGGGTGGCTTAGGTGGTTTGCCCACCCCTTCAGTGGCGTTGTGTGCAGGGAGCATGTGCAGTACCCTGCTTTTGCTCCCAACGCCCCCCTGCTTTTGCTCAGAGCTCTTCAAAAGTGGCAGTTGGGTTTTGAGGTCTCTCTATCTTTTGTCCAGACTTTGCCCCAACTGCCAGTGCATGCAGTTAGTTTTAGTCCCATATAGTTTCTTTGTATTTTATTGCTCCAGGAGAGGTGTGTCCAGGTGCAAGCATTGCAGCAAAGGGTGGGTCCCAGGTCCCAGCCTGCCTCATGTTGAGTATCATTGTGTTTTCCTCAAATTGCAAATACCACGTGGGGTCCCTGGATGTTTGCCAGATGCTTGACACAATCTGGGAGTCATGGGTTTATTTGGTATATTCACAAGTAGGGGATTTGCTTATATTTTTTCAACTTGATGTCTCCAGGTTACAAAATTAAGTCAGTAGTATATCTTTCTCTTTCAACCTTTCAAATACTTATTCCACATTGGCATGAGTGATTGCTACCTTGTAGCCCAAAAGCACTAGCTTTTTCTCCCTGCTCTGGATGGCAGGCCATTTTGTTCTTTATTTACATTTCATGTCCATCTCTAGAAGGACCTGAGGCTGTTCCGCCTGTGCTTTTACCGTAGGCCTCCTGTTACCCCCGGACCTGGCCTTAAATTGCTCCTCAGTGGCATGTGTTTGCACACAAAGCTGCCCAGAGAATAGTTTTAGAAGAAGTTTCAACTTTTAAGTGATTAAATAATCACTGTTTTCCTTGAAGCTATATTTAATCAATATTGTAGAAATGTGAGGGAGTTGGAACATTTATATTGCTACAAAAAAATGTTTGAAAGGTTAAGCCTTAAAAAACGTGACTGAAATGTTTATATATTCATAAATGTATTCAGAAAACATGCTGATGAATTGCTTTGTACTGTGTATGGCGTTGGCCCTTGTGGGCTACATTTTATATGCCTTCTCCATATAGGAGTACATGTGCCATCCAGTGGACAGTTTCGGTTTGGTGTGAGTTGTAAATTTTACTTTGGTGGAGGTGAACACAAGGTTCTCTGGGAACAGAGAAGGAGCGTCTAACCTCAGAGCAGAGGGTATAAAGAAGTGAGGCCTGAGTCAGTCTAGGAGCAGTAGGAAGGATCCTTTCAGGTTGAGTGCAGAGAAGTGAGAGAGAGCATAGCATATTAAGGGAATTTCAACTAGTAGATCAAAGCTAAGAATGCAGGAAAGTATTAAAACGTGAGGCTAGCGAGAGAAAGAGGATTTCATAGGCTCCAGGATTTCGAATTTAGCCAGCAAGTTTTGAAAAGCCATTGAGGTATTTTAAAGTGGTGAATGACAGTTTTGTACTTTAGAAAGGTGTATCTAAATCCAGGGCAAAGAATATTGGGAGGGGGAGAAAGGTTGTAAAGCTTGAAGCACATTAGTTAGGAGGCTACTACAGTGGTTTAGGTGGAAGCAGGTAGGTACTGGAAGTAAGGCAGTGGCAGTGACATAGGGATGGAGAATGTAAAAGAGTAGAATCCATAGGATGTGATGCTGATGTGATGTGATAGTATGAGGAAGAAGGAGGGGTGAGGGACAGCCCTTAAATCTGGCTTGAAATACTGGTAGAAGTGTTGTTTACCAAAATGGGGCATGAAGCAGAAGAATAGGTTTCAGAAATAAGATTATATGTTCAGTTGTGGACATAGGAAATTTGAGTATCCTCTCAACACTCACATGGACGTGTCCAGTAAGCAGTTGAATGTGTAGTCTAATGCCCAGAAAAGAGAAAGTAGACTTATTAGTCATCAGCATAGAGTTAATAAGGTGAAGACATGGGAGAGGAAAGAAAGGGGACCTAGGGTATCTTGGAGAAGGCCACCATACACAGGATACACAGAAGCAGAGGGATGGAGGTGGTAGCCAGAGAGATTACTGGGAAACCAGAGCAGAGAGATCTTTTGAAAGAATAATCTCAGAATAATCATTCCTCTAAGTGTTACATTACAGGTTTTAAAAATATTTGCCTAGTAATTTTTATTTTCAAAGAAGGAGCATGTGATGGGGGTACATGAATGATGCGTATACACAGCAATGTGGAACGAAGGGATACTGTGGCTCGCCTGATGCTGGTGTGGTAGCTCTGCAGTGTATTTTTGAAAAACTTCAAATGTATCTTCTATAGTTTGGGAAGGAAGACAGGAAGTGGATAGGGAATTTTAGAATTGCAAGGAAGGCATCAGAAAGAATGAGGACAAGATTACGTTCTGATGGAAATCGGGCATGAAAGTAAATGTTTATTATTCCTGTTTGTGCCATATCATTTTTACTAGTACACAGTGCATAGTTTTTATGTAAAGTTGTAAGACTAGGATGAAACTAAATGAATCAGCATCTTTTTTAAAACTTATTTTTAGAAACTTATTAGGGAAAGGCGGGGACCCCACCCCCTGTCACTCACCTGCCCATGTGTATAGTACCCAGCTTCAGTAGTTATTGATGGGGGGACCATCTTGTTTCACCTATTAACACCCACCTCTACTGGATTATTAAAAGCAGATTCTGGACATCACATTTCACTGAACAAGTTTTCAGTATGTATCTCTACGACTTAAGCAGCTTTAATGGGGCATAATTGACAGACATTAAATGGGAAGAGACAGTTTCCCCAATCCCCTTCACTGTAATACAACTACTCATTTTTGTGTACCTTGGCCTTATGCAGAGTAACAGTTAATATTTTAAGGATGGCAAGAATTATTCAGATGGTTGACAGTTTTAATAAAGTTCCCTATGAAGATGAATAAAATATGTTTCCAGGAAAACCTGTGACTCTGCTACTGACAACAGTTAATACCTATCAGAATGGCGTGCACCATTTCCTGTTTTTCTTTGCAGAGGCCTGACTCTGGAATTCCCCTTGTTTGCCCATGATTTAAATCTTGTCTCTACCCTGTGCTCTCAAATAGAGCACACCAGAAAAGTGGGCTATTCTTCAAATGTCTACCTTGGGCCTGAAAAATACATTTTTGTATCTTAAAATATTTAATTATACTTAGAATTTGGTGTTTTGATTAAGAAAGTTACAATAGAAGTCTAAAGAACATCTCAGCCTGTGTCTGGATCCCATCCCTCCTACCTTCTCTGAAAGGCTTATAATATTGATAATCTTTTATTTTTCTTTACCTTCAGTCTCTTGTTTTTTCTGATTTGTCTCATCAGATATTAAGCATAATCAAGTCTTTCTCATCTTTAAGGGAAAAAATTCATTGTGTCCTCCTTTCCTCTTCTCCCTTGAGCTACAGTTGTCTGTCTTCTCCCTGTTCAGAGGCCAGCCTTTGTCTAGTTGTGTGTTGGAGTTCTCCATTTCCCCGCGTCCTAGACGCCCCTCAGGCCCTCCTGATGTCTGGAGCTCCTGTCACTGTGCTGGCGCAGCATCACCAGGGTGCTCACTTCATGTTGCTGAATCCAGGGAACATGTTTCTCTTCGCCTCACCTTCCACCAGCTTGCAGTGTGTTGCCTGATGCCTCCTTAACACTTTGAAGAAGTCACATCTGACTTTCCTCCTAACTTTCAGGCTGTTCCTTTTTGGCCTCCTTTAATCATTAAAGTTTGATGGCTTATTTTCCTCACCCAACCTTATATAGAGTTCTTCTGTGCACTTTTCTCTCTAGGAAGTCTCACTAACTCAGATAGCTTTATTCTGGTGACTCTCAATTTCCTGCCTCTAGTTTAGCCCTTTTCAGAATCCTGTATCTGTGTATTCAGCTTGCCTTCTTGATAACCTGACTTGAGTGTCTCATAGATATCTCAAATTCAGTGTGTCTTAAGTGGAATCTTTCATCTTCTTCCTAAAGACTGACCCTCTTCCAGTATTACCTAATCCAGTGAATCATGTACACTCTATATTCAGATCTGAAATCTGTGCATCTTTCTTAACTTTTACTTCTCAATTCTCAAATCCAGTTAACAACCAAATGCTTTTGATTTTACACACTGAACACAGCTTGAATCTGTACACTTTCCATTTGTGCTGCTGTTAGTTGAATTCAAGTAATCTCCTTTAACCAACATTACCATAATAACTTTTCTTTTGGCCCCTCCAGCCTACTTGCCATCTGTAGCGATCACGCAGTAGCCTCTTAACCCCATTTTGATCATGTTATTCTCCTGCTTTAAAAGCTGTGCTCCTTCTAGCCTTAAAGAAGGAAGGACAGAAAACTTACTTTTTTACCCTAAAATCAAGGTTAGCATTCATGGCATGAAGAACCCTTGCAGTACTGAAGGAAAAGTCTTGATTCCCAACTCAGTAAAGTTCAAATTGAAAAGCAGTCATTATTTTCAGATTATAAATTAGTTGCCTAACATAATTGCTATGATGGAAGGAAGTTGACACCTTCCTGTCCTTTGCTTTTCACTGTGAGAGTAGTCTCTTTTGAACCGGTTTAGTTGTCTCCTTTTGAACATCCTCCCTCATTATTCAGAATGCTTGTTTTATTATTGGTTATAAGTGTATATTAATATCCCTCTTTCAGAAGATATTGATCTACAAGCACATCCATTCATTAATCTTTCAAGAACATTTCTGGCTGGTGGCCAGAGTGCACCATGGTAACTCTTCTCTCCCAGCATCTTCCTGCAGTAATTGAGCTGTTAGAATAAATTACATAATGTGGATTCATGGGCCAGGTGTAGCCGTCTGCTAAGCCCCAAACACACCTTTCCAGAGGAAATGGTGCGGATTCAGAACTGTTAGGAATCCTGTTTGTTCACAGGGCAAGGGATGATCTGGAAGTGGATCCACTGACCTGGAAGTAGCTCTTGCTCTCTGAAATAGGCCAGCCCATCGCTTGCTTCAGAGGGCCCTCTGGCTGAGCCAGGTGGCACCATCTGTACCTCAGGAGCTGTTGCCCCTGCAAGCTGGTCTCACAAAGCCTTGAGGAAAGTCTGCAGTCCAGCAAATGCCATGAGCTCATGGAACATAACTGCCATCTTTTGTCTTCATCTGTAGACATACACCCTTTTCTGCTCACATCTGGGGTGTGCCAAGAACCTGGAAGCCTCCTTCTCTACCTGTCAGTCAAGGGGTGTACTGGGGAAGAAACCCCAACAATCTGTCGTACTCAGGTGTCAAGAAAATTCATGTCCTCTGCTGGTAAAGATGCATTTGGATGTGTTTGGAGAAACATGGTTTTCTAACAAGACAAATTTAATGGGAATGTAACAATCTATCACCAAGAAGAAAACAGGCACAACACTACTGTTAGCATCTTCTTTTCCCTACCTTAATCCTAGAAAAGAGAAGGTAGCATTGTTCCTCAAGGCTCATTTAGGAACTTGTGCTGTATCATCTCAGATGAGAATAGTATGAAGGGAAGTATGTTGAATGGGGTGGGTAGAAATAGAAAAACTCTTAAGAGTCTGGGGGAAAGGATGGGAAACAAGGTGGAAGAGACTATCCTGCATGGGTGGCATTTGGCCTCCCACATCAAAGGATGTCTGTGGTTAGGGACAGGGAGTCTGTATGAGGCTCCTTAAGTAGCACTGTATAAGAAAAAGATTGCAGGAAATTGTGCTAAGAAACAGAAAATTGAAGAACACAGACTCAACAAAGGATCTAGACCCTTCCTTGGCTTACTGACACCATTTTAACCTGAAATTTTTATACAACCCTGTGGGACAGGGCCCCAAAAGATGGATTGAATTTCTTAACCCTTCCAAAAGGGGCTTGAAGTAACTCAATTTGGAGAAGCAAAGGAATAAGTATTTTACTCCCTGGTGTTATAGACTGTAATTCATTCAGTCAAGCATTTTTAAGAGGAGAAAAGGAAAACGTAATACAAATTCTCAAAGAGATGAAAAATATTGCATAGCAAAGAGCTTGTAAAAAACTAATCATAATTGGAAAAAAAATAATTTATCTACCACTCAAAAAAATTACTGATCTAGACCTGGGGTCAACAAACCAGAACTTGTGGGCCATTATATAGCCTGCCACCCTTTTTTGTGCATAAATGTTTACTGGAACACAGCTATACTCATTTGTTCTAGTATTGTCTGTAGCTGCTTACATACTGTGATGACAGAGTGGAGTCAAAGCTTTGACAGAGACTATGTGGCCTGCAGGCTTAAAATATTTACTCTCTGGCCTGTATGAAAACATTTGTGGATTCCTAAAGAAGATCCAGTGGCATTATTTTCTAGTACAGTGAAACTATAAAGAGGAAACAAATAATGGAAGAAACTAGGAAGGTTACACATGCACACACATAGACATACACACAGTCTCCCTCCCTCTTTCCTCACCCCCACCCCAGTTAGACACACAAAGACACATTCAGATATCCACATAACAGAAGCTCTGGAAATAGCAAAAAAGAACACAAGGAGCAATATCAAAGAAATAATAGAGGAAAACTTTCCTAAGCTGTAGTAAAACCCATATTCGGATAGAAAGGGATCCCCATATGCCTTACAGAACACTGAAAGGGAAAACCAACAAGCTTGGGGATGGTCCAGAGTCACTCACTGTTCAGCTCTGAGGATGAATGTAAATACTTCAAGGGAAAACAACAGGCTTCTTTCGGGATTCTCATCTGTGGCAATAAAAGCTAGAGGACAGTAAAACAATATATACTAGCTTCTAAAATTAATGTATGAACTCTCCGCTTTTGTGGCTGTGTAGAAAATCCTGTTCTAATCCTGAGGAGCTCTCACCTGGGTCTGTGTAAGTTTTTAGGATTTATCAGGACCATAGCAACATTTCAGTAGATGGAGACATAAAATACTATGTTCAAAGGCAACCTAACCTAATCCAACAAGTTTGTAACTTGCCTTAGTTTTGATGCAAACGGCAATTTCAGGAGAAGTATTCTGTTGAAAGGGAAGAAACTGGGGATCTGTAGAGATGGTATTAGGACACTAAGCCAGCTGTGCCCGTGGCCCCTCTCAGTTGATCACAGTATCTAAGGAGTCATGGAAAACTTGGGTCTGATTTAAGATAACCTTCTCTGGAAAAATCTCTGATGATCAGTTTAACACAGCAACAGGGTAAGGAACTGTCTCTAGTGAAATGGAGGGCACATTGGTGGAGCAGTGACAGCCTGTAGCTGAAGTTCCTGGGAAGCTGCTGGAAAGTGGGCATCAGAAATGAGGAGGCGGCAGTAAGCCACAGCCCAGGCAGCTGTTTGGATAGGGTTTCGTTTGCAGCTGCAGTAGACCAGAATCATTGAGTGGACTAGAACCAAACCTCTGCTGTACAGATAGCTGACAGATGCATTCCCGCGTAAAAGGCTAGTTGGATATAATCTAAGTAAAAACCATCAAATTAGCATCAGTTTGTTAAGGATGAGAGCTAGAATGTTTTGTTTAAACTCAGAATGCTGTATTTAAGTCACACAGTCTTCTTTGCTAAGAATGATGGTTACAGATGATAATTTTACATGTCTCATTTTTTAAAAGAATAAAACTTAAATGCTATTATACAAATACGTGGATTGTCAAATTTAGACCAAATAATCTATCTTAAGTTCTAAATAATAACTTTTAATTTTACTTTAGCAATCTTTTTTTTGTGCATTTGTTTCTTTGGGGAATTTTCATCATAAGGGGTGATTTTGGTGATACCAAGATTCAGGTATTTTTGTGTCCTGGGCAAAATATTATACGAAGTCATTTGTGCATATAAATCTACCAGAATAAGTTTCTGTTAACAAGATCATTTTCTCAACACCTTATTCCTTATATTTTAGAAAAGGCGCCGGCGGATTGACCGAAGTATGATTGGAGAGCCCACAAACTTTGTGCATACGGCTCATGTGGGGTCAGGAGACCTCTTCAGTGGGATGAATTCTGTAAGTACATGGGTGGACCATGCAGATGGGGCCTTCAGGTGTAGTCATGGGCACCTGTGTGACAGGTACATATGCTCTTAATGACTGCACTGTACCCAATGAATGATAGACATTGAATATACATAATGTGAGCAGGAAGGAAAAGAAGATGAACAATGAAAAATTAATCTCTTACATAGTTTGTCGAGCCATCTGTTTTTCTGTTTGCACTAAACTCTTTGTAGCTACCTTTCTTCTGAATAAATACTTTAAAACTTTTAAAGGATTTGAGTTCAAATATTAAATATTTAATTTCTTTTTGTTCTCTTAAGTTTCAATTAATTGTTGCCTTTTGCAAACATTTATCGCATTTCCCTTATAAAATATCAGCCTTTACCTGATACTGGAATGCGCGTGATTTATTTATTACTGTAACATAAGTTCTCATGCACTTAGCAGAGGATTAGAATGTGTTCATCTTTGCTGTCTTTTATAGAGGTTTCAGTGAATTTCAGAAGAGACTTTAGATTTACTCAGCTGAACTGTTACTCCTTAATTTTCATCTAAGAGAAAGTAGAGAGCTGTATAATAGAAACCATTAGAGGATTTTTATCAGGGCTCTGCCTCATTTTTGCCCTGAAGCAAGGCACTATGTATCCAGAGTCTCTCCCCAAATCTGAAGTACACTGAGGTATCTAAATGATCCCTCAAGTGTTTAGAACCATAAAGTCAATAAGGCTTTTATAAACAAAATTTATGCTGCATTGTATGGTCACTTACTGGACAGCATTAACAAAAGACTTAACAAGAGAACAGAGATTTGTAAAAGTAGGTAGATGAGTGTCCTGGATACAGCAAACAAGTTTGTCACTACAGTTACTAGGTAAGCAAAAGGATGACATTTGTAGCTTCCTGGAAAGGAAACAGCTTGTTTGTTTTAAATCTGTAGGAAAAGTATACTGATCTGCTTTTGTGGAAACGTAAGAGGTGTCAGATTGCTGTTAAAATACAATTCAGTAGCTGTGTTTCCTGGATCAATGTGGAATGAAGAGACCAAATGGGACCCTATGATTTTGTTAATATTAAGGTCATTGTGATATATATATATAAATAGAATGAATGGTTTCAAATTTATTATATCTGATTAATTTTAATATTTCTCATCAACACATCTTCTTCCCCACTTCTGTTCTTAAAAATTTAACTATATAGGACTAATTAAGTTCAGTTCATAGTACTTAGCTAACTTTTAAAATCTTCGTTTATGCACATTTCAGAATTGCATTCAAGATTCCTATCTGGGATTTTTTCTCTGTGAAAAGCATGTCTTTGATGTACATGATTCTTGCGTGCCATCAAGTTAGGTAGAGCTTGAGGACTGTCCCCTGCAGGGCTGACTGAGCTACAGCCTCAAGATGGGCCCTCAGCTGTTGTAGAGGTTCTGCCCTGCAGCCTCCAGGCAGCATTCTCTGGTTACTGAAGGGGATTTCTTATGAGGTGTACTAGCTCTTCAGAACCAAACGTGTCTTCCAAAGGCTGTTTGTACTCTGCCTATATTACATATTAGTTTGTTGTCTACAAAGAAACAGTTTCTCTTAAGTTCATCTGTTCTGAAAACTGAGCAACAGTAATGGGAACATGGCTTGCTGCATATGAAGCAGCCAGGCCATGCTGGATTATTGAATGGTCAGATGACTGGCTTCTTTTTTCCCCTAAATACACTGTTCTTCCCAAGACTACTTTTCATACTAACTTCTTGCTAGAAAAGGTTTCTGTGGCTCTTTTAATAACATAGCCTTATTGTGTTAAAATAATGCATAGCCACAGTCACAATACATTTCATCTCAATGCTGAGGGTTACTTACTAGAAAATCCAAGTCCTTCTGTTTGAAATTGAAGAATTGACTTTTGGAAGAAAAAACAGATTTTTCTTTCTTAGAATCTACATGGCATTATGAATGTACCATGTAAAAATATGAAGATGTTGTTGTATATAGGCCTAAGATACTTATAAAACCTAACATGTCGTGTTAGATGGGAAATTATTTGGTACCAGGGTAAAATCAAGTTTGTGCCACAAACCGTGGTGTTATCAGAAAGGAGCAGAAAATGAACTGATAGCCTATGGCCATAACCTTCTCAGACTGAGCAAGTTTACTTAAATAGACTTACAGATTTTAGTTGCTTTTTCTTATACTCTTATCTAAAGTAGTCATTTGGGTAAGGTGAATATAGATATTACAGTACCTCATTATGTGATATCATTGGAGTTAGTTCCACATAAGTGAAGTTTTCAGTAAATAGGTCAAAATTTACCCATTTAAGAACCAATCACATGTTCTCACTTTAAGCATGTTGGACCTAAATTAGCCATCATTTTATATTTTTCTATTCCCTTCAATTAGAATATATTTAAACCTGTCTTACTCCAAAAAAGAACTTAGACAAGTCTTACTACTTTCTTTAGACAAACTGACTCAGGATCATCAATGAAAAGTCACCTTGTATTGATACATCATGTTTTCTATCATTGTGTTCATTAGTATTTGATAAGTAAATTAATGAATGGAGAGGGTGCTCACACCCTCCTCTCACCTCCCAGGTCCTGGAAATGTGAAGGGCCCTTTGAGCTGTTTGTGTGCATTAGACCAGACTGCCAGGCCTCTGACCCTTGAATGTTAAGGCCATCATCTCTCAAACCTTCCTGTTGCCCCTTTTTTCTAGCAATCTAGCTTGATTCTGTTTCCAGAATGTTTGTAATTGATATGAACTAAGATAGGATACACTAAGAACACTTCACAGTTTGCAGATAACTTTGTGACTTTGTTTTGGCAAAGTAAGAAAATACCCCAGCGGGACTTCCTTGGCCGTCCAGTGGTTAAGACTCTGCACTTCCACTGCAGGGGTCACAGGTTTGGTCCCTGATCAGGGAACTAAGATCCTGCATGCTGTGCAGCACGGCCAGAAAAAAAAAAGAGAAAACACCCCAGCATTTATATCTCTCATAACCTACTGGAAAGCAGCCCTATAACATGGTTAGGAGAGATTATCATCTTTAATCATTTTACAGATAAGAAGCCTGATATTTACAGAGGGTAAATAGTTTACCCAGAGTTACAATATTAATAAATAAATCTGGATTACAATCCAAGTCTTTGGATTCTGTTTTTTTTAATTGGAGTGTAGTTGATTTACAATGTTGTGTTTGTTTCAGATATACAGCAGAGTGATTCAGTTATACATATACATATATTCTTTTTTAGATTCTTTTCTCATACAGGTTATCATAGAATACTGAGTAGAGTTTCCTGTGCTATATAGTAGGTCCTTGCTGGTTATATCTTATAGTGTGTGTGTGTGTGTGTGTGTGTGTGTGTGTGTGTGTGTGTGTGTGTGTGTGTGTGTGTTCATCCCAGCCTCCTGATTTATTCCTCCCCCCCATGTTTCCCCTTTGGTAACCATAAGTTTGTTTTCGATATCTGTAAGTCTGTCTCTGTTTTGTAGTAAGTTCATTTGCTTCTTTTTCAAATTAGATTCCACGTGAGATATCATATGATGTTTGTCTTTCTCTTCTGACTTCACTTAGTATGAGAATCTATCTCTAGGTTCATCCATGTTGCTGTGACTGGCATTATTTCATTCTTATTTTATTAAAATTTAAAAAAATTTTTATTATTGGAGTATAGTTGATTTATATTGTGTAGTTTCAGGTGTACAGCAAAATGAATCAGTGAATGAATATACACATATTCACTCTTTTTTAGATTCTTTTCTCATATAGGTCATTATAGAGTATTAAGTAGAGTTCCCTGTGCTATATAGTAGGTCCTTATTAGTTATCTATTTTATATATAGTAGTGTATATATGTCAGTCCCAGTCTCCAAATGTATCCCTCCCACCCCCCATCCCCCTGGTAACCGTAAAATTGTTTTCTACATCTGTGACTCTTTCTGTTTTGTAAATAAGTTCGGATGTACATTTAGGTTGCCTCCATGTCTTGGCTATTGTAAACAGTGCTGCTGTGAACATAGGGGTGCATGTATCCTTTTGTAGTATAGTTTCCTCCAGATGTATGCCCTGGAATGGGATTGCTGTATCATATGGTAGTTCTGTTTTTAGTTTTTAAAGGAACCTCGATACTGTTCTCCATAGTGGTCATACCAATTTACATTCCCAGTAAATTACAGTGTAGGAGGGTTCCTTTTCCCCCACACCATCTCAAGCATTTACTGTTTGCAGAATTTTTGATGATAGCCATTCTGACCTGTTGAGGTGATGTCTCGTAGTTTTGATTTGCATTTCTCTGATAATTAGTGATGTTGAGCATCTTTTCCTGTGCTTTTTGGCCATCTGTATATGTCTTCTTTGGAGAGGTGTCTATTTAGGTTTTCTGTCCATTTTTTGATAAGGTTGTTTGGTTTTTTTGACAAAGAGCCGCATGAGCTGTTTGTATATGTTGGAGATTAATCCCTTGTCAGTCACTTCATTTGCAAATATTTTTTCTCATTCTTTGGGTTGTCTTTTTCTTTTGTTTATGGTTTCCTTTGCTGTGCAGAAGCTTTTAAGTTTAATTAGGCCCCATTTGTTTATTTTTGTTTTTGTTTTCATTACTCTAGGAGGTGGATCAAAAAAGATTGCTGTGGTTTCTGTCAGAGTGTTCTGCCTGTGTTTTCCTCTAAGAGTTTTGTAGTGTCTGGCCTTACATTTAGGTCTTTGATCCATTTTGAGTCTTTTTTTGTGTGTGGTGTTAGAGAGTATTCTAATTTCATTCTTTTACAGGTAGCTGTTTAGTTTTTCCTGCACCACTTATTGAAGAGACTGTCTTTTCTCCATTGTATATTCTTGCCTCCTTTGTTATAGATTAGGTGACCATAGATTCTTGAGTTTATTTCTGAGCTTTCTGTCCTGTTCCATTGATTTCTATTTCCATTTTTGTGCCATTACCATATTATTTTGATTACTGTTGCTTCGTAGTATAGTCTGAAGTCAAGGAACCTGATTTCTCCAGCTTCATTTTCCTTTCTCAGGATTTCTTTGGCTATTTCGGGTCTTGTGTGTCTCCATAATAATTTTTTTGTCCTAGTTCTGTGGAAAATGCAGTTGGTAATTTGATAGGGATTGCACTGAATCTGTAGCTTGTCTTGGGTAGTATGGTCATTTTGACAGTACTGATTCTTCCAATCCAAGAATCAGTCCTACCATCTGTGTTATCTCTGGTTTCTTTCATCAGTGTCTTACAGTCTTCAGAGTAGAGGTCTTTTGTCTCCTTAGGTAGATTTATTCCTAGATATTTTATTCTTTTTGATGTGACGGTAAATGGGATTATTTCCTTAATTTCTCTTTCTGGTCTTTTGTTGCTAGTGGATAGGAATGCAGAAGATTTCTGTGTATTGTTTGTACCCTGCAACTTTACTGAATTCATTGATGAACTCAAGTAGTTTTCTGGTAGCATCTTTAGGATTTTCTACATATAGTATCATGTCATCTGCAAACAGTAACAGTTTTACTTTTTTCCAATTTGTATTCCTTTTATTTATTTTTTCTTCTCTTACAGCCATGGCTAGGACTTCCAAAACTATATGTTGAATAAAAGTGGTGACAGTGGATATCCTTGTCTTGTTCCTGGTCTTAGAGGGAATGCTTTCAGGTTTTCACTGTTGAGAATGATGTTAGTTGTGGGCTTGTCATATATAGCCTTTATTATGTGGAGGTAGGTTCCCTCTGTTCCCACTTTCTGAAGAGCTTTCATCACAAACAGGTGTTGAATTTTTTCATAAGGTTTTTCTGTATCTAATGAGGTGATCATATGGTTTTTATTCTTCAGTTTGTTAATGTGGTGTAGCACAGTGATTGATTTGAAGATATTGAAGAAACCTTGCATCCCTGGGATAAATCCCATTTGATCATAGTATATGATCCTTTTAATATGTTGTTAGATTTGGTTTGCTGGTACTTTGTTGAGTGTTTTTGCACCTATGTTCATTGGTGATACTGGCCTGTAGTTTTCTTTTCGTGTGGTGTCTTTGTTTAGTTTTGGTATCAGGGTGATGTTGGCCTCATAGAATGAGCTTGGGAGTGTTCCTCTGCAATTTTTTGGAAGAGGTTCAGAAGGATAGGTGTTAACTCTTCTGTAAATGTTTGATAGTATTTGCCTGTGAAGCCACCTGGTCATGGACTATTGTTTGTTGGAAGTTTTTAAATCACTGTTTCAAGTTCATTACTTGTGAGTGGTCTGTTCATATTTTCTATTTCTTCCTGGTCCAGTCTTGGAAGGTTCTATCTTTCTAAAAATTTGTCTGTTTTTTCTAGGTTGTCCATTTTATTGGCATATAGTTGTTTGTAGTAATCTCCTGTGATCTTTTGTATTTCTCTGGTGTCTGTTGTAACTTCTCCTTTTTCATTCCTAATTTTATTCATTTGAGTCTTCTCCCTCTTTTCTTGCTGAGTCTGGCTAAAGGTTTATACATTTTATTTATGTTTTCAGAGAACTGGCTTTTAGTTTTCTTGACCTTTGCTCTTGTTTCCTTCATCTGTTGATTTATGCATCTGTTGATTTCTGCTCTGATCTTTATGATTTCTTTCTACTAACTTTAGGTTTTGTTTTCCTTCTCTAGTTGCTTTAGGTATAAGGTTAGGTTATTTGAGATTTTTCTTGTTTCCTGAGGTAAGACTATTGCTATAAACTTCCCTCTTAGAACTGCTTTTGCTACATCCCCCAAATTTTGGACTGTTGTGCTTTCATTGTCATTTTTCTAGGTATTCTTTGATTTTTTCTTTGATTTCTTCAGTGATCTGTTGGTTATTAAGTAACATTGTTTAGCCTCCACGGGTTTGTGTTTTTAACAGTTTTTTTTCCCTGTAATTTCTAATCGCATAGCATTGTGGTCGGAAATTATGCTTGATATGATTTCAATTTTCTTAAATTTACCGAGGCTTGCTTTGTGGCCCAGCATATGATTAGTCCTGGAGAATGTTCCATGTGCACTTGAGAAAAAAAGAGTATTCAGCTGCTTTTGGATGAAATGTTGTATATTATCCATTAAGTCCACCTGGTCTAAGGTGTCCTGTAAGACCTGTGTTTTCTTATTTTTCTGTCTGGGTAATCTGTCTGTTGGTGAGAGTGGGGTATTAAAATCTCCCACTATTATTGCGTTACTGTCGATTTCCCCTTTTATGGCTGTTAGCATTTGCTTTACATATTGAGGTGCTCCTGTGTTGGGTGCATATATAGGTACACTTGTTATATCTTCTTGTATTGATCCCTTGGTCATTATGTCGTGTCCTTCTTTGTCTTCTAACAGTCTTTAATAAAGTCTCTTTTGTCTGATATGAGTATTACTACTCCAGTTTTCTTTTGATTTCTATTTGCACGGAATACCTTTCTCCATCCCTTTTCAATCTGTCTGATCTGAAGTGTCTCTTTTGTAGACAGCATCTATACAGGTCTTGTTTTTGTATCCATTCAACCATTCTGTGTCTTTTGGTTGGAGCATTTAATCCATTAACATTAAGGTAATTATTGATATATACGTTCTTGCTGTTTTTAAAAATGTTTTGGATTTGTTTCTGAAGGTCATTTTCCTTCCCTTCCTCTTTTGTTCTCTTGTGATTTGCTGTCTTTTTTTTTTTCTCCCCGCCATGCTGTGCAGCATGCAAGATCTTATTAGTTCCCCAACCAGGGATTGAAGTCATGCCCTCTGCAATGGAAATGCACTGGTCCACCAGGGAAATCCCTTGATGTCTATTTTAGTGATGTGTTTGGATTGCTTTTTTTTCTTTTTGTGTGTGTATCTCTTGTAGATTTTTGGTTTGTGGTTCCCATGAGGTTTTGATATAGTAGTGTACGTATGTACAAGATTGTTTTAAGTTGCTGGTCTCTTAATTTCAAATGCATTTCCAATATCCTGCATTTGTACTCTCCTCTTCTCACAATTGCTGGTTTTGATATTACATTTGCGTGTGGATAATTTCCTACCTTTATGTTTCCCCTTACCAGTGAGCTTCCCCATTCGTACTTTCTTGATTCTAGTTGTGGCCTCTTCTTTTCTACCTAGAGATGTTCCTTTAGGATTTGTTGTAATGGTGGTTTGGTGGTGCTTGTCTTAGCTTTTGCTTGTCTACAAAGCTTTCTCCATCAAATCTAAATGAGAGCCTTGCTGGGTATTTGTGGTTGTAGGTTTTTCCCTTTCATCACTTAATATATTGTGCCACTCCCTCCTGGCCTGCAGAGTTTCTACTGAAAAATCAGCTGATAACTTTATGGCGATTTCATTGTATGATATTTGTTGCTTTTCCCTTGTCTTTAGTTTTTGTCAGTTTGATTAATAGGTGTGTTGGTGTGTTCCTCCTTGGGTTCATCTTTTATGGGACTCTGCACTTCCTGGGCTTGAGTGTTTCCTTTCTCATGTTAGGTAAATTTTCAGCTATAATCTCTTCAGTTATTTTCTTAGGCTGTTTCTCTCTTCTCCTTCTGGTACTCCATAATGCAAATGTTGGTGTTTTAATGTTGTCCCAGAGGTCTCCAAGACTGTCCTTGTTTCTTTTCATTCTTTTTTCTTGCTTGTGTTCTGTGGCAATGATTTCCAACAGTCTGTCTTCCATCTCACTTATTTGTTTTTCTGCCCCAGTTACTCTGCTGTTGATTCCTTCTAGTGTATTTTTCATTCCAGTTACTGTATTGTTTATGTTTATTCTTTGCATTTTCTAGCTCTCTGTTAAACGTTTCTTGTTACTTTTCAGTCTGTGCCTCCATCCTTTTTCCAAGATCTTGGATCATCTTTACTGTCATTACTCTGAATTCTGTTTCAGATAGGTTGCCTGTCTTCTCTTCATTTAGTTGTTCTGGTGGGGTTTTATCTTTTTCCTTCATCTGAAACATATTTCTCCTTTATCTCATTTTGTCTTTCTGTGTTTGTGGACTCCTTTATGCTGGCTAGAGGATGGTAGCCCTTCTTGCTTCTGGTGTCTGCCCTCTGGTGGGTGAGATTGATCTTGAAGCTTATATGCAGGCTTCCTGGTGAGAGGGACTGGTGCCTTCCCACTGGTGTGTAGAGCTGGTCTTGTCACTCTAGTGGGCAGGGCCATGTCAAGGGGGGTGTTTGTAGGGTATGGGCTCAGTATGATTTTAGGCACCGTGTCTGCTGATGGGTGGGTCTGTGTTTCCTTCCTGCTGGGTGTTTGGCCTGAGAAAAATTGATTGCTCAACTCCTCCAATTTTATGTCCTATTCCAAGGAAACTTCATTGGTACAAACAAAATTATGTTCTTTTAGAAGGTAGATTAATGAAGTCCTGGAGGGTATGTGGCACACCTGGGGCCACACAGCAAGGTCATGGCTAGAGAAAGTGAGTGCACAAGCCTGGGGTTCTGCCTTTATCAGGGTTGAGGATGGGATGCCTAGGGTTTCACAGGTTCACTCTTTACTGCTTCCTCCTTGCATTGTTGTGAGGGTTACATGATGTCACATTTTTAAGCCATCTTGTAAACCTCAGACCAGCTGGTTGTCTGAGGCCTGTTAAGGAGACACTGTTTTAAGGCTCAGGCAGAGGATGAGTCAACGTTCAGGGGCTCTAACCATGTGATGAAAGCTGGAGAGAATGATGATTGCATCCTGGGCTCATGAGAAAAGGGTGTACTACTCACAATCTATAAATATGCAAACTTGGCTCGTGGGGTATGGTCTCTGGCTAAGTAAGCTTCCTTTGACTATTCCAAGTCTTTGGATTCTTATACTCTTTTTCACTTTACTAAGACTGTATTAATATGTAAATTTTACTACATGGACTTTTTAAAATTTCTTTGGTTTAGTTTCATATTTATTTTTCTATCTGATTCTAATCCAAGTAATTGAGGTGACTGTACATGTGAGGTGTCTGTAAATTAAGGTGGTTGAGGAACAAAGTGGAGTTCATCTGTATCCTTTTGAAATGTAGTCAGGTGCCTTGTGAATTACAAAACTTTTTCTTTTTTTTGTAATTGGGAAATAGAGGGGGGGGGGCCACAGAGGGGCAGTTGTGGCCAAAAAAAAAAAAAAAAAAAAAAAAACTGCTTCATTCACTAGCTTCAGCTTTTCCTTTTGTAATGAGAACAATTTTAAGTCTAAAAAGGGTTTTTTTTTTTTTTTTTTTTTTTTTTTTTGCCTACAAAAAGTACCCTCGGGGAAGAGCAGCCCAGCTAAAATGCAAGGCAAGAATTGCTTAGTTGCAGTGGCCCTGATTGGTTCTGTTCTTGTCTTGTTGCAGGTTAGCTCCATTCAGAACCAGATGCAGTCCAAGGGAGGCTACGGGGGTGGCATGGCTGCCAATGTGCAGATGCAGCTCGTGGACACAAAGGCAGGATAGCCCCGGACCCCTCCTCCAGTGAGTACCTCAGAGCACAGGCCGGAACTTTAGATCATACATGATTACTAACAGCTGATGACATAACCTTAGTTCAGTTTTGGGGTTAAAAAATATCTTGTTCTTTTTAAAATTGTGAACTTACTAGAAAAGGCAAAAGTACTTTAGTTGGCTAAGTGATGATTATAGGCAGCTACTGCATTTTGAATATTAGTTTTAGGTTTTTGTTTTCCTTATGAGAAACTTTAAATGCGTTAACACATCTTGTTCTGGGGGAGGCTTTGACTGAGATTCTAGTGACAGGAAGTCTCTTATGTGTCCTTTAAACATGAGTGAAGTTACTGAGTATTGATACTGCACGAAATTCCATGTGTGGTGAAGTAATTTTATATTTAACACCATTATGGATAAATCTTTCATGATGAACTTTTCAAATTAAAAAGACAACTGTTAAGCATGAACCCCTAAGGTGTAAAAATAATTTGGATTTTTCTTTTGGTTTTATAGGTCATTGTGAATTTCTGTGTTTGGTTTCCACTGTTTTTAATTTTTTTTGTCGCAATTGCTTTTCTTTCCTTTTCAATAACAAAAAAGAAGTGTGATGGCATCTTGTTGACCCTGTTGTGATTACTCCAGTGACACGTTACTCTTCTGCTCTGAAGAAACTATTTGTCAGAAGAATCCTGCATTTCCTTCAGCTGGCATGCATGCCTTTGGACTCATGGACAGAGTTCTTTGGATTGTGGCTTAATTATTGATTTTTATGAATATGGATCTGATTTTAGCATGATCTGTTTTGTGAATGCTAGCACTGTTTTGCATTTTTTCCCCCATATTTTTAACAATTTCTCTTTCCACCTCCAGCCCCTCTGCCTTATGATTTTATTGGTAAGCAAAGATCTACTATTTGTTAATTTGTCACCATTTATGTATATTTTGGAAGGTATGAGACCCATAAGCACAATGATAATTTCTATTCATTTGAAACTTCAGCAGAGTAGTATCTGCATGCTTTATGAAGTTGCTTGTATGGGAGCCCATGGGATGCCAGAGATGAACATTTCCATGCTGCCATGGGCTGATGATACTGCTGCTATTAGAGAAAGATTCGCTGTGGCACCAAGTCACATCAGTTTCACAAAAAAAGGCAACTTGTAGCTTTTTTTGGAATTATGACTTTTATTTAGAATTATAATAAAAGAAAAGCTTGCATTCATAAGGCATTCATTTTGTTGTAAATGTTCAGTATATTTATTTGAGAGTAAGGGCCTGGGATTGTAAACAGGATGGTTATGTGTCTTTGTGTGTGCGCATGTGTGGTAATACCCTCCTCCGGTCTGACTGAGCATCGTGATCTTAGTAGCTGTTCATTTCTTTCGTGTGCTCATTCTGTTTTCACTTATTTATGTTTAATATTATGGTATCCAGTTGCTTCCGGTAGCAGTTTGTTGAGCTTCTGACCTATGCTCCTAACTGCAGACTCCAGAGTCACTGGCCTCTCTATATTCCACACATTTTGGGACAGTGGAAGTAGCATTGACCTGGCTGTGTTGTTGCCTATGAAAACAACCTGTATGGTGACTTGTTAATGTATTGGTGAGAAACCTTTGGTTCAGGTCCCAAAATATGTTTATTCTTCACAAACTGTATTTCTGTAAATACTTCTCCTTCCCCATAAGGGTGTAGTGCTAAGTCAGTTAGTCATTTGTTTATGAAAATGTTTAATGACTATGTCCAGTTCAGCCCTATCTAACAGTTACATTTGGTAGGAGTAACAGTTCATGCAGAAAATGGGGCTTAATTGAAACCTGACTTAGAAAGCTATATTGCATAAAAGAAGGGGGGATCATTTTCTCTTCACCTTAGTTACAAGGTCTTGTGAAACAGGTAACTGAATAAATACTGGGTTTATATGGGCAAAACATGGAAGCATTTTCGAATTTAACCAGTACAGCAGGCACTTGTATTGCTGCAATTTTGAGTCTTCATAGGTATCAATCCCAGAGAATCTGTCAAGGAAAAACATTTATGCTTAGCAATCAAAATAAGCGTTTTGCAGTTTAATAACTTCTGAACTTGAATTCATCTGTTGTTAACTGTGTTGATACTGCATTCTGGGTTTTTCCTAAGTACTACTGTCATTCTGTTCAGTGCCAGAGACAGGACACTGCAGTGTGCAAGCTCTTTAAGGGATCGATTTTTTTTGGCGTTGTCAGTACTGATGCTATTTAGTCTACTTCTATTTTGACTTTAGTACAGATTTTGTAATTGTATAACTCCTAGAAAAGTACAGGGAGCCATGGTCTCTTTCCCCCAATTGCTCACTTTCCTGATTCTCCAAGGACCAAATACTCCAGTGAGCCCTGGAGCATGTCTCCATGGTTAGCCAAAGGCTGCACTCTTCAGCCTCTAACTGTTCTGCAACTGCCACTGACTTGACAGGCACAAGTAAACACACTGTGTGCAAGAACACATGCCAAGGAAGGTGCCAATAATGATTCAAGAAATAAAAATTATCAACCATTTTAAGATACTAACAAACATTGGACACCAATTTTTTAGGGAGTCAGCTTTCCCACATAGGTAAGTGGGTTTGTAATCTTGGGAGGTCATTTGCTCCCCATAACCAGGTGTCTCATTTGAAAATTGAAGCTAACTAAATAGGGTTGACTGTTAATACTTTGCTGAAATACATGTTAACAACTGTTAACTAATGACATGCATTCTGTAAAAGAGGTGCTTTCCCTTGATGTAGGCATGAAGTGGTGCCAGTGAGCGTAGAATGGAAGTGTGAACTGTGGTGATTGGGTTCAGCAGTTCCGATGCAGCATTATCAGTGGGCCTTTAAAGATACTTTGTGAGTATATATTAGCTTTCACTTTTGTTGTTAAATTATAGCAGTTCTATTATAGGGAGCAAGTTTGCCTTGATTTTGTTTAAAATGACTTCTGCTCAGCACCCAGGAGATAAAATTGACATATTTTTATAATATAAGCATACTTTTTTTGTACATTGTGTTCATTCTTGAATAAAGTAAGTTTTCAGTGTTGGCTTGTAGATAATAAAAAGAAAGTATTTGATTTTGATTCAATAAATGTTTTTCAATCGTGGTTTGGTTATTATTTTCTTTCAAGGAGATATTTAATAAAATTTACTTACTTACCTTTTTGGCATTTCTTATATTTTGAGTTGTGACTAGTATTTATCACCTTTCTCAAAAATTTCTAAACTTGTAATGTTATCTTATAGTTTAATAAATGCCTAGACAAAGCAAACCTTACATGTTTGGAAATAGGAGTCTTTAAAGTAGGAAGAAAGTTAAAAAAAAAAAAATTAGGGATATTAACATATATTGTAACAAAGGTATCCAACTCAATTTTCCATGCTGAAGCAATCTGTCCTCACAGTATATGTAGGATTTAATAAGTAAAAGTAAGCATTCTACTCACTCATGCTACCATATTAGACAGTTATAGAATATTTTCATCACCCCAGAACGTGTGGGCAGTTTTGTTCCTCAGGGAACATTTGAAAATGTCTGGAGATATTTGTGGTGTCAGAAATTAAGGAGGGGTGCTATTAACACCTCTTCAACCGGGGTGGGGGTAGAAGTCAGGGAGGCTGCTAGAAATCAGCCCCCACAACAGAGAGATGTCAGAGTGCCACAGTTGGAAACATTGATTTAGAATAAAGAAGATCTATATACCCACCAGATCCTGTTAGAGAATCTATAATGTATTGGTCAGGTACTGAGAATAGGGCAGTTAGGTGTGCTGTATCATGAGAATTGCTACACAGTATTCTAAAATAGAAAAATCAATGAGAAAAGTATCAGGAAACCACATCTCAAAAAGTTTCAGTAATCTTTGTCCTCATCTCATGGCCAAGGCCAAGGACTCCAAAGGGAAATTGGGTTAAGATGAAAGTATCTGAAGAAACTCATGTTGGTATATTAATTAGGAGCTCTATTTTGAGTGCATGTTTTCAAAGGATATGCATAAAATGTGCACAAAAAAGTAGGACAAATCTATAAAGTGTCAGAGACACACTGGAATTTGCTAAAATTGTGAAAATGCATAAGTCTACAAAATTCATATATACTCTCTGCTATTATATATACTCTGTGCTAAAAGCAATTGAAATTTTACCTTTAATTTACCAGTGTCACCATCCAGACTGGTCCACTAAGAGAACAAAACCATTAAATGACATGTTAACCTGACTTTTAATATTTTAGCACTTAACCTTTCAGTATTCAAGATATTTCTGAGATGAGGGGGTTTTTTTTTTTTGTCTCTTTTTAACACTTTTACCAGACATAAGCAGCCTCTGGGATCCTTTTGACCCATGCTTATCCTCTCAATCTCATCATCTTAGTTTTTTAGCTGATCTGCCTTTGATGGCCAAAAAAAAGATACTTCCAGAATAAGAAGATCCAAATGTTTGATGTGGGGCTTTACATTTGCTACAAGAATGGTGATTTTGGTATTAAAGAAAGGATGATTTTAGTCTCATTGAAAGGTAAAAGCAGAAGAGTAACAATATCAATTCTACCCCCAAATTTTCTCCTGTAAATCCAAGCTCCAGAGTTTACTAGAGCTTTTACAACTACTGAACCACCTATGTTCACCAACTTTAGACAGGTGAATACACTGAACTCCTAGGCACTGGGTTTTGCTCCTTTACTGGAGCAGCATGTAAGATACTTCTTTTAAAATCTTCAGAGCTTGACCTAGTTACCGTTTTCTTAATGTTCCTGATTGAAGCTGTCAAAACACATCCACCTTTTAAAATTCTGTGTGCCTTTCAAATGTCTGAGCTGACTGAATAGTTTACTCTATACCCTAGCTCTGTGCCACGAGCTCCCCAGGGCCCATCCACCTCTGATGAGGTGCGTGGACCACTTTTGGGTGCAGCATGTTCAGGCAGTGTCAGGAAGCATTTTGGTTGCTGTTTCTGGTTTTCTTTAAAATTAATAGTTCACTTTCCAGAAATAGAGAAAAGCAGCTTAGTCTGTTAGGGATGTTATAACAAAATACCCCAGATTTGGGTGGCTTATAAACAACAGAAAGTTACTTCTCACAGTTCTGGAGGCTTGAAGTCCGAGATTAGGGTGCCAACACAGGTGCAGGTCCTCTGCCAGGTGCAGACTTTTCATATCTTCACATGGTGGGAGGAGCTGGGGAGCTCGCTGGAGTCTCCTGTATCAGATATTAATCCCGTTCTTGAGAGTTACACCCTCATGACTGACACACCTCCCAAAGGCAGCACCTGGTAATAATACCACATCACCTTTGGGAGTTAGAATTTCAACATGAACTCCAGGGGGCACACCAACATTCAGATCATAGCACAGAAGGTACAGGGAGTGAGTGATTGTAGACATCCTATATTTAAGGGGAAAAATGGGAATATAAACACAAGAGGTTCAACAACTCAAAGTGGGATACATCCAAAGAGGCCCACACCAAGATTTAATCAAATCATCAAAAGTCAAAGAATCTTAAAAGCACCAAGAGGAAATGAAAGCAATGCAAAATTCCTCAACAAAATAATAGCAAATAGAATTCAACAGCACATTCAAAGAATTCTACATGATGACCAAGTGGGATTTATTCCAGGAATGCAAGAAAGGCTCAATATAACAAAATCAATGTAATTTACCACATTTGCAGAGTGACGGGAGAAAACTCATTTGATCATCTCGATATGACAAAACTCTAATACCCTTTTATAATAAAAACACTCAACAACCTAGGAACAGAAACTACTTAAAATGAAGACCATATATGAAAAGCCCACAGGTGATATGATTTATATTCAATGATGAAAGAGTGAAAGTGTTTCTTTACGATCAGGAACAAGACATGGATGTCTGCTTTCACCACTTAAACTGAACAAAATACTGGAAGTCCTAAGCCAGAGCAGTTAAATAAGAAAAAGAATTAAAAGGCAAAGTTATCTTGCTTCATATACAACATGATCTAATATGTAGAAAGCCCTAAAGATTAAATCTCACACCCACACACACACACATATTTGTTAGAACAAATGAGGCCAAGCGGCAAGATACAAAATCACACAAAAATCAGTTATGTTTTTGTACACTAACAATCAACAATCCAAAAAAGGAAATTAAGAAAATACCCATTTGCAATAGAAACAAAAAGAATAAAACACTGAGGAATAAATTTAACCAAGGAGGCAAAAGACATGCTGGAAACTACAAAACATTGGTGAAAGAAATTAAATAAGACACAAATAAATGAAAAGACATCCTGTGTTTGTAGGCTGAAAGACTTAATGCTGTTAAGATGTCAGTACTACCCAAGATGATCTACAGATTTAATGCACTCTATCAAAATCCCCGTGGCATTTTTTTCAGAAATAGAAAAATCCATCCTAAAATTCATATGGAATCTCAAGGGACCCTGAAGAGTCAAAATACTTTAGAAAAAGAACAAAGTTGGAAGTATCATACTTGATTTCAAAACTTACTATAAATCTACAGTAATTGAAATGGTATAGTACTGTCACGAAGACACTAGAATAGGAAGCCCAGAAATAAACTTTCCTATGTCTGGTCAAATGACTTTCAACAAGGATGCTAAGACCACTCAGTGGATTAAGGCCAGTCTTTCCAACACATGGTGCTGTGAAAATAGGATATCCACATACAAAAGAATAAAGATGAACCATGTCATGGTCTGTTTAGGTTACTACAACAAAATACCACAGACTGTTATCTTATAAACAACAGAAATTGATTTCTTACAATTCTGGAGGCTGGGAAGTCAAAGATCAAGGTACCAGCATGGTTGCCTTCTGGTGAGGACTCTACTTCCTAGCTCATAGCCTGTGCCTGCTTGTTGCGTCCTCATATGGTGAAAGAGGCAAGGGATCTCTCTGGAGCCTCTCTTATAAGAGCACCAATTCCATTCAGGGCACAGCCCCCACGACTTAAGCACTTTCTGAAGGCTGACCTGCTAATACCATCACATAGGGCATTGGAATTTCAACATATCAATTTTGGGGTGACAGAAGCATTCAAACTAGCAGACTGTTACCTTAAATGATATACAAAAATTGCATCAAAGACATAAAACCTAAAACTATGACATTAAAATGTAGGGGAAAAGCATCATGACAGTGAATTTGGCAATGATTTTTTTGGGTAAGACACCAAAAGCACAGGCAACAGTAGTAAACGTAGAAGAACTGGACTATTTCAAAATTAAAAACTTATGTGCATCAAAAAAATAACAGAATAAAATGGCAACCTACAGAATGGAGAACATTATTTGCAAATCCTGTATGTGATAAAGGGTTATATCCAGCTTATACAAAGAACTCCTACGACTCAATAATAGAGAACAAACAGCTCAAAAAGTGGGCAAATGACTTGAATAATTTCTCCAAAGAAGATAGACAAATGGCCAATAAGCGCATAAAAAGATGCTTAACATCACTAATCATGAGGGAAATGCAAATCAAAACCTTATATAAGGAGACAGCATCTCATAAGGAGATGGCTTTGGTAAAGAAAGAAAAGAAACAAAACCCCCCAAAAAACCAAAATAATGTGTTAGGATATGGAGACATTGAAACCCTGTGCATGTTGGTGGGAATGTTAAATAGTGCAGATGCCATGGAAAACTATGCAGGGTCCTCAAAAAAACTGAAAATATTGCCATATGATTTTACTTTTGGGTATATATCCAAAAGAATTGAGAACAGTCTCAAAGAGATATTTGTACAGACATGATCATAGCATTATTCACAGCAGCCAAGATGTAGAGGTAACCCAAGTGTTCATTGAGAGCTGAATGGAAAAATAAAATATGATGTATACTTAACAATGGAATATTATTCAGCCTTAAAAAAGAAATTCTGACACATCCAACAATGTGAATGAGCTTTGCAGATGTGATCCTGAGATAGACTGGGACCTGGGATCCTCTGCTGGAGTGCCTGCACCTGGACAGACATCTCCTTGAGCAGCAGGATACAAAGAAACTATGAGTGACTAAACCAAACTGCAGGCATGAGCAGTGGGGTGATCCTGACCACTGTATGACCTTCATGGGGAGGCAGTAGTGAGCAAGTCTCCCATTTTGGGGGGTGGGGAGGCGGGAGCAAAAGCGGGGTACTGCACGTGATCCCTGCACATGGCACCACCCAGGGGATGGAGAGGCCACCTAAGCTCCACCTCCTGCCCGACCCATGGACCTGCCCCTGTTGTTATCCCATTTAAGGACCCAAGCAGTTCCTCCTGGGGAGCAGGCAAGGACACCTATTTCTTGCTTTGACTCCCTTGTGCTGCATTGTGAGCCCCAATAAAGCCTTGCCTGGAATTCTCTGGCCACTTATCAATGTCTATTGATTAAAGAGTCCAAGGGCCTGGGTTGGTAGCGATTCCACTTATGTGAGGCATTATGAGGTAGTCAAATTCTTAGAAAGTCAAAGAACAGATTAGATGAACTTGTTCAAAGGCAACAGCAGAGTGGGAAAATAAAAGGGAAACATTAAGAAAAGTATGACATTTACAGTCTAATCAAGTGTCCACTAAGAACTGCCTCCAAGTAGACTTGGACATACACAGCTGAGAAATGCAAATCACTCCATCACCCTGACATCCTTTTTCTATTCCTATCTAAGTGCAAACTTGGGATAAACTCTAATTGAGACCACTTGTGCCCAACACGCTATGCCAGCAGAAATGATGCTTTCAGGATTGAGATCTTATTTAAAAGGTTCATGGGAACATGACCATCACAAGAACCAAAGACCCCAAAAGAAGCCCTGTCAGCAGCTCATGTTATTCAGCAACTGCCCAGTATCTCAGGACTAAGGTATATTTGTTCCTATAGGCAACAGGAGTTCCACCCAGGCTGTAAAAGCCATTACACACAAGGTCTTTGTTTGCTAGATGCCACTAATGAGGTGATGTCTAAAGTTTTATACAGAGCATCCTCACTGTGCCTGGCACACAGCATGGACTTAAGGGATTAATGCATCATGCATGTCTATGGAAAAACCATTTGATGTTTTCCATTAAAGCCTCAGATACCACACACAGGGTGACACAGATGTTGACAATAGTGTCCCATGTGAAAAACACCATGTGCAGAAAACTCTATTATGTGGATGTGGGCCTTCGCTAGCCTGCCGGCACTAAGGAAGGGGAAATCCCAGTGCAGCCCAGCCAGTTACTCCAGGAAATCAGTGAGTGGCAAACACAATGTGTTCTAGGATTAAACAGACCTTTTTGACTTGAATTTTAGAATGCAGACCTCTCTGTCTCTTCCCTGATGCTGGCACCCTCCCTCCTCTGCTCGGTTGTGGGTGACCTCAGTGGAGAGCTCTCTCCCTGCCTTGCAGTCTCCTCTGCAGCTCTCAGGTACAAAGAACCACCAGAGGACAGCAGGTGTGTCAGTCTAGCTCAACGACACCCTTGGTGGTTCATAAAATGAAGGACTTACAAGGACTAGTAGAGAGAAAACTAGCAGCATAGGCTTCTGGTGAAAGAGGTGGTAAAAATACTAACAAAAGTATGATCTCTATTTTCTTTCCAATTTTAAGAAACACAGAAGGTAGAACTTCCAGTACAGGTTCAATTATTGGTTTATTCATTAGACTTGGATTAGTTCCAGATTGCCAAAGGCACTGTACAGGCCTGGCCTCAGAGGGGAGGAGGAAGGCCTGGAGGTGGGCTACGCGAGAGGTTGGGACACTAGGGTAAGAGGCAAGGAGACACTGAGTAAACACCAGTCACTTGCCAGGCGTGGGCTCGGCTCATTCTCAGAAGCATCCTGCTAAAGAGCTTTCACTCTCCCAGCGTCAGAGACGATGGGACAGGTTATTAGGGTAAATAACTTGCTCAAGGTCAAGTAGCCAATAACTGGGCATAGCAGTCTTACTATGATGAATGTCATGGGGTCATACAGGAGCTGGCCTTGACCTACATG
Organism: Hippopotamus amphibius kiboko; assembly: GCF_030028045.1. Classification (NCBI taxonomy): domain Eukaryota; kingdom Metazoa; phylum Chordata; class Mammalia; order Artiodactyla; family Hippopotamidae; genus Hippopotamus; species Hippopotamus amphibius. The sequence continues at coordinate 169,219,677 of NC_080186.1, read as the reverse complement.
CTAGAAATTCCAAGGAATGCCTCATGCTGGCCTGCGTGCAGTCACGTATACATGTACACACGTGTGTATAGGGGTGGGTTACTTTTGACTCACAGTCCCACCCAAACCCCATGGATTGAGAAAGGAATAGGTGCCTTTAATAAGAGAATGGGGAATCGTTACAAGAAAGGCAAGGCAGGAAGGCTTGTAGGGCAAAATGCAGGGGTGGGGTTAAGAACAGGGGTTAAGTCTGCATCTGTCAGCTGCCTGCCAGTGCTTATCTCAAAGATAAGATTTACAGATGAGAAGACAAAGGGCAGAAAAGAGAGGATTCCAAACCACTCTGCTGGACTTTCAACTCTCCTTCCCTGTCACCTAGATGGAGGGAGAACACCTGGCTCTGAAGCCTCAAACCTTTTGCTCCTCAGGAGCCCAGACCCAACACTGCATTCCAGACCCTGGAGACCTGGGAAGATGACATACTCTTTAAACCAAAAAGTGTCGGCAGGACAGGGTTCAGGATGACCCAACACAAAATATTTTTGAAATTGGAAAATTAAAAATACTGAAAAGAAAATAAGCAGTAGCCCAGAGTACCAGGAACAACCTAGCAGCAGAACCTACCTGAGCTCCAGGCTGCAGTGGGCTTGCTGGTTTTGGGGAGGTCAGAAGCTAGAAAGGAGGTTCAGTGTTCGGTTCCAAGCAGTGAGTCCACACAGGATTCCCAGCCTCCTGCAGTCCTGAGCACCTGGGTCCCCAGCATCTCCAGACCACCACCTGCCCCCTGTGTGTGCTTCCTGGAGGGACAGAAAGAGTTCTTTGGTCCATCTTGTTTATTACTCTGCCTCTCAAAGGAAGCCATGAGCTCAAATAGAATTTAAATATCTAACCTTGGTGATGATAGAAAAATAACTGCTTTCAAGCTTAGCTCCTCAGCAGGATGAAGCCCCAGAGTTTTAGTGAAATGATTGGTTGGCAAGCTGGAGTTAAAACCCAAGGTCAAGTTTCCCTGAGAGTTTTTGCCTTTGGTGCAAATCTCAGTGCTGACTAGCAACTTGATCTCTAGTGCCCTAGGGGATTTTATGGATGAGACCCAGGAGACAGCATTTGGAGTCTGGGTTTATTAAGTATGTGTAACTGCCCTAAACATACTTCTGGTCTCACAGGAGTTGAAACCCTCTATTACTGCCTATGAGTTTTCCTCTCTCTCTCTAGCTGCAGCCACCACAAATATGTCATCTGTTCATCTTTCTTGGGTAAGATTTTGGGGGGGGGGGCGCATTTAAAAACTGTGGTAAAATACACAAACATAAATTTACCATTGTAACCATTTTTGAGTGCACATTTCAGTAGTGTTACATACATTTACCATGTTGTGCAACCAACTTCCAGAAAGTTTTCATCTTGGAAAACACTGAACTCCCCATTTCTCCCTCCCCAGCCTTTGGCAATCACTATTCTGTGTTCTGTGTCTGTTTGACTACTCTAGATACTTCACACAAGCAGAATCATAACAGTATTTGTCTTTTTGTTACTGGCTTACTTCACTTAACATCTGTTTTCAAGGTTCATCCATGTTGTAGCATGTATCAGAATTTCCTTCCTTTTTAAAGTTGAATAATATTCCATTTACATATAATACCACATATATATGGGACTGCTGGATCACACGGTGGTATTGTTACTAACTTTTTCATGAACCTCCATATTGTTTTCCATTGGGGAAGGAACCATTTTACATTCCCACCAAAAGTGCACAGGTTCTCAACATCATCCTCAACACTTTTAATTTTCTAGTTTTCCTTTCTTTTTCCTTTTTTTTTAAGTATAGCCATCTTAATGGATGTGAGGTATATTCCAGTTTTTTGCATTTCCTCCTTGATTAGTGATGTAGAGCATCTATTCATGTGCTTATTGGCCATTTTTCTCTCTTCCTTGAAAAACCTCTATTCGAGTCCTTTGCATGTTTTAAAATTGTGGGTTGTTTCTATTTTATTGTTGTTGAACAACAGATCTTTTATTTAACAACTTTAAATAAATCTTTTTGAAGTATATTTCTAATATATCACATATAGTTCAAGTATGAAAATACAAAATACACACTCTATTTTCCTCATTAGTGTACAGTGGACTTTGAGGCTCTCTTAATGACAATATTGTCAATACAAACAAATTTGGAAATCAAAATTCAGAGAGAATGAGTCTTGTCCCACAATGCTTGTTCGGTGATAACCCTCAGAGATCCCTGAGGTGCAACCTGTCTCTGCCTCTGACTGCTTTCTGAGTTCTCTGCCTTTTAGTTTCCAGGTTCCTCTCCTCTCAGGTTGTCTTAATCACATTCTTAATCACTATGAATATGCTTTCCTCAAGCTTTCCACTCAGAGTTTTAAATTTTGACTTCCAGTGTGCTTTAGTTAGGGAACAAGAAAGCTCTGAGTCTCATGAACAAATCAAAAATATAACTAATGTATTTTCTACATGGAATCAATTTGGTTTTGGAGCACCTTGATTATATTTAGAATAGTTAAGGTTGTCTGATAAATGACCATTAGATTAAGGGGGTGTTGGCCAGCCAAGACTATATTAGGCAAAGAAATGAAATTCTAGAAAAGGAGATGAGATGGAAGAATCAGTATAAAAAACTACTGAGGTATGGAAAAGAGGGAGGGAGGGAAAGAAAGGCAGTGATAATACAGCTTACAATTACTGAGAAAACTTGCAGGGGAATGGGCATTGCCAAAGGATTGAGCTTGCAATTAACTCATTTCATCCTCATAGCCTATAAGATAGGTTATTGTTGTTAACCTGATTTGAGGTTGAGAAAACTAAGGCACAGGGAATATACACAGCTTTCCCAAGGTCATACAGCTAGCAAGTGATATATTAGTTACCTTTTGCTATATAGTAAATTATCACAATTTAAACAGCTTAAACTAGCACAATTTCAGGGAATCAGGAGTCCGAAATTCAATGGGTCAGCTTGGCTAGGTCTTCTGCGGAGGGTCTCACCAGGCTGTAGTTAAGATGTCAACTGGGCTGTGGCTCCTACACACACACACACAGTTAATTATTATTTAGCCTTAAAAAAGAAAAAATTCTGCTATTTGTGACAACATGCATGAACCTGGAAAACATTATGCTGACTGAAATGAGCCAAGCACAGAAAAATATTGCATAATCTCACCTATCTGTAGAATCTGGTGGTTTCCAGGGGTTGAGGGGTGGGGGGGAAGTGGGGAGTTGCGCAAAGATTCAGTTATGTGGGATGAGTAAGTTCTGGAGTAATACAGTAATACATGGTGACTAGTTATAACTAATATAGTATTGTATACTTGAAATTTGCTAAAAGAGTTGATCTTAAGTGTTCTCACCACACACACAAATTATAACTATGTGAAGTGATGGATATGTTAATTAAGCTTAATTGTGGTAATCATTTCATAATGTATACATATATCAAATCATCACATTGTATAGTGTACACTGCTATACCCTAAATGTTTGTGACCCCCAGCCCCCAATTTTATATATTGAAATCCTAATCTCTGAAGGTGCTGTTAGAAGGTAGGGCCTTTGGAAGTGATGAGGTCATTAGGGTGAAGCCATCATGAATGGGATTAGTTTCCTTATAAGAGAGGCCCTAGAGAGATCCCTGGCCCCTCTGTTCCATGAGGACGCACCATTTATGAACCAGGAAACAAGCTCTCATCAGACACTAAATCTGTCAGCATCTTGATCTTGGACTTCTCAGCCTTCAGAACTGTGACAAAGAAATTTCTGTTGTTCATAAGCCATCCAGTCTATGGTATTTTGTTACACCAGCCCAAATGAACTAAGATACACATCTAAAACATACACTATTTTTATTTGCCAAGTATATACATCAATAAAGCAAGAGAAAAAACTACTTCAAACACTTAAAAATAAATCTTATGTGAGAAATATGAAAGCCCTTAAACAAAAAACAAAGAACAGTGAGAGCAACAGAAAATCTGAATAAATAGAGACATATACTGGGTTCACAGGGAGACTAAACTTTATGAAGCTGTTAATTTTCTTCAAAATCCCATTGAAGGGCTTCCTAGGTGGCGCAGTGGTTAAGAATCCGCCTGCCAATGCAGAGGACATGGGTTCGATCCCTGCTCCAGGAAGATCCCACATGCCACGGAGCAACTAAGCCCGTGTGCCAAAAAAACAAACAAACAAACAAAAAAAAAGGACAAGTGAAATACATGGCATTAAATTAAAAAAAAAAAAATCCCATTGAAAACTGCAATTGTTTGTGTGTGCTCGCACACATGTGTGTACGTGTGCATGTAAGTTGATAAGCTGGTTGCAAAAGTCATCTGGAACACGATACAAGAACAGCTAACATATTCTTGAAAAAGAACAGTATCAGAAAACTTTCTCTACTAGATATTAGTATGTATTATAATACGGGAGTAATTAAGACAATGTGGTACTGGGGAATGGAAGAACAAATAGGCTGATAAAAGAGAACACAGACCCCAGATAAACTTATATACATATGGACAGTTGATATCACTGAAGTGCAGTGGGAAAAAAAAGGACTGATCTTCTCAATAAATGGTGCAGGAACAATCTGTAGGTATGAGAATAAAACCTGAATTCTACCTCACACTATTCACAAAAACCTATTCCTGATATACTTCACAGCTAAATTTAAAAGGCAAAACATCCAAGTACCTAAAAGATAACACAGATATGCTGGAGTTGAGAAAGACTTCTTAAAAAGATCACAAACAAAGCACTAACCATAAAGGAAAAGGATAAATTTCTCCAGTTCAAATTTAAGAACTTCTCTTCATCAAGAGACAAACGGCTATGACAAAGCAAGCCACAGAGTGAGAAAGGATATTTGCCATAGGTGTAACAGATGAAGGAGTCATATCCAGAATGAATACATACATACATACATACGTAAAGAATATCTACAAATTAAGAAAAAACAGACTCAAAAAAGCATTTCATAATAGTGCAAATTAAATGGCTCATACAAATATGAAAAGCTCAACCCTACTAAGAATAAGGGAAATAAAACTAGAATAAAACACCATTACACACCCACCAAAATGTCAAAGTTAAAAAGATCAAAAATACCAAGTAGTCAGAATGGATGTGCAGTTGCCAGGAGTCTTTGGAGTATGTTGTTCACTGTATAGACGGTTAGAAGTTTAACTTGCTCTTATATATGTTACCTGCTTTTCATTCCTGTTCAGAGTTGGGTCATTTGTATTTTTGGAAGATTTCCCCTGGAAGCCCTGGAAAAAAGCACCACTCATTACGTATTCCAAATTCTATGTCCAGATGTACAAACACTGTATTAGGAAATAGCTGTAGCCACACTGACAATTATCATTTGAAGATTATCCAAATAGAATCTGTCTAAAATTCTATATTTTCTGATTGGAAATGCTTCCACTTCATTACCTCTGTGAAGGAGGAGTCTTCTGAAATATTTCACTACGGGCCACAGACATATCTGGAAACACTGTTAAGAAATTACCCTGTTCTACTTTTTTTTTGTTTTTGTTTTTGAGGAATTACATCATTCAGCAAGAAATTTGAGGAAGGTGAGCTTGCAAAAGAAACTAAAAAATATATTTATGTGTATATGCACACACATTTTCTTTATCCATTCACCCATTAACGGACACTTAGCTTCTTTGCATGTCGTGCACTGTGAATGATGCTGCAATGAACATGAGAGGGTACGTATCTCTTTGAAGAACTGATTTCTTTTCCTTTGGATATATACCCAGAGGTGGGATTGCTGGATCATATAGCAGTTCTATTTTTAATTTTTTGAGGAACTTCCATACTGTTTTCCATAACTGTAAACTTGAAATGTGTTAAAGAGAGTAGATCTGAAGTGTTCTCATCACAAAAAAAGAGAACTACATGAGATGATGAATGCACTGACTGCGGTCATCTCTTCACAATGTGTATGTATATAAAACCACCACCTCATAAACCTTAACAACTCACACTGCACAACCTAAAATAAACAAATAAAATACATACACACAGACAGTAAGTCTTGCTCTCACCTTCTTAAAAACAAAGATTCCAGGAACAGTCACATTATATCGTGGCGCCATCTGGTGGTTCCAGTGCATTTTTAAGCTACAACTCTCCCCAAATTTAGCCCCGTTCTTGCTTCCTCCAAAGGACAGCTTTTGACCCATGATCACCTGCCACCACACTCCAAACAGAAGGCAGCATGGCTAACACTTCCCTCATCACCAATTCCAAACTCAGGTAGAGTTTTCTATAATGAGATTAAGCACCCTTTCATGTTTATTGGACAGTTTCCCCTCTTTCATGAAGTGCTTAATTCTTTTACCTATTTTTCTATTGGGTGCTCTTTTTCTTTTGATAGAAAGAAGTACTTCACATATCCTGGATACCTGTGCTTTGAAGGGTATATAAATTACAATAAATTTTCCAACTCTATGGCCTTTTGTTCTTTTAAATGATATTTTTTGATGGACATGTTTTTCAAACAGTCAAATATACCAATCATTTCCTTTATTGTTAGTGTTTTCTTAGGATCTTATTTAAGAGATCCCTACTATTACTGAGATTTTGTTATGTATGAGAGTCAAATATTATCCGCACTCTGGTTATATTAAAACTTCTGTAAATTCTACAACCAGAGTGAGGATAATTTTTGACTCACTCTTGTAGTATCAGTGTTATTTCTTTTGTAAATGTTTGGTATACTTATACTCTTTATGGAAAAGCTTTTAAATGACAGGCTCAACTTCTTTAACAGTTACAAAACTACTGAATTTTCCTTCTTACTACAGTTTTGGTAAGTTTTGTTTTTCTGTATGTTTACTTCATCCACATTTTAGTTATTCAAAGTGTCTTACTATCTCTTTATAATGACTATAATAATAACGATTGTTGTTTCCAACACTGGTTAGTTTTGCCATTTTTCTTTTTCCTTGATCATCCTCACCAAGAGCTTAGCAATTTTATTAGTCTTTTAAAAGAACGTACAGACAGCTTTGCTAGTCCTTTTTCTTTGCATGTTACACATTTCACTAATTGTTGCTATTATTTTCTTCCATCTATTTGAATTTAATTTGCTATTATTCTGGTTTCTTGATAATTCATTTTTAGCCTTTCTACTTTTCTAATATATGCACTTAAGGCTATATAATTCCTTTTAATCACATCCAAAAGGTTTTGATATTTCTATTTTCATTTTCATTCAATTCAAAATAATTTCTACCTTCCATTGGGTTACTGGGAGGTACATTCTTTAACTTCCAAATTCTGTAATTTTTGTTACTAATTTCTCACTTAGTTCTGTTGCAGAGAGCCTTCTTTATATGAGTCCAACTCTTTGAAATTTATTAATAGTTTCTTTATGGCCTAAGATATAGTCAACTTTGATAAATGCTCCATGATCACCTAAAAGTAATCTGTATCTTACAGTTGTTGTTAATTCAGTGTTTTACACAGGTCCATTATATTAAGTGTGTTAGTTGTGTTGTTCCAATCTTCTACATTCTTACTGATTTGGGGGTAGGGCGAGGAGACTGTGTGTGTCTGCTCTCATTTACTGCGAGAGTTGTATTACAATTATATATGTGGATTTCTGCTTCTGGTTAAGACAGAGAAACTAACACATTACCCTCCTGCCTGAAACAACTGAAAAATTAGACAATATATATAAAGCAATGCCACTGAAGGACAGTAATCCTTGAGAGCGTAAGAAACAAATGGTGAGCCCTATACCAAGGCCCCAGCTCACTGCCTGGAGAAAATTTCCAGGAGAATATAGAAAATTGAAAAGAATCTAAAACCTGTTAGAATGAATAAATGAATTAAACAAGCTTGTTATATACAAGTCACTATAAAACAACTGTACTTCACTACTCTAGTAACAAGAAACAAAAGACCTAAAAGGACACTTCATAAAAGATAGTATCCAAATGGCCAATAAGTATTTGAAAAGATGCTTAGCATTATTAGTAATTATGGAAATTAAAATTAAAACCACATAAAGATACCAGTACATACTCACCAGAACACGTGAAATGAGAAAAAGGAAAAATATCAAGCGTGGCAAGGATGAGAGAAATGTCCCTTCTGTGAACTCTTGGAAAAACAATAGGCTGACCAGGCTGCTGGAGAGGAGGCCTCTGGGCCTCTCGTATCTTTAATGAATGCTTCTTGAAGGTAGTGAGACAGCTCACAGTTCCTGTGGTGTACTTATGGACCACTATATCCTTTAATTGTAGGTTCTGCAGTCTTCAAAGTCAGACAAAAACAGTAGCATGTATTAGTTTCCTAGGGCTGCTATCAACACCTTACCAAAAAGGGCGTGGTTAAAACAACAGGCGAGAAGACCAAAATCAAGGTGTTGGCAGGTTGGCGCTTCCTCTGGAGGCTCTAAGGAAGAATCTCTTCCTTGTCTCTTCTAGTTTCTGGTGGCTCTTGGCATTCTTCTGCCCATGGCTACATCTCTCTGCTGGCTTCACAGTGCCTTCTCTGTGTTTCCTTTCTTTGCCTCCCCAAGGACACATGTGATAGTATTTAGGGCTCATTCAGAGAATCCAAAGTAATTGCCTTACCCCAGAATGCTTAACTTTACATCTGTAGAGACCCTTTTCTTGAATACAGTAACCTTTAAAGTTCCAGGGATTAGAGCTTGATATTTTTGGGTAGCTACTAGTTAACCTACTATACTTGCGTTCAATATTTTCAAAATAAAGAAATAAAATAGTAACTGTGGAGGGAAGATCAGGGGAAGGAATGGCCTTGAGGAAACCTTGGTGTGTGTGTGTTGGGAAGGGGTGAACTGGGAGGAGGCAGAAGCCTTACCTATCAGGGGAGTAACATTCTCTGGGCAGAGGAGTGACTGGAAAATTTTACAAAGGAGTACTAAAGGAGAATTTCCCCCTTCTTAGCCAGGGTCCAGGGATCTGATCCCAATACATAAATTGCTGCATTTACATATAAATGTACTTTCTAAAGGAGTGGGCACTAGGCATGCTGTGGCAGACTGAGCTAGGTGCCCATTTAATATCCATGCTTTCCTTCTTCACTGAAAGGAATACCACTTTTATTAGGAGCCATCCACTGCTCATCTAAAGAAGTTCCTTTCCCAGGTTTCCTTGCAGCCACTGGGTATGTGACAGTTTTGACTAGTGGAAGGTAAGCAGAATTAGCAAGTGGAGTTCTAGAAAAGCTGATGTTTTGCTAATAAAAGGGACACACATTTGCACCTTTCCTGCAAACCTTTCCTTCTTGAAACACTGTGCTGATGCCCTCAGGTGTAAATGTCAGAATCCCTGAGACCTCAACAGAATTGTAGAATCCCCATACCAGTCATAGACAGTCTGCCAGTAGACTTTTCTGTCATAAAAGAAAAACAAGCTCCAACAGTGTTTAAGCCACTGTTAAACTTGGTTCGTAGTCGAATACACTGTTAAAAAACTAAACAATAGCTAGGTGCTTCGCAGATACCATAATGTCAACCATAACTGGGCAATTCCAATTTTTCTGGAGACTTAAAACAAAAAACCAGTGCTGGTCCCAGACTGGTCCTCTTGAATGACTGAGTGTAATTACTTTACCTATTCCCATACATTATCAATAAAGTTCAGAGAAGGTTAATTAGACTCTTTATTGATTCCAACAATGTATTAGTAGATATGGTAATAATAAATGGTAATTTTACATTCTCTTAACCAAAAATATAACAAATATTTACACTCAATAAAAATACAAAAAGCATACAGAGGCACTGTCTTTCTAAAAGACATAAGATTAAGAGGTATCAAAAAATAGGAGACAAACATTGCTTGTTACAGGATACTTTACAATCACTGAATTGTGCAGTCTAATTGCTATTTGATTATTATGACTGTGCAGTTTTGTTTTTGTCCTTTGCTGATAAGCCCACATGTTTCAATTCTGAAAGGTCAAGTACAATTGCATTCTGTGTATCAAAAGTAAAGAAGCCTTGAAAAAGCACAACAAAAATTAAAGTTGAACTGGGGTTCAAGTTTAAAGTTGAAACTGTACCTGTGACACTTTTTTGAGGGTTCATCCCTTTGCCATAGCCTTTACGGTAATAATAAAGGGATACATCTACTTTAATATCACATTTTGTAGAAACTTATATATCAGAATAACAATCAGAGTTTTAAATATACAAGGAAACTCTTTCTCCCCTTCTTTCTTAAGGGGAGAGAATACTTTATAAACATTAGATTTGTTCTTGGATATCTCCATGATTACTGTCACATTTCAAGTCTGGGAGAGATTCTCAAGGTGGTTATGCAGATGACGACAATGTGACTTTGTCACACCCAAGAAAAACCATTTAAAGGCTTTTTCTCCCCAAATATCACACTGAAAGTAATCATCTGGAGAAAGTAAGAATCAATAAACCTTTATGGAAGTATATATTGGATTTACTAAGTCTCCAAATCTTTCATTATGAAGAGATGTTTTTGTTGGAACTTACTGTTCGGCCAAAATTTGCAGTGAGGATTTACTGCTTCAATAGTCCTGGCAGATTCAGAGTTGTGGTGCAATGAGGGCACAAGTATCTTCATTATACTTATAAATTTATAACATAAAAACAAATGGGCATTAAGAATTGGAGCAAGTATAGGTTATGGTTTCTCTTATTCTAGTCACGTGACAAACCAAGAGAAGGCAGGAATATACCCTAAATTAAAATATAAAGATCAAAATGCCACAATTTTTTAAAGGGATACTTACATATCAAACTACAAAGTATTTGGCTTTAGTTCCTGATCAATGTGATCAGCTGATCCAAACACTCACAGTTCAAGCTACAGGAAACAAAGGCAGCTACAAGGTGCAAGTCCAAAACCTCTGACTCTCTGTGCAAGATATTATCGACAACATTAAGGACAACAACGGAGAAGGCTCCCATCTGGTTTGAAAGACCTGCTAAAAAAAAGGATACTGTGCAAACAGCACATTTTTCTGGGGAGTGGATATAAAATGGTGAGAATAAATACCCAAACTTGATAAAAAAATGTTTATAGCAAAAATATCTTTCACTTTATTTTGTTCTGGACATGAAAATAATGTTGTGTAAATCAGTGAAGAAAAATTTATGATCAAAGGACCAATGTTTATAGGTCAAATCTTTACAGTGTGACTTTCAAACTAGGATTTTTGATCAAGGTTACTTTCTATTTCAATGGGCCAAAAAAGCTATGGAGCCAATTAGCCTCATTCTACCATACCTGGGGTTAATTTCTAAGGCTTAAATTTCAAATTTACAGTTTTTTGCCCATGGGATTTTTCAGACATGCTATTTTTCCTAAAATGAAGAAATTATCATTTTGATAGAAAAGACGGACTACTGCTATTTACCAGTTGGAACTGATTTATGATTTTAAAATGAAGGAAGTAGGAGGATGATAGGGAGAAGGAAGAGAGCTAGGAAAAAATGCGAACAAAGTTTTCAAAAGGAAGTAATAAGCCAGCTAAATCCTATAAATTCACATATGGACAATCACTCAGAAGTAAACCTATTTTTGGTTCCAGGTTGATCTGGGTAGTGCACATTAATGGCTTTGGCTTTTTTTATTTTGGTAGTCACAGAAGTTTATTAAACTTTCACTTGCCTTTACACTAAGAAACAAATGAAAAAATTTAAACCTAAGATACAGAAAACTAACTTTTTTAAGTGCAGAAAGTCTACCCCACCCAGTAAACAGTCACTGAAATTTTAATTAAATACTTAAGAGTGCCATGCCCAACAGGCTGTTAAATACATATATCTCCTTCCTCTCAAGGCCTAAAGTGAGAACCAAGAAATAACCATTTCCATAATTCTAGCTCCTCTTTCCCCCACAAAAATTTCAACCAATTATACACACAGCTGGGAACTGCAGGGTTTATCAGGATGAAAAACAGCCTTGTGCTGTGAGATGGGGGTGGGGGATGCTGCAGAACACTGCATGGAGCCAAACTGATCCTCATGATTACACAACCAATGAGAACACATCCTTTAAAAACAACCTCATATTTGAGTCGTGAAAAATTTTAGTTACGGATCTCTACAGGGTAGAACTGTCTAGAACTCATTCACTATTTATTGGATTTATACTTACAGTTAGACAGAGCATGACTTTTGCTTCAGAAAGAACTGGTATACATGTTATGTAAGATAAGAATTTCATTCTTTGGAAATTAGGGTTGCTACACACCCCATCATACCCCCTCCTTTTCCCCAAAGACTGCTAAGACCCTGTAGTAGCTTCATTTGGCTTTCCAAATCCTGACCAGCAGATGGCAGTATCTTCCTTCCTAACACCTCAACAGCAAAGGGATTGCTGTTCTACTCAAACGGAGACCCTACATTTCACGGGTGCTATACAGATGGTTATATCTCTGTATAGATCAAACATATCATCCTGTAAAGATGGCTTCTGTTTGGTCAGATCAGAGAGAGTTTTATGGCCTCAAACATGAACATCAGTTAACGAGAGCTCCCAAATATAAACAAAACCACAAAACTTCAAATAATAAGTTACTTTTCAAATACATAAAAATATCCTTGGTATTGGCAGACATTCTGAATTTGTCTGTTAACCCAAGCTATGGCTTGAAAATACTACTACTACTACTATCTTAAAAATAATGTGTTAAAGGAAAATCTATAGTGATATATATGGGGAGGACTCGAGTTTGAATTTGCTCTAGTAACTGTGGTCCCAAGGCAGGTCTGGTGTGCAAAGCGAAGACTGGTATCCAGGCACAACATCCATAGCTGAGGAAACTATGCATCTGCAGGGATTAAATGAAAGGAAGCATGATTCAGGGCTATCTCATTGCTCAGAGTACAGAGAATAAAACCTCTGGGTTAGCAGCAGGAGCAGCGAGCTGTTTGTTGGCAACGGCCTGCAGAATCATGAGATGCTTCTGCCCACTCCTTCCTCCATGACTTTCAGTAGACTTCAGACAGGTCAATCCAAAGGCTACACTGCTGAAACCTGTTCATTTTCTGAAAATAATAAAGACACAGTTAAGTGGTACGTCAGCATATTAATGAAGATCAACTAACAATCTAATTATCTGTTTAGAAAACTAGTCAATTTCAACAAAGACATCCTCGCAAATATCCAATCAAAGGCCAGATTTTATTGTAATGTCATTTTTGAGTTCTGATCACATTGAAGGCTGACAATCAACTGGTATTTCAGAACCGCTTTTTAACCACTTTATTACTAGATTGTTTAAAAGGATAAAATTCATTTGTTGCCAAAGTTGCGAAGTCAGTCAAGAATTTTGCTAATAAGAAGAATTCTATCAAACAACATGATTTCAGATAATCTGACATTTTGATACTTGGAGTTTCAAGTGTCCATGCATTAGTGTAAAATATAACTCCACCAATGTCAAGTGCCTCCTCTTAAAATTATCCTTTTACGCTGAGCTGCTATCTATCAAATATAAGAATACTCCATTTGAGCAGGAAGAAGGGTACTGGGTACAGAGAAACAAGCAGATTGCCCTTTCCATTTATAAAAAACACACCATCATATTTAGGCATTTCTTTTTTTCAACAAATATTTCTAAAGCAGTTAAAGAAAACATTTCTGATTAAATAAAATACCAGAATAAAGACCATTCAATGTGTTTAGCAATTCATTAAAGAGCCATTAAGGTAGTTTGTCAACATACCATCTGCTTCACTATCTGCGTCAGTCACATCTGCTAGTTTAGGATGGGATGGCTGCAAATTATGCCTCTGAGGCTGAGTTACAATCTTCGATGGAACACAGGCCACAGGGTTGCTACTGAGAGAAGCTGGTGGCAGTCTAGAGAGGCTGTTATGCATCATCTTTGACCTCTGCACTGCCACACTATAATCTGGAGGTTTTAGGTGTAGGTGGGGTCCTTCCTTTAGGTCCGCTAAAGAAATCCCCATGTATCCTGGAGGAGTGGGAGGTGGCTCCCTATACCTATCCTCCTTCTTGGGTGAGGTGACACAGTACACTGGCATGAAAAATAAGCAATGGAAATGTTAATGAAAAATATAAGAAATGAAAAAAAAACATACTGAAACTTATCACAGTGACAAAATAGAAATTAAAAACTGACAAAATGAATATATTTGAATACAATGGCAGCAGGCTAAAAACACTTTTAATAGCTTAATAAACTTGATATTGAAACTTGTTTTTAAAATACATGAATTACGTTGGGTTTTATGAACATTAAAGCAAATGAGACAATTGAAGGAGATGACACTGATGACAAGCTTCCTCCTTTCACAGGTCAGCCCGCAAATCACAGAAGTGTGTGACAAATTTTTCAAGGAATACCAGCCCCAAAGGTGAATGGGTCAGAGATATTTAAGACTTCACCCTGAACATCTATACTCTATTAAACTGGGGGGGGGGGGGGGGGGGGAGGGGAGGGGGATGTTTCTTAGAAACGACGTTTAGGCCCTCCACTTAAAGGCTATTTTACCCTTTCTCTGAGACGTGGACCACTGTTTCCTGGCACTTCTGGGTAGGTGAGTTGTCAGCACTGGCATATAAACAAGTTCAGAGAGGAACTAATTCCTTTTAGGACTTTATTCCTAACCACTGCTCTGTGATTAAGTGAAGAAGAAAAACCATAATTTTAGGAAATTCACCTTAAATTAAGTTTCTCTGATTTTCAGTGGACATTAAAAATGACGGTGACTTAAAATCTCTTCCCCTAAGTTTGTACACCCTGGGTCTAAGACAAGGTTTCAAAAAGCATCAGAAATAAGTTAAAGAGGAAGTTCCATGAAATTAAGACTGATCTACAAGATGCACAGGACAAATGGCTCTGAATATCTTAATCATGTAAATAAAATTTAAAATACAAACACTATCTATATACAAGAAGAACAGAATAAATTAAAAAGGATCATTAAATTCTCCGCTTAGAGAATCAAGTCTGTCCATGTTGAAATTTCTACAACTCTACCAGTAAAACCTGCACAAAGTATCAAGGTCAGAAAGGATTTCCATTCCCATCTGAGGAGAATGGAGTGGAGAGGGGATGGAGAGGTTGTCAAGAGAAGACAAAAATGAAGAATGTAAGTGATTTGCCCAGAGTCACATAGAAATGAGCAAAAAAAATTTTTTTAAATCTATTTTCCATATGAATAAGAGAAAGATTTTACATCCTTGCACACACATGCTTGTATATCCATACAGTGGTTACCTAAAAGGCCTATATAAAAAATCCTTGGAAAAAAATAAATGTACTAAAATACCCAATCTATAATGAAACTTGACAAGTAAAAAAGAAATACGTATAAAAAGCACATCTGTCTTTCATATGTTTAGTAATCTAAATTGACTTCAAGAATATGGTATAAAGAGTTGATTATGATAATACTGATTCAAAAGTACAGTCACTTCACATAAAAGAAAACCAGGTGGGGACTTCCTTGGTGGCGCAGTGGTTGAGAATCCACCTGCCGATGCAGGGGACACGGGTTTAAACCCTGGTCTGGGAAGATACCACATGGCACAGAGCAATTAAGCCCGTGTGCCACAACCACTGAGCCTGCACTCTAGAGCCCTCAAGCCATAACTATTGAGCCCACGTGCCACAACTATTGAAGCCCACAGGCCTAGAGCCCGTGCTCTGCAACAAGAGAAACCATTGCAATAAGAAGCCCACACACTGTAGCAAGTAGCCTCTGCCTCCAGAACTAGAAAAAGCTCGTGCAGCAATGGAGACCCAATGCAGCCAATAATAAATAAATAAAAAAATTCACAACAAACAAACAAAAACCTCCCAGGTGCTATTATATAGAATACTTATGTAAACTCAAGAAAGGAAGGAAAAAAATGTTTTTGACAGCCAGATACTAAAAGAATATACCAAGAAAGCTGTGCATGGTTAGAACAGAGTCCACCAACAAAAGCTGGCACAACCACCATACGTGTTAGGAGGGTATAATGAATACTGTTTTGGAGCGCCCCCCGCCCCCGCCACACAGCATGTGGGATCTTAGTTCCCTGACCAGGGATCAAACCCTTGCCCCTTGCAGTGGAAGCTCAGGGTCTTAATCACTGGACCGCCAGGGAAAGTCCCTGTTTTAGACTTCTTTATCACACTTTTCCCTCCACTTGTAACTACTTAAAAGTATCAGATTCAAAGTTTCTGCCATGTATGCAAAGCAAGTGGCATCCAACAATTTATGAGTTGGCAAAGAGAATAATCCCTTTATTACTATTGCACAGTAATGTAATATTTTCTTAATGAAACAAAAAAAGATCTCAAAAGCAAAACATATAAGCCTGTCCCCCTTATTAAATTCCTTCATGTCAGCATTTTCATCTTAAATGGCTTGAATATCTTCCCCCAAACCTTGAGAAATCATGAACTTTTTGAAAATAATTTGCATGTGGAGGGAGGAAAGAGAGATTAGAATAAGAGAAGGGAATTTTGCAAAAATAAAATTCTGGGCAAAGGACACTGTTTACCACTTAAATTCTAAATGCCACAGATATGACAAAGAACACACAACTTACCAATCAAGCCCTTTTCTGTACTCGAAGTAACAGTTTTATAAACTGGGTCGATGTCATCCTTGTGGTCCAAGCCTTCAGATGACTCAGCTGGGGTGCTCTCCAACACTCTCCGTTTAACTGTCCCATAGTTTGGTTCATATGTGTCAGACAGAGAACTAGAGGAAGCCCAGCTCTGCCTCATCTGATTAGTCTCTAGGCTTCCTTTACACTGACCACAAGTTCGAGAGCAGCCTTTATGACAGGTATAGGGCTCACAGTCAGTGGGTTCAACTTCAGCTATGGGACCATCCAAATGGGTATGTCGATAAGAGTTCAAAAAATCCCAGCCTTTAGGGTTTGGAAGGCTTTGGAAGTTGTCATGGGAGCTGCTTGAACAAGAAGTCCAACTTCCACGACCACTATCAGCTGCTTCTATAATGATATGCTCATGAGAAATCTCTTCATTGCTCATAGAAGATGAGACGGCTAAACTCTTGATGAGAGATGGCTTTGAGAGTGTCCACCTAAAATTGGAGATACACATTAAAAGTAATTTACTGGCTTAATGGAAAAACTTTCTTCTGTCCATTGCCTACAAGTGACTATAGAACATGCCTCACAAGTGTTTAATGCCAACATAAGCTTGTGAAAAAAATAACACCAAAATCAATCATCACAAAACTTCTACTGGCATTAATGTTAATACTTAGCTAGAAACATTCACTGAAGAAACTCAAATACTTAGCAAGGTTTCCTCAGAATTTTTCTTGAATTATTACAAAAAGAATAAAATTAAGTATACATTTTCATTCTTGGTCAACATAATGCTAGATTCTCTCCATGCACACAGAGTTAAGAATTCTCAGTTATAGGAACCATGTTTTATTTTTCAGTGTCTCTGAGGTAGCAAGTAAGCAGCAACTTCCCCAATTACCTATTACTAAATGGATTCTACCATTTACAGCAGGGGTTCTCAAACTCAGGTTCATGGACCAAATACAGCCAATAGCCTGTTTTTTTTATGGTCTTAAGCAAAGCATGGTTTTTACATTTTAAAGGATTTAAACAAAATAGAACAAAATACTCCAAAGATTTTGAGACGCAGACCATATGCATCCTGCAAAGCCTAAAATATGCACTCCTTTCAATGGGCCTTTACCTGCCCACCCCCCAAAAGGTTTGTGAATCCTTGATTTTATAGTACAGAACACAGAGCAGGGACCAGCAAACTAGAGCCCAAGGGCAAATCCAGCTATCTGTTTTTGTAAATAAAGTTTTATTGGGACACAACATGCCCATTTGTTTACAAATTGCCTAAGGCTGTTCTAGTGCAACAACACCAGGGTTGAACAACAGCAAGAGAGACCTTACAGCCTGCTACGTCTAAAATATTTACCATCTAATATTTTATAGAAAAAGTTTGCTGATTCCTGGTCTACAGAACCATAGTTTAGAAACCTTTATAAATATGATGATTATACTTTACTATAGCTTAAATTTTTCGTATTAAAAGTATACCAGATTTAACAGTATCAGTTTAGAATCAACTTTCTCTGTGCTTTGTGAAGATTTCAATTTTGTTTGATTCTAAATAGAAATTTAGAGTTAAATTTTTTAAAAATGACTTTTGCTAGCTGATAATTCTTACTTTTCAAATCATACTTTGGGAGAATAAGGATCAAGGACTAGTCATACTCTCCCAACCTGTCTACAATGTGTACAGCACTGAGGGTATTTCCCATTACACACTCTTTTTGAGCAATCTCTAACCTTATAGCCAGAATGCAAGAACAACTTCCCACATACCAATAGCATCTTCACTTTGAGTTCTTATTGATTGAAAAGACACATGATATAAGTTACCTGAATTCAGTAACACTTAAAAAATGAGCACCCATACATCTTTCAAAATAGTACTTATCTGCATATTCAGTATAGAGAATACATGCCTGGTTCTCATGTGCTTTCAAATACCCCTTTGGTGGTGGTGGTGGTGGTGGGTGGGTGGGGGGGGGTGGGGGGGGTCTAAGGTCAAATTAGGGAGCCCTGTTTGCAGTGGCCACTCGGCTTGGGTTTTGTGATGTGAACACAGGCAAGGATGTTTACCCAGGACCAAGCTGACTATGATCTCCTATCCCTGAGGAGTGCTCCGCCTTTTCCAATGTTCCAGTGGCTTCAGGGATTGCCACAGCCTGGGAGGAACACCGTTCATCCTGTAGAGCTGTAGACATGGAGTCGACAGAACAATTGCTCACAATGCTGGACCGTGAAGAAATCTCACTATGGCTGGAGTCAGACAAGTTGTCAGATTTAGCTGATGGTGTAAGTGTATAACCTGAATGAGAGAAGACAATTGGTCAAACTACAAAACAAGGGAACAGGAGTGGGGAGGGTCAGGAGATGACAAAGAAAAATATAAAAAGAACAAAACATAAAGTGAGTATCAATATCAATTTCCATCTTTGTAGGTGTAATGGTGCCAGTTTTCTATACATGTTCCCTTACATATTCATTCACCTACCTACCCACACAGCACCAGTCTAATTCTAAATTCAAGAAATAGCACGTCAAAACCCAGTATTACTGAGAAAACTAGTGCAAAGGTAAATCTGCCCCAGGCTCTCACATAGCTACAAGCATTTAATAAAACAAGAAGGCATTAAATATATTATAAAACATTTAAAAAAAGACATCTTGAACTTCTCAACTTCTTTTTAACCCTATGGTCCCTCCCCTTTGATTAATATAAATATTTCAAGGCCTGACCTGAGTGTCCAAAACACCACCTTGAGTAGAGCTACATAAGGGGTATCAGGACTCATGGGAAAGAATATTTTTGTTTTTTCAAACTGCAAATACTTACCCTAGATATTTTGCTTTTGTCACATAAGATGTCTTGCCCCAAGTTGAAAGCCATCATTTTAGTATTTTTAAATAAATTGTTTTAGATTTGGATTTACCCTTATACCTAGTTTCCTTTTTCTTCACCAATTTAGCAGAATATTACATTGAACAGCTGAACTAACAGATTTACAGGAATGTATCATGAAAAAAAAAAAAAAAAAACAGCATCTACCTGTGTTAAATTGTTCTATGACTTATTGCACAGCAGATATAGCTAGAGGGATTTTCTTTAGCATTTTCTGGAATGAAGGGGTGGAGATGGAGTAAGGTGGAAGGATCCAAAAACAAGCCTGCAGCATGATAGTTAATGTACACAAGTGTCTGTTTTGGGAACTTAGAAAAGTAACCAAACTTCTTTTGTTGAGAAATAAAGAAAATGCTGTAGTAATTCCAGCAAGCAGCGGGTTGCAAAGAAGTAAACAATTATCTTCTTGTTCACTGAGAGAATGAGGTTCTATTAGGTGCATGACCTTTAGGTCCATTCCTAGAAATCTCAAGAACTACAGGATTTATAACTCACATATATTTCAAGTCATTACACAAAATTTGTTGAACAATAATAACCTTATTAACTAGTTGCATTAACTATTTCAGAAAGAAAAAATATGACTCAGGAAATGTATGATCTGTATTTGGCTTTTGTGCCAAGCACAGGACAAGCCAAGGCAAGTCAGTGTCTTGACTCTGACCCCAGTTCTCTGATCTTGGGATCACTGGTATTTCTCAGTGCCCTTCATTAGGTGATTAGTCAGTTTTCAAGAGGAAAATGGATGTGGTAAATAAACTAAAAAAAACGGAAAATTCTTTCTCCAAAGAAAAAACCGTTCTTTTATCTTGGGGGACAGACTTGCTTTACTGTTTTAAAAATAATTTCATTCTTATGCTGTTAGATCAGCATTTCTCAAATATAATTAATTCTAAGAATCACCTAGAAGGCTTATTAAAATGCAGATTTTGGGGCCTATTTCTGGCAATTCAAATTTACGAGGTCTGCAGTGGGACACAGTAATTGTATTTTTTAACAAGTTTCCCATATATTTTTGAACCTATGTAAACTATCTCTTCCTCCTCTGATCAGAGTATATATGAGAGGTAGATGATAAAAAAAAGTTTAAGTGGACAAGATATAGTTTCTTGCCTTCCATACACTTCACTTTAGCTTGTAAAGTAGTTGCAGCAATAAGATAGCAACATAATTTATCTAAGGCAAAGGTTCTGATCAGATTGTTACTGGGGGTTTTAATGTAAAAGTAAATATTGGTTCCTAAAAAGCTTCCTCTACTCACACTCACAGACCGCACTCACAGACCCAACTGCTATCAGTAGGAAATAAAGCCAACTACAGAAAACAAGAATATTAAGTTTACTAACATTAGCAAAATAACATACGTACAAATAAGGCACTTTGAATACGATTTTGTTGCTGGAGAACCTGTAACACTAATCATAAAATGCTCAAAAACAGTATTTTAGCAAGCTATCTGCTTGAGCCTTATTTGACAAATGACTTAATTTAAGCTGTATTTACATTAATAAATGGAAACAAATTTCACACTAAAATTAAGCAAGGAACTTCATCAGAGAGTCTTTCTCCTTTTAGACTTGAATCGCGTATAGAAGCAGTTTAAAGTGTTACTGTTGCCTCGGCTATTTGAATTGAAGATGTCACTCCCTTTCTCATCTTTGATGTTGCTTCCAACATCCTTCACTTTCTCACAGCTTTCTTTAGCTTGATTGTGATCTGCGTCCTCTTTTTTGCTGTTGTCTAGTCTCTCCCTTGAAGGGGTTCTTTCCCTAAATCTTCTAAACGGGGATGTCATTCTTTTTCTGGCTGTGTTCTCACAACTTGTCCTGTCTCTATTCTCCTCAGTGGCCTTCTCGGTCCTGTCTGTTCTTTTGGCTGTGCTCCTGGTAATCTGAAGGATTTTCTTTTGCAAGTAAACCCCACCTATTCCGGGGCAGCTCTGGCCACTGATCTTGGTGCTGGACTCACGGGGAGGGGATGAGGAAGACCCTGAGAGGCGCAGCAGGATGCTGTGATCAGATATGATACTGCCAACTGGAGGGAGAGATGCAAAAACCCTGTCATGGTCAATTAATTCTTTCCAATTAATCACAATTAGCCTAGTTTATATAACATTTTACTATTAAAAAATTCTAACATCTTGACAATATTTGAAAAATTGAAATCTAGCAACATATTTTTTAATGCATGGAGACTCTACTATATAGCATAAACAAGACAGAACACAGGAGAAAGGTTACCTTGATCGGAATAAGTTGGTAAAAAAAAACCGCTGAAAGTAACCCAAGCAGGTAAAATCATAAGTCAAAATATGACAAAAGTATCAAATATCCAGAATTATTTCTCAAATAATGTAACTAGTAACTACGTCTAGAATTTTCAGGCAGATTCTACTACGAAAAAGCTTAGCAAAAATCAGACAGGACATATAAACAGTATATACAATAGATGTACTTATAATGCACAATTTCTGATTCTATTTTCTCTACAATGTGAAGAGGTTGCCTGCCTTAAGCATCGGGGAAGATAAAAGGTTAAGGACTCTTGATGTCTCACTTTTTCAGTTCTTTCTTGTTTAAATTCTCCTTTTAAAAATCATGAACGCAGGCTTATTTTCTTAATTGTTAGAAAACAAAGAACTATTACAAAGTACAGCAAGAAATAGAAACAGATTCTAATAATGTACTCTTAGTTCAAAGGCATTTTTGTTTAATCACAGACCACTGGCAAAAACCTGTCTATGGAAATAAACAGAAATAGTTTTGAAGAAAAGAATTTCGTCAGATTTCTAAGGATTCAAAACATGACTATGACAGGCTCACAAATCTATAAACTGTGGGCCACACACTGAAAGACAAAAGCATCTCATTCCAGTGGTGAAAATGGATTTCTGTTTGGAATAAGAGCAATGGGGAAATCCCTGTCCTAACAGCTCTTCTCACAAGTCACATTCACGCATAAAATACCAAATTCAATTCAACTAGTTTCCTGATTAGAGAACTGCCTATAACGGGACCTCTGGAGGGTATAAAGGTGATCCTGGAAGAGCATTAAGAGCATATGGACATTGTTCATCCAGACCATCTGTGTGAATGGGCACTGGTCCCAGCCCCAATCCTTGGGACCTGATAAAAGGTACTTTGGATAGGATACACACATAGTAAAGAGATGAAAGAGATCTATGTGCCTTCCCAGATCATGTATGAGCTATATACAACAGGAACAGAAACCCTTGTTTTACAAAAACATCTATTATATATACTTTTATATGTCGAATTTGATTTTTACTAAGCTTTTCTTAGAAAAATCTGAATGAAAAATTCTAGCCAATCTCAGCTATGTGAAGAGGGTCAGTAATGGAGCTATTCTGCCCTGGAGTGGCAGCAGGGAAAAAGAAAAGAAACTCCAATTTATTAAACATTCACCATGTATCAAGCATTACAGATATTATTTCATGTAACCCTTACATAAGGTCCCTAAAATAAGTGGTCCCTATCCCATTTTACAGACAGGAGACTTGACCTTATAAATCAGTTGTTTGTAGTAACAGAGCAATCACCAGGGACACAGTCAGGATTCAAACTAAGGTCTGACATCACCGTACCATACTGCTGTCATACAGATGGCAAAGATAAAAAAGAACCCCTAAAAGTGAGAAGAACTTGGAACACAGGAGCTGAGGAAAGCTCTGGAAGCTTCTCCTTCCTGCTAGAATTCATAAACTTGTCTTCCCTCTGACCATGTACCATTCTGTACTGTGATCATTCAAAGATGTAATTCCTTTACATCTGTGAAGTACCAGGACTAAGGAGTCTTTTTCGCCAGGGCACGTGGAGAATGCGGAGGGGCCAATATAAGAAACACACACATTATTTAGAATGCTACATTTGCAGCTGACAAGAAATGGCATCTTATATGCATACTACCCAAGCCAGTCAAAAAAATAAAAGCTTTGGTCTGAATTATGAAATACAGGTAAATAAACAAGAGCAATTTCAGATTTTTTAACTCAAGAGGTGCTATATTATTATAAATGTAAAAATCCACAAGGGTACTGTATAGGTTATTATAAATCCTGATTAATAAAAAGGTAGTAACATTCCATTACTAAAGAAAGGAGTGTATTATCCTAAATATTTGTTTTATTTCCTAAATCTCGTAGTTGGTTAAAATAATTTCTTGTAGGAATTCTTATTTTAAAATACTCTATAGATTTATTTGAATTAATTGGTAATTCGAATAATATCAAGAATTTGCTTAGACCAAAACAACCATGAGTTCTGCCCTCATTCTTATCTATACTTGTCCTCCACCAGAGAAGGACCATACTTTGAATGCAGGAGTCCTAGCTCCACGATGCATAATACCTGGAAACCATCTGAATGACTCAATCCAAAACATGAAAATTCAAGAAGGATTACCAGTTACACTTTTCTTCACTTTCTACTATTACCACAGACCAAAAGCAAAATATGTGCCACATAGTGTTGTCTGGTGTAACAAGAACTAGCTTGAACTGTTTTATCTTACCTTTGCGAGGGGAACCTTGAGGAGATGCAGGAGGACTAGAATGTAAGGATGATGCCATAGAAATATTGTCTTCTGTATGTTTCTTACCACTTATTTCTTCAGCCGTTCCTAAAACTTTCTGAGGTAAACTTGTACCTAAAAATGAAGTCAAAGACGCAAATAAACATCACTTCACAATTAAAATGTCTGCAGTTGCCTAAATTGCTACATAACTAAAGCCATGATGCACAATGGCTAGTGTGGTCAACTGAAATGTGTAAATGACAAACGGGGACTAAATGACTGGGTAATGGCATACAGAGATTCTCACCTCTAGGTTATTTGTTCAAATTCAGCCAGTCAGCACAGATCAGCTTATAAGAGCTCTTTTCTGTTTGTTTTGTGGCATAGGGATATTGATTTAACAGTCTGAGTATAGTGTCCCACCCCCCACAACTGACACACTTGCTGGGAGTCTTAACAGAGAAGGCATGGATTCAAACTCTTCCCTCCCCTCTAGAGGTGGCCTCTCCAAGTCAGGGCGAGGCATGTGGCAGGAGCTGTGTAGGGATGTTGGCACTGTCACTACCTGTGGTGCATCTGTGCTGTGGGTATACAGAAGAAGCTGCAGGGCTGCCAGTCCAGCCCTTTTCAAGAGCACTAAATTCACACTACAGGAGAGAAGTAGACAACAGAAAAAATCATGAATTTATAGAAAAAGTTGTATGGAGCCCACTGGAAACATTCCTGCAACGTTCTATCATCACTCTTGCCCAACAGCTGGTCCTTTTTACCATAGGTCAAACTTAGCAATGCTTTCAAATACACTGGTATTTTTACATACATTCTAAGAAACGTCAAAGATGTACTGACACTATTTTTAACCAGTAAAACAAGCCCAACTTTGATGAGTACTCAGCATAGTAACAAGTAGCCCTTTGATACTGAAAAAATTTAAAACACAGTATACTCACATTACTCTTAATTAAGTGCCATTTTAATATAAATATATTTATCACATAAATAATAGTCATATTAGAGCAAAAGGGACAATAATATTGCCTCTCAAGTGATGACATCCAAGTAAGAAACCAGAGCTAGACTTGTCCCATTTCTCACTCCTACACCAAATCAACTTCACCCATTTTGCAACTAATTCTCTCCTCATTTCCAGAGACACCAAACTAGATCAGGCTCTGGGCAATTTACCATTGCTACATCAGCTTTTCACTCAGGCTCCCTATCTCCAATCTCACTGCCCTTCCTAGACCTCCTCCAACATAAACTGGATCATAATCTTGCCTTGCTCAAATTGCTTCAATAGCTACCCACTGACAACCTTCCTCTAGCATGTCATGTTATAATTTTGGCATGTCTATGACTTCATTCCTCTCCATCCTGGGACACTGTTTGTTTAGTACAGTGTTAAAAGTAAACAATTTGAGCCAGTTAACCTGGGCTCAACTCCCAGCTCCACCTCGTACTGGTGGTGTATAAGTTACTTAGACCTTCTATGGCTCCTCTGTAGAATGAGTATTATCTATCTTTAGGGTTATTATAAAGGTTAAATGAACATAATATATATAGTTAGTAAAGCACTTAGAACTGCATCTAGCATTCAGTAAGTGCTCTATAAGTGTTGGCACTAATTATTACTCTCTCTCAACACTCTGCAGCTTTGTACTCAGAGGCAGCAAACCACCTATAACTCCTTGGAGATATCAAATTCTTCCTGTGCTTGAGCAACTTCTCTGGAATTTTTGCCTAATTACCTCCTGTCTAATCAACCTTTAAGACTCTGCTTATCTCCCAAAAGCCTTCTCTGGAGCACTAACTTACCTCTGTCTACCCTAAAAGCCCTCCCTCTTTTATATGTTTTGCACATGCTCCTGGCATAATAGTGAACACATTATGTATACTGAAGTTATTTATTTGTGGGAATGTCTGTATCACCAGACTGAAAATTTGGCAAAGGAAGGGGCATTTTCTCATTCAACTTTGGATTTCAAAACAAAGTCAAAATAAATTGACAAGGTTCTACTGAATATGTCCTATGTATAGTGCATGAGCTAAATAATGCCAGGAACCAAATCTAATCTAGCTTCCCATGTGAAAGCTAAAATAGTAATACTGTTAAAACAACAAATGAAAGTCATTTGGACAATGTCTACATTGTCTAACAGAGGAAAAAAAGCATGGTCTATACTTTATATTTTTTACACTTACTTCTTGTTTCCTAGCCACGTTTTCAGAAATGGTGATTAATGAAAAACCAACACAGTCTTTTTTAGAAATAAGCAGTTTCACTCTCATAGGTTGCATTTGCATTAGATAACTGAGTAAATGCACCACTAAATGCAGTAAGCCCTTGGTACCCAAATATACTGCTGTACGTTTTTCGTTGGTATGATTATAGGAATGCCAACATCAACATTTAAAATATGCATTCTGTCACCAAATACCTATAGGCAAAATGAAGCATTTTTTGACTCCTGAGTGCTGATTATATTACACAAACTACAACAGCTAATCTCAAAAGCATTTACATTTGAAATTATTTTCCATTCTGACTTGCCTAGAAATTTCAATTAAATGAATGCGATATTAATTGTGAATACTCACTTAATGTGGCAGGGTCTTTTGCTTGTCCCTTCTTCCTGATTGGGTGCAAATTTACAGCTGGCACCTGAAGCACCTGGCTTACTCTGTGGGGCTGATGCAAATGGGCTTTAGCTGTTTGGCCAGCTGACCTCATAGGCACTGGAGACATTTCTAATGACTTGACTGATCTTTTCTCA
Organism: Hippopotamus amphibius kiboko; assembly: GCF_030028045.1. NCBI lineage: Eukaryota > Metazoa > Chordata > Mammalia > Artiodactyla > Hippopotamidae > Hippopotamus > Hippopotamus amphibius. The sequence goes on along the minus strand of NC_080186.1, from coordinate 169,192,924 downwards.
TTTAAATTCTTGGTCACTAATAACAGAGAGGAAGAAATACATAATTCTGCACTTTTTAAGGGAAGGTTATTACCACTGACAATAATACACGGTTCATTAAAACCATCTATTTTTAACACAAAAAAATTAGTTTTCCTAACAAAAATTTCATGTATTATAAAATGTTATCTCAAATATTTTGTAGAATTAAGTTAATTTTACTCCGTAAATTAAGATAATAGACTTAATTAGCTCCAACGGCACCATCACCCAAAAGGCCAAGTTAACATCCTTTCATCTGTATTATTATTATTATTTTTTTGCAAGACACTGCCTCAGGTTTATTTGTACAAATAACACAGGATGACACTAGTCCCATGCAGACAACACTCCAGGGGTCACATCAGTACTTCTATCTTTACATTTACATCAGCAGACAGAAGAACCTTTATGGGTGCCTAGGCCACCTTTGGGAGCCACAGCCAGAGTCGCAGCTGCATCCTGTGCCCTGATTTGAGCCTTGGCCTTGGCCTTTGGCCAGCAGAGCCTGAGACCCTTGGTGATGTGGGAATGAGCACATTCCCCTGAGCTTGGGTGAGCAATGTAGTCAAGTCAACTGAGCTTGTGGCTGCTGCCCTCTGGGATCTGGGCTTGACCTCCTTGGGCTTTATAAGAGCCCAGAGCCTTGACACATACACTCATGGCCTTGGTGGTGTTGGCTTGTATACTCCTTAGGTACTTCTTGTTGTGCCTCTTGGCAAAGTTAATGTTCCTCAGGAACTTGGGGTCCACCCCCTTAAGAGATTCATATCTTTGTGATCAGATTTTCTTGATGCCATTTCTGTGCCACGTATGGGATTTGTTGTTCATGGTGTGGTTCCTGAACTTGGCCATGTGTGCACCAAAGCCCTGAAGCACTTGGACCCCAAAGAGCTAGCATCTTCTCCTTTATACTACTGAAATACTCCCCTCACTGTATCATTTCTAGCATGTCTTCAAGTCATTCTCCATACAAGAGCATGATGACTCTTGCATCATGAAAATTTGACCATGTCACTTTCTTTCTCCAAACGCCCTGCACAAAGCTTTAGATGACTTGCCACTGCTCTCAGGATAAAAGACAAATCTCTAGAACAAGGCCTATTAGACCCTGCATGATCCAGCTTCCCTAATAACCCACACTCTGCAGCTACTAGATTAGATCCCGTTTTATGTTCTCAAGGCATCCTGTATCCTTCCTTCACAGCACTGATAATTGTAATAATACAATTATCTGTGCGATTAATCAATTAATGTCTCTTCCCCCAACAAGGATATAACTAACATGATTACAAGGACTGTTTACTTTGTTTACTACTATATGTCTATGTGCCCAGTGATGGATAGAAAACAGATGCTTAGTAGGTAGTTGCTGAATGAGTAAAAGAAATTATTTCAACAGCTATACATATGAATACCAGAGAGATTTATAATTAGATGGTTAGTATATTTGAAAATGAATGTCGGAATTAAAAACTAAGAACTCTGACTTAAGAAACAAAAAGCTATCTCCTGTATACAATCAATACTATAGCCCAAAGAAAAGAACTTTTCCTTCAGGTAGTATTTTTAGTACTTTTAATTCTTCAGGCAGTTGTTATTATTCAGGTTTTAATGCAGGTCCAATCTCAACACTTTACAATGTGTTGTTTTAAACACCAAGATAAAAGTGTTTAACCTGTCCCAGCACAGCTACCACAGTCAGCTACTATGCTTTTACTGTGAGAACCTAGAGAATATTTTGGGTGGTAAGAATTAGGGAACATCTCAGAAAGTGAAAGCAAAGTGCTCCTGGGGGTTAATTGGCAGTAGTGCATCAACCGGCTGAATTCAAGATGTTACCAACTTTTGGTTAGAGCCATGAAACATTTTCCCCCTAATACTAATCAATTCTGTATTGACATCTTATTTTAATAATTGCTTAGTACAAAGAAAAAAATCAAGAGACTACTTTGAATATAAGAGGTCATAGATGAATGCTAAAACTCATATATATATACTGATTTATTGGGAAGAACCAAATTTTATAATGTTTGGCAAATCAACTATTGCTTGGGTTTCGAATAGCTGTTATTCATTTAAAAATCAATCATGGGACTTCCCTGGTGGCGCAGTGGTTAAGAATTCACCTGCCAATGCAGGAGACATGGGTTCAATCCCTGGTCCGGAAAGATCCCACATGCCTTGGAGCAACTAAGCCTGTGCAATGCAACTACTGCGCCTGCGTGCCACAACTAAAGCCTGTGCGCCTAGACCCCTTGCTCCACAAGAGAAGCTACGGCAATGAGAAGCCTGCACACAGCAACAAAGAGGAGCTTCTGCTCACCACAACTAAAGAAAGCCCACATCCAGCAACAAAGACCCAATGCAGCCAATAAATAAATTTATTAAAAAAAATCAATCATGCAACTGAAATCAGAGACTCTCGAAATAAATTAAAGGAATATGAATTAAATTTTCACAAAACAGTTTAACTTTCAGTTTAAGAAAAGACGCACAGATTTTCTCATTTTGAATCAGTATTAAAGTCAATGGTAGTGAGACACCATTTAGTGTTAAAAAAGACGTAGACAAGTCTAGGCTGGGTGTGAGAGGAGAAAGGTATTGCAGATGTGTGTCGGGGAGGAAGAGAGAGAGAGAACGCAGAGGTTAATATGTGGGATCTTTCTAGCACTCAAAAATTTTTTTAATTATTTAATTAATTTGGCTGCGCTAGGTCTTAGTTGCAGTACGTGGGATCTTTGTTGCCAAATGAAGGATCTTTGTTGCTATGTGTGGGATCTTCGTTGTGGCACGGGGGATTTTTTAGTTGTGGCATGCAAACTCTTAGTTGCAGCATGCATGTGGGATCTAGTTCCCTGACCAGGGATCGAACCTGGGCCCCCTCACATTGGGAGCATGGAGTCTTAACCACCAGACCACCAGGGAAGTCCCTAGGCCTCAAAATTTTAACAATGAGCAAAGCATAAGAGAGATTTCTACGCTTCTGAATATTCCAAACCATATTTAGGGAACAAAGAAAAGCAGATAGTGAAAACAAAAGATAAAATAAACAACCTTTTATCAGACGAAAGCAGGAATAGTAAATTGCATTCTATAACCATAAGATGATGAAGTCTACATTGAGTTACTTGGGAAAAAATAATTTTTATGATCATTCAAAGCAGCATCAGAGATATTTAATAAATGTGTATATGGCTTTGAACTTTCAAACATGAATAAATTTTGAAGATTCTATAAACTTTTCCAGTCTTTACTTTTGATGTGTACCACTTTCTCACAGCTGACACTTCTTGATAGCCCACCATGTGATAAGAAATTTTTCCAGCTACTTTCCAAGTGTACATACATTTATTATTTTTAACGGCCATATATTATTCCTTGTATTGATAAGGAAACAGTGTACTTAACTATTCTCCAATGTTTGGTATCTGTGAGAGTTTTTTCGTTGTAATACATACCTGCACAATCCCAATACTGGACACCTAACAGACTGCTGTGAGGAGTAAATGGCAACATTTATAAAAGTATTTAGCATGGTTGCTGGCATATAAAGAGCGCTCAATAATTGTTAGCTTTTATTATTTTACGTCTTTCTAACTTAATAGGTTTGATGTAGAAAGAATCTGAGATAAAACACAGTACCAATCCTTGCTTGAGTTTTACATTTAGGAAAACAAAAGAGATCTAGGATGACGAGAAACTTGTTCAAGTGGTAATTAAATGAGACCCAGACTCTGTCTCCATCCTTTAATAGATCTTCTTTCCATCACACCCCATTCCTTTTCCTATTGGTAGAAGTGTTCAAGATACTGGTTTTTTAAAAATTTTTATTATTTTTAATTTTTAATATTATTATTTTTAGAACTTCTATTGAGATACAGTTAACATAAAATAAACTGCATATATTTAAAGTGTACAATTTGGTATCCCAATCTCCCAATTCATTCCCCCCCAACCCTCCCCACTTTCCCCACTTGGTGTCCATATGTTTGTTCTCTACATCTGTGTCTCTATTTCTGCCTTGCAAACCAGTTGATTTGTACCATTTTTCTATTCCGCATATGTGTTAAAATATGATATTTGTTTTTCTTTTTCTGACTCACTTCACTCTGTATGACAGTCTCTAGGTCCATCCAGGTCTCTACAAAGATCCCAGTTTCATTGCTTTTTACAGTTGAGTAATATTCCATTGTATATATGTACCACAACTGTTTTATCCATTTATCTGTTGATGGACATTTAGGTTGCTTCCATGTACTGGCTATTGTAAATAGTGCTGCAGTGAACACTGGAGTGCATGTGTCTTTTTGAATTATGGTGTTCTCTGGGTATATGCCCCGGAGTGGGATTGCTGGGTCATATGGTAACTCTATTTTTAGTTCCGCAGGGAACCTCCATACTGTTCTGCATAGTGGCTGTATCAATTTACATTCCCACCAAAGATACTGTTTTTAAAAACAACATTTACTGAATGGCTCATTACCATACATTTTAAAATTCACTGTGAATCTGAATTTTAAAATCAATACTTGGTTGTATTTCCATTTTATCTTTTCTACTCTGTTGGCATACTTTTTCTATTACTATGCAAATTTCTATTACTATACCATTTATCAATCTCAGGGTCAACCCATGATGACTACAATTTCCCCCTATCAATAAGGAACATAGAAATAGAAAATTTGAACCTTCCCCCTTATATATTCTTGTCAACATTTAATCAAGTTCTAAGCATTATATTGGGATTTTTACTGGTGTAATATTTAATCATATGTATAGATAAATAATACTCACTTATAATGGAAGCACAATCATCTTTATTTTGTTGTTATAACAAACAGTATATTTTACTATTTTTGATTTCTGCTTTTACAACTCATGATTTCCTTGACCCAGAGACACATACATTCTATTGTTTGTACTTACTTTAAAAAAACGAGTATTGAGAATAGGCTCTGTTTTGTTCATCATATTTTCTACTTTTAAATAATATCAGAGTATGTCCGAGTTTTTCTTGTTTTACCTTATTTACTGAAGCCTACAATACATCTATTATTTCTAACAGTATATTAATTACATTTATTGTATTTTTTTCAGTTGGTAAATGATATTATCTGTAAAATTTTTAGAAAAGAAAAATTTGTCACTTATTTTACTCTTCATTTAGGGATGAAGGTAAGAACATTCTCAAAGAGAAGGGCTCCTATACAATGTTGCAGCTTTTACGAGAAGACTTTATAATGCTTCTTAAAGAACTATATTTATCACTCCATTTCTTGCACAGAGTCATCAGGAATGGATGAGAATTCAGTATCTGATTAACATTATCACATGATGCTTGACGTAAACTTTTGTGAGTGAAATTTAATTTTCTTGGAACTTCAACATAATACTAGAGCAATAAATTTCTATTTTGTTGTGCTGTTTACTGTCATGTAAGTGAAAATTTGTACTTACAGGTACCATATGCAGGCTCCCATTGCAATGACATCATCTGGAACTTCTCCTCATCTGTCTCTACATCCAGACTGGAAAGATACTGCTTCACTTTTCTTGCCATTTGGGCATCTTCGTATAGTTTCTTTGCATTAAGCAGAGAGCTACGGCGTGCCTTTTTTTTGTGAGCACCTCCCTGAACATCCAGCATGTTTGAATTTGTGCTGCCTTGACTCAGTGACCTGTAAGAACATGGAGATCACAATAAGGGGCTGTAAAGATGAGAATTCGTATGGCAGACTGAAGATGAAAAGAATTCTGTTCTGTTAATGCAACTGCATGCTGATGCAAATGAGTTAAAAGATGAAGAGCACTAATGCAAAGTAATATGGCACACATGGCGATGTTCTGAGTTTTCAGATTCAACAAAGTGCAGAATTCAAAAGAATAAGTTAACGATTCCTCCCAAAGCAACAAATTCCATTAGACCTGTGTTTGGTGCCTTTGCAACCCATGGCACAACTGTGACAAGTAAAAGCATTCCTTTGGCCCTGTGGCCATCCACACTCTGAAGACCTGGCAAGAGCCCTAGTTAAGGACAAGTCCATCCTGAGCCAGATTTCTGCACCAGGGTTTTTCAGCAAGGGAGTTTCTACAGCAGCTTTGCTTGTTCATGCTGCTTTGGACATGCTATCGCTGTCCCGATTCCTGTATATAGCTGGCCCACTCTAAGCATGCTCATGGATTTTACCAGTAACCAGATTTTGGCCATAATTCGAAGAGAACAACCAGTAAGAAAAATAACACCATTTATACTCCATTTAATATAGTCAGAGATCAGATGTGCACTAAAAAGCTACTCAATGCTTCTACTCACATATGAAATGGTTAGGCAATATGTGGCTTCTAGGACTAGGGATATGGGATCTTTCTTTTGCAATGCCTCTAAATGTGATGGAACTACAGGCTGGGTAGGAATAACTACAATTCAAATAAGCCACAGCTTCACATCCAACTCTACTCTTTTTGGCAAACTTCCTCCTACAATAACTACACCTAGAACCACTGGAAAACAGAAATTGCAATGCTATTTGTCCTTTGTAACAAGGATAGCAAACACAAGCTTCTAGACGATTTTTATTTTAAAGGGAGTTGCCATTCTAAAATAATAAAGGTATCTATGGGTTTTCTAAGTTAGCCTCCCAATTACCCAAAGATATTCTAAATACATACACCCTGTTTAAAACAGACACTAAAATCCTAATGTTTTCATTGCAAATTAAGTGAAATACAGTTGTAAGAAATGTTATTTTTTTCCTTTCACAATTTTAAGATCTTTAAAAGAGTGTGTCTTACATTTGATGGCAACTTTCAATTGCTATTTGTCACGCAGAAACTGTGACGTGGTTGTCACTATTTACAAAGGTAGAAACTCTGAAACCTGCAGAATGAATTGGAACAAAATCCAGTGGTATTAGCGAATTACTCCCTTAACCTCCAGGAACCAAATGATTATAAGGATGCAGTGAATCTAACAAGTTCAACAACATTCCCAAAGCAGGTATTAGCCAGCCCTAAATATTTGGAAAGCCAGCCTAAGAGCCCAGCACCAGCAGCTTTTTGTTCTTTTATGGCTTGTTTTAAGAAGTGTGGCATTACTAACACATTTGATGTGTTAGTAATGCCACAAAAGGCAATACTTTGTGGGGACAAAAAACCCAGGAACTAATAATTCTAAAAGTGATTCAGAAAATTCATATTCTGAATACGAAGAAGTTTTAGAAAGACCTAAACCAATTTAATTTGCTTATATTTTCCTTTTTATGAATGCAAAAAGGTGTTACGTGATTAAAAACACATACCTAAGTTTATATATAAGCGCTCTTTTTAACAAGTATGAAGTTAAAAAATTTTCAATGTCAAAAAGGTACCATAGTGAGTTTTCTTAGTGGTACATAAAACAATAGTGGTCCCAACAACTGATGATGTCTTATATTCAAAGAGATGCAGTAAAATCAAGACCCAACATTTAGGAGCAAACTTCAATACAAGTATTTAATTTTATGTAAGCTGATATAAAAAAAAGTGCCCAGAAATCTAGGATACATACAAAATTTTAATAAATAAAAATATTGTGATAAATGACAATAAAATGTCTTCTAAGCTACTTTCAAAATGCTTTGATGTAGAAATTAAAATATCTAGTATCTGCAAACACCACACAATGCAACCCAAAAGCTGAATAAACAGTGAATGTGTCAAACACCTCCAAATCCCCAAGATATACTGCCCAAGTATTCTTCTTCATAATAGTAATGTTAGAAATCCATTTTTGTTTTCAATGAGAAAAACCAGAAAGATCAAGACATAAATGTATAGTATAGAAGAAAACATATGAGAAACACACAGAGGAGGGAGGAAGAAAGTAGAAGGAAATTCAAGTTCACCAAGCTTCAACAAAAAACAAAAGACCACAAATAAGACAAGACTCAAAGTAAGTGGCTCACAAAAAATCCTTCACATATGTAATATAAAAGCATCTAACTTCATGATTCACTATAATCTTAAAATAGCAAAATTCTTATTTAATCCCTACATCCACAAAACCTATCCTTTTCTTCAACTAAAAATGAAAGGACTAGATAAAATGATTTATAAGACCCTAAACATTCAATGATTCTAAATAGATACCCAGCTACCTATTACAGATCTGTAAGCAGAGATCTGAACCTACCTGAACAACAAAAGGTGTTTTCTGATTCTATTTCAGTTTTAAGAGAGACATGGGAGGTAGGAGTGGTAGGAATTTAAAATAAAATCCAATCAGTGCTGTATGTCTCATGGTATTAGTGGATCTGAACAATTAAAATCATCTATTTCAATTATTTACTAACTCAATTTTATAGTATAGTTTGGACAAAGGCTGCACCCTTTTGGAAAACTGATGGAAAATGTAACCTTTATAAACAACTCTCTTAACCCATTTTAATACACTTAAATATTTATTTTTATAAAATATGGCATGTGAATAAAAGAAAATGGTGTGGACTCTGGAATCAGATTACCATTAGTGAATGAGAATCTACCACTAGTGAACTCTAGGAACTTGGACAACTCTATCTTCCCCATGTGTACCACGGGAATAACAGTATCTATTTCACAGAGTGTCTGGAGAATAAATAATTCATATAAAGTGCTTAGAGAAGTATATGGCACATAGGAAGCATACAACAAATATATGCTATCATCATCATCATCTAACTGACCCTGCTAAATTAAAATCTAAAAGGGACTTATGGGACATCAATAATGGAAAAGTAAAGGGGAAAAAAAAGCTAGTTCTAACACTATTTTCACCTTGTTAGCAAAAGGCATTTGTCAGGAATGTAGGTTGACAGGGTTAATAGAACACATGCTATTTTACGTGCGTGCATTAATGAAAAGGATGCAGTATATGTTAAGAGTTGCACAACCTTCATTCCAGTTGCATTCATCTCTACACTTACCCCAGACTGCGCCACCTCTTCTTCCTGTAAGCAAGAGCCACAAACATTGAAGCGTGTGTTTGAATAGGAAAGCACAGAAAAAAGACAACAGTTGTGAGTCTGAGAAACTATGGAGACAGAACAGAACAGAAAAATTTTACTAGAAAAAAAGGCAGCTTAACAGTAAAATGACTTTAATGGAAAACAAGAGGGTAAAATGAACTATGGTATGTACTGAAGGCCAAAATAACTCCACAATATCTAGAAGTATGCTTTTAGACCAATTATATTTTAATACCTAATTCATTTAGAGACTTATGCTAATAAGAAGCTTAAGGGAAAAGATTTACTAACTATGAATTCTGAATTCAAAGTTTTCAGGGAAACCTTAAATTAAGGAACAGAATTTTTGAAAATTTTTTTTAAAAAGGATTTTTGAGCCACTCTTTTAAGTGAGAGGATGAAATTACAAGGAACATAAAGATTTATAATTTCATTTTTAAGTGCAGAAATTTCTCTGACAATGTATAATACAAGAAATTTTGGCCAGCAAATCCAACTTAAAATGTAAGTATAACTGTATCATCAAAATCTTTATGAACCTGTATTTCCTTATTCTACAATTGGGCTGAATCAAGAATCTTTTAAAAATTTTTATTCTCATTTATTTTTTTGCCCCTTTTTCCTCCACATCTTGACTGGTCTCAGCATATTCCAGGCTTGTACCCAATAAGCTCCAGCTGTGGCCAGCCCCAAATTCTGTTTTTCAGTCAGCACACTGACTACTGTTAAAATAAAAGGGGTTACATTGTCCACACTAGATAATATACACTACCAAATTGGACAATTACTTGCTTAAAGAAAGCTAGTACATTTCAGTACTAGCTGACAAAACTGACTCAGGAAAAGTTCAATCTAATCTAATTATAAATGTTTCCCCCCCCCATACTGTATTCTATTCTAGCCTAGGCCATTCCCAAGGAAACAGCCAAGTTTCTTGATCATCCTCAGTTTAATCCTCTTTTGCTCAGTTCTGAAGCATTGCTGGTACTTAAAATATTATCAACTGGTCTGGCAGGCTCACAAATTCATTATTGTCTTCAGGAACCAGGGTGCTAAAATACATGAGTACATAGATGATTGTGTAAGACAACAGGGAGTGGTGGGGCTATTGTACATATAACAAAAACAAAAACTTAAAAACAAAAACACAAACAAATTCTCCAGGTTTGCTTTGGTCCCTAGTTCTTACTGTTTTCTGCTTCTACACTGTTTAGCAATGACACCCCTCATTACATGTAGTGATACTCAGGGGCAGAAGTAGGATGGGTAGGGAAAAGGAGATATGACACACCCCTTCTTCCATACTTGGAGAATTTCTAAACTACAGCAACCAACAGGTCAACTACTTATAAAAACAAAACTCCTGAACAGTGATTTAAACAAAACAAAAACTCCATTTTTAACTTTTAAAGAACCAAGTATTTTTGTTTCCTTAGTAGACTATATTCTTTTAAGCCACAAGGATTGTGTTTGCCTAGGTTAACATTTCATTTTTAAAGCTCTTAGGTACTGAAGCTATACACATAGGCCCAGAGGAAAATGAGACCAAAAATTAAAACCCTACTATCTTTTTACCCTAAAAATTACAAAAATTACTGGGAAGAGCTTGACAACAAACTTTAAGTTTTATATAATTTGGAAAGGCATTTGTCATTACATTAAAAAAAATTTTAAAAAGCATTCTTAGAAGTTCATGTTAATACTGAATGCAAATAATACTTGCATTTTTATTAAAGATGGAGTATCATTAAATTTGCACTTTCTAAACACTGTTAAAGAATTTACATACAAATAAACAGCAGTACCATGACTTGAGACAAAGGAATATATTTTAGAAGAATAAAGTAGAACTTAAATAGAAATAGAACTTTAAAACTGTTCAGTAAAAATAAAAGACATATGCAGGCTAATATTTCACACATTTGGTTAGAAACCAGATGAAAACATCTGTCCTCCGTGATAACTTCAATAAAGATCAGCAATTTACATACATTTAAGTTAGATGACATTTTAAGTAACAATAACAATACAGAACTATCAATGTACTCAAAAAGTAATAGAGAAGTAGGGCTCAAATCTCAGCAATTTATGTAATCCTGGACACATTACCTAACTGCTCTGGGTGTAGGTTTCTTTATGTGTAAAAGGCAGGCCAATACTACTACCAATGTTTAAAGGTTATAGTGATAAACGATTACTTGACATTGCAAACTGTAAAGCACTTAGTACAGTGTGTAGCAAATGGCAGATGGTCAATAAATGAAAAATATTATATCACTCTCAATGCCACTCTGTAACACTTACACACTTCAATGCCATACCTCTGTCGGAACATCATAGCTGGGTCCATGTTAGCAGAAGTCATTCGAACAACTTGACGAATTTCCTTGGCAATCATTCTGAGTTTCTCAAAATTTACTAAACCATCTACTTTGGAATCATTTCCTATAGAATAAAAGCAATTTTTTTTAGCATCCAAAATTAAAGTATCTTTATAAAGGTAGCAAAAGTCAAGTGATTATTCTTGGAGGCACAAATCAGAGCCTTCTTTATCAAACTGTCGCTTTTGTTTTCAAGAATTGATAAACCCATAGATGGTTCAATCCTGCTCCCAGGGAATGAGCTAATGGGAGGAATTCTATTCCTATGGAAGTAATGATTATGAATCTTGGAAAGTGATAAACTGTGCATAGCTTCTAAAAGCCATTTCATTATGTTGTAGACACACCTAGTAAAAAGTGCAGCTCCTCAAATCTAATTCTCCAGATGCTCAGCCCACTCTTAGGCAGGTATCTGCATCTGTTTTTTCAGTCAGCAGAGTAGAACACTTGAAAACTTAGGTTTTAGCCAGAGGTCACAAAGAGTGACCTTTGGGCTTAGCTAAGCCAGTAAGGTTTTTATGGTTTAAAAAGTTTAGTTTCTACACTTTAAACTGTAAAATGACTTGTCAACACTTAAGAAGTAGAAGACATCCCATGAAAACAAAAATTTCTGACTTCTCTGGAAGAAAAAAATGGGGGCAGGTAGAGTAGGGAATTTAATAATAGTACTGACAGGTCTGTTTTCCAAGTGGTAATAATCAGTTAAAATTAAGAGGTGGCTGGCTTGTAGGGGCAGACACCTTCTAGTCTGCCATGCATCTTCCCTTCCCCAGAATTTGAATTCATAATCATGACTTTAATTATTAAACATAAATTTGTTCATAAGTTTACAGTTTTTGTTTCTGTTTTGTAAAGTAGTTCTCTGAGGAAAAAATTCATACATCTTTCAAAATGGTCTACTTTTCTTTGATGACAACAGGAATCAGACCACACTTAGCCTATATGTTGGCTTACCCAGTTCAAACCACAAGGCAAAAAATTGTATGTTCAAAGGGTAATCTAACTGTCTTCCTTCACACCTGTCTTTAACAGCTGGTGTGACCCTATTTATTGCCCCTGAGGTGTCTGTGGAGTTCCAAGTCCCTGAAGCCAAGTTTGAGAACCACATGTGTCTGGAACGCACAGTGGGCTCCCTTTTTGTAGTAAATGGCACCTATCCATTGGACATATAAATTGTTCAGAGTCTCAACAAAAGTTGAAAACAAAATAATCCAAAATACTTTCAAGTCACATAAACATGTTTTGAGGGAGCATGTCAGAAAAATATACTTGAATCCTACAATAATATTTTCTTATGAAAAAGGAGTGATACTGAAAGTGAGGGCAGTACAACTAGTTAATTGGTATGACATGGCTGCTGAGAACAGTCAGAAAAGTTTGACAAAAATAGAAAAAAAAATGTTTTAAGTCATCAAAAAACTATCAAGGCAGTGAAGATCTGAAGAAACTATGAAGATCTGTGGCAAGTTTAGCATTTCCCAGTGCTTGACCCTAGGGACATTTGCTGATTTCAGAAAATGGGATGATGAGCTGAAAAACTGAGTAGTGCCACCTTGACTTTTGAAGTTAGAGAAGAACAACTTAAGTCTAGATAAACCTTCAATGCTTTGGGTTAGGATTTTGAAGGGCTGTATATATCCTCGGAGTAAAGACAAACTAAATGTAGACTGGGATAAAAGTTCAGTATTAAATTATCTCTAAATGTGAAAATGATTTACAGTGATTTTTGTATTGCTAGCACCCCTAGCTGCCTGGCAGAAGCAAGCTTTAATTCTCTCTGGAGGAATGGAATATTGTCTGCAACCCTAGATTGTTTCTGTAATTTTTTTATATACAACATCCATTTGGTAAAAAATAACCAGGTACATCAGGAGAAAATTTAACATGACTGAAATCCAAGGAAAAAAGAAGATAACAGAAAGACTCATAAAGGATCTAGATTATGGAGTTATTAGAGACAGACATTAAAGTAACTGGTGAATATGTGCAAAGTTATAAAAAACAACATTGAGAACTTTGGCAGAGAACATGAAGATAAAAAAATGAATTTAAGTTGTAAAACTGGGAAAACAAACACAATAACTGAAATAAGGAATTTGCTGCTGAATGTAACAGTAAAATTAGATATAGTTGAAGGAATAATTTAAAAATTGGACATTAGGCTTGAAGACAATTTCGGAATGAATAAAAATATCCAGGTGAGACAAAACCAAAATGTTGTACCTAGTCACATCAGAGCAAAACTACAGAAAAACAGAGATAGAAGAGAAAATTATAAAGCAGCTATTATAAAAATGGTAGATTATTGTCAAAGGAACAACAAATAAGACTGACACAACTTCTCAACAATAACAACGGAAGTCAGGAGACAATTTTGTTATCTCAAAATGTTGAAAGGTAAGTGCCAACCAAAATTATGCCTTGAGAATGAATATTAATTAAAGACATTTTTCAGATAAATAAAAACTAAGAGATTTCATCACCAGTAGACTTGCATAAAAGGGAATAATAATCAGTACTCTACAGGGGAAATAAACCCCCAACTATATGAAAGTTTTGAAATACAGGAAGGGAACAAAAAACAGTAACAATATCATCACACAGGTAAAGCTAAATAAATACAGACTTTACTAAACAATACTATTGTGTGGCATTTAAAGGCATGGCAACAACTGTGTATAAATCGGGAGGTGAGTAAACAGGAATTTAAATGGCCTAAGTTCTTGCACTGCCTGACACAGAGAAAAGTACTAATGAATATTACTTGAATTTATATCAACAAGTATAAATATTATTGGGTTGGCCAAAAACTTCCTTTGGTTTTAAAGTAAAAATAAAAAGACATTTTTCATTTTCACCAAGAACTTTACTGAACAACATATTTGCCCTTTTGTTCCACTACCTTCTGTCATTTTTCAGGTAACTTTATAATTCCATCTTCCCAAAGCTTTTTATCTTTTTGAGCAAAGGACTCTCCCAGGTGCCTTTTACAATGCTCCAGGGAATGGAATTTTTTTCCATTAAGAGAATTTTGTAAAGACTGGAATAAATGGAAATCCAAAGGTGCAATGTCTGAAATACGGCGGATGAATCAGAACTTCCCAGCCAAGCTGTAGCAGTTTTTGCCTGGTCATCAAAGAAACATGAGGTCTTGCCTTATCCCGATGGAGGATTATGCATTTTCTGTTGCTAATTCCAGACGCTTTTCGTCAAGTGCTGCTTTTACTCAGTCTAACTGGGAGCTATACTTGTTGGAATTAATCATTTGGTTTTCCAGAAGGAGCTCATAATAGAGGACTCGCTTCTAATCCCACCATATACACAACATCACCTTCTCTGGATGAAGACTGGCCTTTGGTGTGGTTGGTGGTGGTTCATTTCGTTTGCCCCATGATCTCTTCCATTCCACATTATTGTACAGTATCCACTTTTCATCGCCCATCACAATTTGTTTTAAAAACAGAACATTTTCATTACATTTAAGTGGAGAATCACATGCAGAAATAGGGTCAAGAAGGTTTTTTTTGTTTAACTTATGCGGAACCCAAACATCAAAGCAATTCACATAACCAAGCTGGTACAAATGACTTTCAGTGCTTGATTTGGGTATTTTGAGTATGTTGGCTAACTCCCATGTGGTATAATGTTGACTGTTCTCAATTAATGTCTCGATTTGGTCACTACCAACTTCAACTGGTCTACCCAACTGTGGAGCATTGTCCAGAGAGAAATGTCTAACGAGAAATCTCCAGCATGGAACTTCACAAACCACTTCTGACACGTTTGATCAGTCACAGCACCTTCTCCATACACTGCACAAACCTCTTTTTGCATTTCAGTTGCATTTTTACCATCCTTGAAATAATAAAGCATAATATGCCAAAAATATTACTTTTTTCTTTCATCTTCAATATTAAAATGGCTACACAAAATTTCACCAAGTATGATAAATTTTTTTCAAAAATGCACACTGATATGACAGCTGTCACAATACAATCCAACAAAATTGTTTTGAATAAAGTTAAAGACAACTAAGTGCTACTACAGCCATCTTACAGAAAAAGCCGAACAAACTTTTTGGCCAACCCAATATAATGTCTAGTGTAGCACTAGAAAATATTGTATAGTCAGCAAGTTAATGGAGGACAAGTATCACTCAGAAAAATCAATTAAGAGGAATGCAGATAAACTACATGGTGAAAGATTAATAAATTAGGTTTTTAAAATTATGAACTTGCTGTTCATCAAAAGATAACCTTAAAAAAATCAAAAGGCAAGTCATATTACATATAATAGGACTTATACAAAATTCTTAAAAAGTATTTAGAAAAAGAAAACCTTATAAAAATAAGCAAGACAGGGACTTCCTAGGTGGCACAGTGGTTAAGAATCTGCCTGCCAATGCAGGGGACATGGGTTCGATCCCTGCTCCAGGAGGATCACACATGCCGCAGAGCAACTAAGCCTATGTGCCACAACTATTGAGCCTGTGGTTCTAGAGCCCGTGTGCCACAACTATTGAGCCCATGTGCCGCAAGTACTGAAGCCCACGCACCTAGAGCCCATGCTCCGCAGCAAGAGAAGCCACTGCAATGAGCAGCCCACGTACCATAATGAAAAGTAGCCCCCCACTCGGGTGCAACTAGAGAAGGCCTGTGTGCAGCAACAAAGACCCAATCCAGCCACGAAATAAATAAATAAATAAATAAATAAAGCAAGAAACTGAATAACTGACAAAAGAGGACAAATAAATATACAAAAGGGTGTTCAGCCTCATTAGTAATCAGAGAAATGCAAATTAAACCACATCAAGATACAATTACACACCTAGTGGAATGGGTAAAAATAAAAAGAATGAATTTTCCAGGTTTTGGTGAGAATGAGGAACAATAAGAATGCTAATAACACTGTTTTCCAAAGCTGATTATATGAATGTCAGGACCCATAAATTTCACTATGAATTATACTAAAAAATGCATGTACACTATGAGATATGTGAAAGAATATTCACAGCAACATTATTCGTAAACAGTGGAAACTATCAAATGTTCAACAACAGATTGGATGAATCCACTGTATTGTATTTATGTAATGGAATGAACGCTAAAAATAGTTTTGAAAATAAAGTACAGTTACACTCAAAAATATGGAAGAATCTCATCTCAAAAGTCTAATCTTGACCAAAATAATCCAGAAGCCAAACCGAAACTAAAATATATATGTACTCTGTGATTATTTAAAGTTCAACAACAGGTAAAAAGTAAACCACAGTATTACAAGTCAAGACACCAGTTATCTGTGGGGAAGATGAAGGTAATAACTGGGAAGCGTCATGAATGGAGGTGCTGGGAGATAGGCAATATTTTATTTTTCTTGAATGGATGTTGGTTACATGGGTGTTTGCTTTGTCATAATTCATTAAGTTTTTCGCTTTTTTGGGGTACTTTTCTGTATGTGTTTAGTAATTAAAAAAAGAAGTTGGCAGGAAAAATATTACTAAACAAAACAGTAAATAAGATCAAACAGTCTGATCTTGGTTATAAGTCAACTTTATGTTTGAATGCACTGGGTAAACACCTACATTTGTTCTTGTCAATAATGTGGGTTTTGGTTCCTAAGATTTGCTGCATTTAACTGGATAAGGCTTTAGTGACTTATAATCAACAGACTGGAAAATATATTAAATACATCACAATTCTATATAATCAGCTGAAGCTAAACATGCTAACTTTCAAATAACTTTTAAATACCTTCATGTAGAAATGTCATATCTTTCTTGACAACAGGGAAAAGTGGAATAATTGGAGGCTGCATGCTTTGACTACTAAGAATATTTCTATACTTTGCCATGTTTCTAGATGGATCAAAAAGGTCTTGTAGATCTTGGAGATGTTTCTCATATTTGCTTGGTAACTTTTCCCAAGTACCTCTGAGTCGTGCTACAGATGCCAGGTTCAAGCCACTGCCGAAGATGAAAATAAAAACATTAAAAGGGACTTGAGGGAGAGGGAGGACTCAGGTCAGTAAAGTGTATAAACCAATCTTCTTTAATAAAGCTAAAATAAGCAGGAACATATTTCAACGTGTTGAAATAAATAGTAGAACCATGAAAAAATAAATAAATAAAAGGGACTCCTTGATCTTAAGGAAAACTTCCTTCTAAGGAACTATATTACTTGCCTATGGTTGTACACCTATAGCTTTTATTTTGTACTCTGCGTGTAAATGACAAATACAGTAATTCCATAAAATAGACATTTAACTTAAAAATAAACTTCAATCCAGGGTCAGCCCCCAAAGCTGATCCTTCACTGCTCTTGTTATAAGGAAAACTCTGACTAAGTCACAGACATAAAAAGAGTCCTAATAAATGTTTAGTTGAATAAATGGGCAAACAAATGAATAAAAAAAAAAACTTCAAGTATCACAATGTTTTTGTATGTTTTACTTAGAAATAACTTTATGGAGACATTATCTATTTGAAAGTGGTATAAGTAATAACAAGTATTATACAATAAGTAAGGCAAGCTTGGGGGCTGAAAACCTTTCTTTGGGATTTTGGCCACTCACGTCCCTAGATTCTAATCCTTTTGTCCCTCAGGCCTCTGTATATTCAATGGCTGCTTTCTATAGGATTTTAAGTAAACTCATTTGGCCCTAACTTTAAAAATAATGCATGCCAATTAGGCTACAACTCCTCCTCCCTAACCCTTATCTCCATACTAACTTCTCATAGGTAGGCGGAACGAACAGTGCAATTTTCATACCACTTAATCCCTCATTTCTTCTCAGCCACCTGACTTTTACTGATACCACGATATTTAAAATGTTCTCTTGACTTCTGATTTTAAAGTGTGGAGTTAAGGTATCTTTGTTACCTCTGCTTCTCAGAAATCATCCCAGACAACTACATGGATGAATAACAGAAAAGCAAATTTCATCTCCAACAAAACAAAGAGATATCTGTAACTCATAAACACATTAGAAAGGCTGTCAAAAAATAGTCAAGGTCAAATTGGAGTATGCAAAATGCTGAAAAAGGATACCTGCAGCTGAAGATTTCAATGAAAGCTGGTAAAGCACAGCTCTCCAAAGCAGGTAACTCACCCTGAAGGCAGAACCAGAAATTCCCTAATTGGAACAACCCAATAGAGTCCATAGGCTAATTATGAGGGGGCTGGACTCTGTTCTTTACCAGGGAGTGTCAGGGAAAGTAAGATTAAAATAGTACACACAGTGATATAACATCTTGGTGAGAAGCAATTTAACACTGACAAGATAGAAGGGAGAAACTGAGTTGTAGGCAACCATAAAACTGCCAATCCCCATTGCTGGAGAGAAGTAAAGTGTAAAACAATTCACATACAAGCTCTATTTCTGCTAGCCTGGAACACTGCCCTGGATCCTCTCCCAAATGAAGCTCTTGCAGATAGATAGTATAGGAAAACTCATGTCATTCAAAAGGAAGGAATGAATACAGGAGCTATACCATGCTGCAAGTAAACAAAGAGTAATGCAGTGATATAAGAGTTTAGGGAAAAAATATATGAAAAGTTGACTTAAAAAAATTAACAAGTTCAGAAAAGAAACGGACAAAAAAATACAACAGAGAAATGAAGGCAACACTGGAACCTACATAAAGAAAGACACTGATAAAACCTTGGGCAAGTGACTTACAAGAAAGGATTAACAAAAGCAATCAACGGAAATGGACAGAGCTGAAAAGAACTAGAGAGAAAATAATGGATATGGAAGACAAAAAAGATCTAAAATTTATATAATTGGTATCCTTGAAGAAGGAACTGAAAAAATATTCCAAAGCACAATTTGAGAAAACTATTCAGAAACAAAAGAAGAACTGAATCTGTAGAATAGATACCACAGTTCCAGAGAACCTGACCCAGAACTAAATGAGATGTAGAAACATGCAGGTAAAGGTAAATGACTTCAAAGATAAGGAAATAATATGGGGAGTAAACTCAGAAACTTGAACAGCTATATAAAATGCTAGTTGTAGAGCCATCATCTATGAGGTTCCCAAGAAATTACAAATTAGACAAAAATTTTAAAGCCAGGTAAACTGACACTGAAGTTCAAAGGCAACAGAAAAACACTCTGAATATGCTCAGGACATATAATTCCCATAAGCCCTTGTTCAAGAGATGACTAGAAAACAAACTTCAACCAGGAGATGATTGGAAAGAGTGATGTCAGCATTACTGTGCCATAAGACGTCTCTCATTTTACCCCTCTACCCCAATAACAAAAATTCAGCATCTATCCATGAACAGTAGTGCCTCTGAGGGAGTTGTGAGACTCGGAATCATAGACCAAGGAACCTCACCCAACAGCGTACTGGGTAACAGGCAAGCAGATATGGGTATGGCTATGGAACCTATAGGAGACTATGAAATGGTTCTGGCCCTTGTTAGCTGTGGTCTGGGAACACATGGAGAACACTGACTTGGGTGGTCAGCTACAGACAAAAGAGCCTTTGTGAAGTCTAGGTTTCCAGAGAAGTTCAAGCACTCTCTTGGAGTATAACAGAACAGGAGAGTGTGGATGCAGGGGAATAGAAATAGCTTGACTTTGCTGGCATCACTTCTCCCCCAAAGAAGCACAGCTTAAGCCTAAACTAGACGGCCTATGATTTCTCCCATGGGGGAAAGGGAGAGCCAGTAAGTGAATGCCTGGCTATGCTAGCTGTATAGGATGCTGCCCAAGACACTCATTCTCTCTTATAGCATCCAGAGCACTGAAGTGGGAGCTCCATGATTGGGGTAAGGAACAGATCAGAAGAGCACCATATAAGATTCCAAGAGGGTATTAAAAGAGATGTGGTTCCTGCGGAATGCTTCTGGATTCCAATAGGAAGCCCGTCCAGGAGCCACAGGGAAAACCTCACTTGTAAATCCCCCCAACATACCCAAGAGCACCTGCAGCTCACCATGCACAAACCCACACCTCCCCCCACTCTGCTACTGGCTCCCTGTGCGAGGTCCCAGGGAAAGCCCTGGTAGAGAGGAAACACACACAGAAAACAGGCTGGAATCTGTGGGCAAAGAAGAAACCACAAACCTTTAGGCAAACAAAAGAGACACTATCAGCAGCTAACACAGTACACCCTAGGATACAGATAAGATATACAAGCTTTACAATTCTGCCACAAGAGGAAGCAAAAAGCATGGAGCAGATGTATCCACACAATGCCTAAGAAAGCCTCAGAATCTATCAATGTATGAAGAATGTTGAAAGGTTTTTTTTTATCCTGAAGGCAATTCATAAAAATTAGAGGTGAGTGCTATTTCAAATGCAAAAAAAGGAATGCAAAACTCCACGTAACTTGAAAAATCAAGGCAACATGACATCACCAAAAGTTCACAATAATCTTCTAGTAATCAAACCCAAAGACATGGCGATCTATAATTTACCTAATAAAGAATTCAAAATAGGTGTTTTAAGAAAACTCAATCAGCTATAAGAAAACAGACAATTCAATGAAATCAGGAAAACAACATATGATCAGAATGAGAAATTTAACAAAGATATAGACATCACAAGAAAGAACCAAATAAATATTCTTGAGTCAAAGAATTCAGTGAATGAAATGAAAAAATGCGAGAGCATCAACATCAAGTAGACCAAAGAGAAGGAAAAATCACTGAGACAGAGAATACGAAATTTGAAATAACTCAGTCTGAGGAGAAAAAAAAAAATGCAAAAGAGTGCAAAAAGCCTATGAGGAGAAAAAAGAATGAAAAAGTGAACAAAGTTGGGAAACTATCAACCGCAACCCGCCCCCCCCCCCCCGCCCCGCAAATATACAAATCACTGGAGTTCCAGAGGGAGAAGTGAGGGAAAAGGGGGCAAAAAGCCTATTTAAAGAAGTACGGCTGAGAACTTTCCAAACCTGGCAAGAGATCTAGACATCCGAGTTCATGAAGCTAATAGGTCATCTTATTATTTCAATCTAAAACAACGTTCCCCAAGACACATTATAATAAAACTGTCAAAAATCAAAGACAGAGAGAATTCTAAAGGCAGCAAGAGAAAAAAAGATTGTAACTTACAAAGGAACCCCCATTAGGCTATCAGCAGATTTCTTTGCAGAAACCTTACAGGCCAGGAGAGAGTGGACTAATATATTCAAAGTGCTGAAAGAAAAAAATTAACAGTCAAGAGTACTCTATCTGGCAAAGTGATCCTAGAGAAATAGAGGACTTTCTCAGAAAAACAAGAGCTGAGAAACTCATCATCACTAGATCTGCCTTATAAGAAATGCTAAAAGAATTTCTTCAAATGAAATGATGCTAACTAGTAACATAAAAACATATGAAAATATACAACACTCTGGACTCTCTTCTTTACCCCCCACCCTGAGGATGGTCTCTAAGGTATGGTTTTTAGCCCTTTACCGTTTTCTTTGGACACAGAGATCTCGTCTGGTGTCATTTTTTTTTTTTTTAATGAAGTACTCCAAAATTGAGCCTGTAACGCTCAGATTCTTTACTCTGTGCTTCCTATACAAACAGTTTCAATTTCTAGCCTTCTATGTATTTATCAATGGCATCTCTGTTCCCTTGTTTTAGACCCAGCTGTTAAAAACTGTGAGGTAGGTGGTGTAATTCCTGAATTTCACAGATGAGAAACCAGTCTTCAGTTTTCCCTTGACATACTGCTACTACATGGGAGAGGCAAGATTCAAATACAGGTGCAGTTGATTCTAAAGGTCACTCTGTTAATCCTATTCAATACTTCTTCCACAGTGTCCAGTTCAATTGCATCCACTGGCTAATTTCACAAAGGAGGTTTCTATTACCATGACAGATTTATGATTAAAAAGTTCCTATAAAGATTCTAATTTATCTCATGTGAGTACTAGGAACAAATCATAATTAATTCTTTGGAGGGTGTGCATAGATGGGATTAGTTAAGGTGGTTATTATGCTGCCATATACAAGCACATGGCCTTATAAATGGGCCAAACTACTATTACCCTCCACCATTAAAATTAGACTTGCTTTAAGAGGAATCCTTCTGTTGATCAGCATTGTGCTGGATGAGGGTCAGAAAATAAATTACCTAGACCCAGATTCTCATGGTAAGTGAAGAGAAGGAAGAAGATTTCCAGGAGCTCATGTAACCATCCACACTTCCTGGGTGTATGAACTTTGAAAAATTTTTATAATTCTAATGGCCCAGCTTGTTTGAGTGGCAATACATTCACTGATACCTCATAAAGTCTGTGGGAAACAGACTTATTATTACCGTTGCTGCTGTTGTCACTTCAAAATAGCAACTGTAAGTTAGTGCATTAATACCATTAATTTTTAGTGCATTAATTTTTTAGTGCCAAATCACAGTGAGGCAGGCACTGCCTGCTGCACAGTGTAGAAGTCTGATGGTAAACACAAGCTAGTGGCATATATCCAAGAAGGTATAATAATTCAAAAGGGGGAAAAGGAAGAAAATTGGGAAGGCAATCATCTATACTTACCAAAAAAATGTTTAAGTGACTGAAAGATGGAAGAAACAAAAAGAGAAAAAACCAGTATCACCAGAATAGAAAATATATTAAATCTAACAATACTTAATATAAAAACATATTAACTGAACTTTTCTTCTCCTAGCCATTTAATTACCTAAGAAGAAAATCAGCTGCATGTCCACTATCATGAAAAAACCATACAGAAATATTTGTACAAATTTACCTTATTATTGCAAACATGGAATTGAAGTTCTTACATTCTCGACAATGAAGTGCAATTTTAATAAAATGTTTAATAATCTTCATTCGTTTGAGCTGATTTGATTCAGTTAAAATCTCTGAGGCAACCCAGAATGTCTCTTGGTTTACAATATCTTCAAATTCTTTCAAGTGAGTATTTCCTGTTTTGGAATCTAACTTAAAAAGGTCATCAATATATTCAGTAGGCTCAATATTACGAAATAAATCAAAGTCCCGCATTGACAGCTGAGTGGCCACCTCAATAGTACTGAGCTGCAGCATGGATAGTTGGCTTTCCTTAACTAGTTCTTGAGCATCTTCATCTGAACATAGGGTTTCTGTTTCCATGTTATTTTTTAAATAATACCTAAAAGGAAAAAAATTGTTTTTATAAGCAATTTTACATTTATAAGAACACTTTCCCACTTTATCACTGCTGTCAAAATATCCTTATACTATTAATAACTTTTTGCCAGAAACGTCAGAATATTCATTTAAAGATAAAATGGAAAATTAACATTTAAATGAGAAAACTTTGAAGAAGCTGTCCTCTTATTCTGCCATTTAATATCTATTATTTTAAAGCATAAAAATGCTGATTATGCTGTAAACAATCATTTTTAAGAAACTACTCACATGATGTGTGAACAATCATGTGTATATTCTTGAGAACAAAAGCTTTAAGAGGGCTCTATAAGGATATAGGAGACACAATAGGTACTATACAAATACTTGTTCACGGACAGCATGAATAAACTCCTGAATCAAGACTGTTCATATCTCTACTCAGAAGCTGTGGCTGCATTCATTTCCTTCTTAACTCTAAATTTCCAAGAGAAGGAAAGAAGAATAAAACCCATAAAGGAGGGAAACTCTTTCACTACTGACTTCTAGCTTGATAAATCCAAAACCTCATCCCAGCAAATGTCATTGATCAGTAACCGTAAAAAAATCATTTGCCTTTCATCTTTTTATTTTTTTAAGGACTTTTATTGAGATATAAATAACATACACTAAACTGTATATATTTAAAGTGTAGCCTTTCATCTTTTCAGATGAATAATTTTATGGCACTTAAAAGCTAAGACATGGGTTAAAGTAAAGAATTCACAATTGGGAAATATCTTATACAGGGCTGTTGCTGCAAAAGAGGTTACATATTGTATCACATGAAGTTTTTACTTCATTCTCTTCCAACACACAACCGGATCTAAGCCTAAATTTGTGTCCATCTATTTTTTATTGTCAAGAAACTATATTTCTTTTTCTTCTGCCTTTAAACTGTTCACATGCCTAAAAGATTACCATAAATAACAGTGTTGAAACTCATACTATAGATAATAAAATTATATCTAAGATTTAAATTATGTGACATTTATTAACTCATTTAATTCTCTCAACATTCCTCCGAGGTAGGTTCTATTTTTATCATCCCATTTATCGATGAGAAAATTTAGGCACAGAGAAACTAAATAACTTGCCCAAGGTCACATAGCCAGACCAGGGCTTTGAATTTGGGCATTCTGGCTCCAGGGTCCATGCTCTTAGCTACTATGTACAGCCAGCAAAGCAGAGTTAACCCACTCTCTCTTAACAGCAACCATGATGGATAGTCATTTTAAGGTTTTCAAGGATCTCATCCTACATATGAATTTGGGCTCACTAAAAAGACTGCGTTATTGTCAGAGAAAAATCACCAGAATAAAGAGCAAATGTACCAATGAACCTATCTTCTAGTTGATCAAATAATTTTCAGAGCACATTTAAAACATTTTTTAAAAGTTTTTTCCTGTACATTCATAAAAGGAAAACTACTCAGAAAAGGAATTATGAAAACTACTGCTTCTTTTGCCCATAATACATACTGATCATTTAAAAAGCAAATTTATAAATTAACATATATATACTCAAATACACATAAAGATATATATAATCTAGTTTCCCTCTCTGTAAAACACAGGGATTGGACTATACCAGTGGTTCTAAGCTTTATTTTAGCAGGAGGGCTAAAATATTTTAGAACATTATCCTCCCTTTCTTTCTCCCACCTTTGGGTAGCACTTATGAGTGCTAACGCTGTAAGATTCTATTTACATAATTATGCAGACAACAGAAAGCTAAAAAAAAGAGAAAAACTACATTAATTTTAGAGAGAACTCAGTGGACCTAAAACATAATGATCCTACTTAAAGTATCTCTTTTAACATGGAATCTTCAAAAACACATGTAGAAATAAGTACATTCATTAATAAGCACATTCACCTTCCATTGAGCTGAATTCTATCAGCCAATTTGGAGAACTGGTCCGGAAGTCTTCTCTGTTTTATGACACCCTCAGGAGTAACAGAAACTTCACAGAGAGAATATGTGTCAGATGCACCAGTCAAACTAAATTCATGAACAGCTTGACAAACAACTTCTTTAGCTGTAGTGTCTTTACTGATGATAATGTAGCAACTTTGTTGATCTGCTTTGAAAACTCTTATAACTTGATCAGGAACATCTGTATAAATACAAAAATGTATCCTGTTATTTTCCAGAAAATGACCTTTAAACTCTTCAAAAAATAATTTGGAAGACAATGATCTCTCTAAACAGTAAAATATATACTTCTATTTCAGGAGGTTAAGAGAAATCACTGTTGCATTTATTAATAAGTAAATATATCTTTTCAGGTGACAAAATACTAATATATGTTCACAGAAAAACAGCAGGAAAGAGAGAAAAATTACAGTCATACTATACATATGATTTGGAAGCCACAAAATTTTTGTTTATTATAAACATTTTGATGTCATTATTCTTCAACAAAACATTTTTTAATGGAGGCAAAGGACTCCACAATATGTACTTTACAATTTGAAATGATCCAAACCCTCAATCACAGACATTTAGCTTGCATATCACTGTCCTTTATTATAAGTAACATTATGATAAATAATTCCCCCCACTCCAAACTCTCCCTGTAGATAAACCTTTGCAGGCAATCTGATTATTTCCTCAGGGAAAAATCCCCCCAAAAAGAGAAATGCTGAGTCAGAGGCACGCATATTGTTAAGGTTTTTGAAATATACTTCTGAACTGTTCTCCAGGACAAGTTATAATATTTTATCATCCGAGAGTATAAAGAGAGCAGTTTTAGTCACACCCTTATCAAAACTGTTTATTAAAGAAAATTTTTTTTC
The DNA here is from genome assembly GCF_030028045.1 of Hippopotamus amphibius kiboko. Lineage (NCBI taxonomy): Eukaryota > Metazoa > Chordata > Mammalia > Artiodactyla > Hippopotamidae > Hippopotamus > Hippopotamus amphibius. The sequence goes on along the minus strand of NC_080186.1, from coordinate 169,166,625 downwards.
CATTTTGAAAGCCCTATGCATTTCTTCCCTCCAGAAATATGCCATTGTTTTATATTTCACTTCTTTGGTTACTGGTGAGACTCACTGGTTTAATGAACCATTATTATTCCTTTTTAAAAATACCTTTTGGTATTCTTCATGCTTTTTCCTACTGAATTATATTAAATACCAACAGTCTACTATAAAGTGGCAAATGTCTTCTCAGATTTTATATTTATACATTTTAACACAGGAAAATTTAAAATATTCATGTGGTTAAATCTCAGTCTTTGCCTTTGTGATTTCTGCTATTAGTAGATAAGTCCTACTTTAAGATAAATGTTCACATATTATGTATATGTAAATAAAATATTTTCCCCTCTTTATCTTACTTTTCTTCTCTTATGGCATTGGCTAAAACTTCCTGAACAATGATTAAAATGATGACAGTGGGCTAATTTTTAACATAATTACATATTTAAGTGAAAAGTGATTTGACAACACAAATAATTGCTAAATTTTTCCTTATGATAATAGTCACAACAAAAAGTTCTTTCATTTTAAATTAGGAAAAATGTATTATTGTTGATATTTTTGTCATGTGTGTAGTGGGTGGGGGTGGGCTGAGGATATTCTGGTGGCTCAAGTAATGGTATAATGTTTGTCTACCATTACCTTCTTCTTAGCATCATATACATTGTAAGTTTAAGAGGAAAAGGAAAATTACTAATTTGTCTCAAAACCACCTGAGGTATAATCCTAGCTAAAGGAAAGAGAAGAGTAATGAAATAGATGTGGGAGGAAATAATTTCACAGGATAAAGTATGCAGTGAGGCTGAGGACACAAAAAGAGACTGACTCCTAGGACTGGAAGCGTCAACTGAATATGCGTGAATACAACTCCAGGAAGAAGGATTCTTAGCCAACAGATGTTGAATGTTCTCGGTCTACTGTCAGACTGGAAGCACAATGCTTCGTCTATTCAGGTCCCCTCTGTAAGAGTGATGCATGCACCAAACTGTCTTTCCTTGAGGTATGCAAAGATCTGAGTCACCAAACACCTCTTGCCTCTTGTTCACATTTCTTTGCAAATGAGTCAGTCCTCAGGGTGTTGCTGACATTATCAGGTTTCTTAGTCTACAAGGCATAAATAAGGCAGGGTCTTAAGACATGCTAACGCGATGCTTCCCTATTCGGGCTAGAAAATGCAGGAAGTTGGAAATTTCAGTTTTCCAAAAGAAAGATACTGGACAAAAGAGTTTCATTATCCCTTTTAACTCTATAAAAGGTGTCAAAGAACTACTATTATTGTCTGTATTGTTCCTACCTTCTTCACAAAAATAGGTCTCAGCTGTCCAGGACTCTAGAGTTGGATTTGTTTACTAGGTCTTTGGGGGCTGAGCCTCAGTCAGCAGAGCTGGCTGACCTTGAAGGAATACGGAGATATTTCAATCCCTTTTATTAATTTCTTCAGAGAAATTTATTCACAAAGATAGGCTGGGAATTTGCATACCTTTCTCCTCTTGCTGGTAACATACTATAACATCTGGGAAGGAACAGATGTCTGCACCTTGTGTATCCTGCTAAACACTACACTCTGTTAAATTCATACTCTGTTACAACCACTTGTTTCACATGCAAAAGACAAACTGTCATATAATCATATAAGTGGGATTCAGGCATCATAAACAGGTGGCTCTAAAACAGATCCGCAAATGCAATTATCCAAAGGGTACTCCATAGCCCATCCTGGTGAATTAGACAAGATAATAAATGCCAACTTGGAAAACCATTCGCCAGACACTGGAGGAAAAAATTTCTCCACACTGATATCAATGTTGATGTAAATCTCTTTTACCATTTTAGAATTGTTACCTGTATAATACATATACTTTACAAACATGTGTGTTAGCAGAACATCATACATGCCAAACATAATACTTGGCATATGGCAGACACTCAAATGTTAATTAAGTGAATGGTAAATATGAAGTTAGAATAAAGTTGAATCAAGAAGAAAAAATGGTCTAATCATTTCAAATTTTAGGCACAAAGCTAGAATGCACATAAAAATATAATCCTGCAAGCAAACAGACATTTAAAAAGAATCTTGGAGAAGTACAGCATTTATTAGTCTTATGATTCATATTCCATAATAAAATTCTTCCATGATAGGTAAATGAATTCAAGAACTGAAATTCAGATACCCAGACTTTCAACCCAAAGGCATAATTTCTAGAGTGTTAACTATCTCACATAAGTAAAATTTAAAAATGAGATAAATGAAGGATACATGTTTTGACCCTGAGATTACACTAAAAATGGAAGAACTTTTTAGGTATTTGAAATGATCATTTAGAAAAAAAAAGACTGCCTCTTCAGTCTACTTTAAATTGTTATTCACTGTACAAATATTTATGGAGTGCCTGTTATATGTCATCAGTGTTCCAGGAGATGAATGAAGATAAAGTAATAGATGCGATGGACAAAGTCTCTGCTTACAGAGATTTGCTTATATTCAAGACAGTAAGTGGTGGTTCAAGGAAAGACACAATAATCAAGTAAATAAGACAACCCGTATAGTGAAAAGTTCACAGTGCAAACACAGGGTAGTGGTATAATGGTATGGATTAAGGATTGGCAAACTTGTTCTAACAAAGGGTCAAATAGCAAATATTTTAAGTTCTGTAGGCCAAGAGGCAAAATAGACATTATTTCAGAGATACTTACATAACAAGCAAGAAAACAAATTTCCACAAAATTTTTTGATAAAATTCAAAATATATTAATAATGCAAACCTACAACATGTAAAGATATGTAAACACAGAGGCTTAAGCAACAATGCAAACATCCACTAAAAGGGGACTGGTTAAACAGAACTCTATCAGATGTTCATAAAGTTGTGGGAGAATAAATCCTGATACAGAAAGGTATTTAAGTGAAATGGGCTAAGCAGAAAAATTATAACATATAATTTGGGGTGAAGGAAATGGTACACACATTTTATGTGCTCTGAAATTTCTGGAAGGATATAGAAGTAAACGAACAATTGTTAATTTTGGAAAGTGGAGACATATTTTATCCTTTCTCTGCAAATAAAAACTTTAATACATTCCTTTACAATTAAAAATTAAGTTAAAATAACTCAGACTTGCAATGCAAAAATAATTTGAAGTTTACTAAATAGTAAAGAAGTCAAATAAAAAATCTGTGCTATTAAATAAAAAGAAGTAAGCAAAAAGTTCCATATGCAGACTCAGAAGAAAAATTCAGTTTTAAAATCCTTTTAGCTACACTCTGAATTCTTTTAGGCCTCATCTTACATTAAGTCCAAAAATTCTGCAACACTTTTCATAAGTTACAGAATAGCATGTATACTCATTCTATGAGTATAAAAACATATATATTCAAAGAAAATGACTTAAAAAATACATGCCGGTTTACACTTGTCAACCTTTTAAGTGTATAGAAAAGTTCTGCTTCCTACTTCATTCAATTCTGTATCTTTTGACTTTTAAAAATATAAATACTGCATACAAACATAAGCAATAAAATACCATAGTCTTCAAGATACTTACAGTAAAAACCAACAGCTGTAGGCAGCAAAAACAAAGCAAAACCATAAAAAAGTCAGCAATCAAAAGCAAACTATTAAACAGTTCTATAGCTTTGTCTTTACTAGCTAATAACAATTTAAAACATGCAGCATAAATGCAGCTGATTGACTTTGGTGTACCTCAAAAACTGGTACAAGAGTGTAAAGCAATTATATTTCAATAAAGAGCCAAAAATAAAAGAATAAAACATGCAGCAAAAACGTAACAGATGTAGACTGATAAAAGTTCGTCAATCTTGGCTGATGTCACACGTGTACTATAATATACATATGTGATGTACACAGCTAATCCAAAATTTAGTGCTGTCATATATGATTTACGGAGCTAGATTTGGAATTAATTGGTAATAAATATTTTATTCAACATAAATACAAACAGCACTGCAGAAGGCCTTTCATAAAATTGCTCATTTGGGGGTTTAAAAATATAATTTTAAGTTAAATTCCTATCTCATATGTGTTCATTTATATTGCTGATATGGACAAAAGCTGCAGACTGAGCACTGAAAATTGACTTTTCCTGAATAGATTTTAAAAGGGCATTTTCAGCCCTTCCTACATGTTTTCATTGAGAAAATTATGCAATCAATCTGAAATCAAGTTGAGTAGTACATCCTCTTCAGAGATCAGAATTTCAGTGCCATGGGGCTTACAGTTTCTAAATTTTAATAATTCCAACCTCTTCCTTTTGTTCCCCCAGCTAAATCCTCAACTTCTTCTCTCTCTCCTCGCCCTTCTACCCATCCCTTCCCCTCACCCAGCCCCACCTCTAAATATGCCAGTGGCAAAAATAAGGCCAAAAATCAACAATCATAAATCAATCAATCTATAAATCATATATCACTAAATACTTGTCTTACGAAAGTATAGATGCATATTTACTTTGTGCTTTGGTAGTGTTTACTTTATTTGTGAATGTAGTATAAGAAGTATTGCTGTGGAACACACAAACACACAGACACAGAAATAAATTCCTGTGCTATCACATAATAAGCAATATAAGAGAGACAATGAAAATGTGCTAGAGATCTCTGGAAAAGGAGAGGCTGCTTCTGTATCAGAGGGACCTGGGATTCCCAGATGAGGTAACATTTGAGCTCAGCATTGAGGAAAAAGAAACATTTCATGGGATACGCAGCGAGAAAACACCAAAGGTGGCAAACAACACAGGCAAAGAAAGAGAGTTCTGAAGGTACATGCCATACTCAGGAAAGGTAGAAGAGGTAACAATGGGGAGAATGGCAGAACAGGAGGCTAGAAAAGGGGCTCATAGTTATGCTGTAAAAATCAGATACCAACAGTTATTAAGTTATTGTCTTTAGGCTTCAAACCCAACACTGCCCTGCTACAATGGGGCTGAGACTACAAAGCACACTGCTTCTTTGTCAGCTGTCTTCCTCTCAGGTTCTGCCAGAAAAGGGCACCAGAGGTAGATTGCAAGGTCACAAGAAGAGACCTGCTGCTTTACATTCTAACTTGTGGGTATCTGGCTCTTGTTTCACTCAAGCAATACTCCTTCACCCTAGTAGTAACATTTCCTTCCTGTGCCAGAAGCTGAATCCAGTTTGCAGTTTCCTGTGATGCTTTAATGCTTGCTTTTTCACCTTTTTATGTAAAGCAGTTTAACTTGGTGACAATTGCTGATATTCTTTTTTTTTAAATAAATAAATAAATTTATTTATTTATTTATTTATTGGCTGTGTTGGGTCTTCATTGCTACACACGGGCTCTCTCTAGTTGATGCAAGCGGGGGCTACTCTTCATTGTGGTGCGCAGGCTCCTCATTATAGTGGCTTCTCGTTGCAGAGCACAGGCTCTAGGCGCATGGGCTTCAATAGCTGTGGCACATGGGCTCAACAGTTGTGGCTCACGGGCTCTAGAGCACAGGCTCAATAGTTGTGGCACATGTGCTTAGTTGCTCCGTGGCATGTGGAATCTTCCCAGATCAGGGCTCAAACCCATGTCTCCTGCACTGGCAGGTGGATTCTTAACCACTGTGCCACCTAGGAAGTCCTGATATTAACTTCTGATCAAATATATGGAGTGGTTTCTATCTCATGACTGAATCCTAAACTAAAAGAAATCATTAGAAATTTCTAAGCCAAGTAATGACTCATCAAAACCTTCACTCTAGAAAGAACACTGGTAGTCACGTAGAGAATAGGATGTGTCAAATACAGATTACTGAGTTTAGGAATCTCTCTAAAGAGGTGAAGAAGCAACTGAAAGGAAGAAACAACGTGCAGAATGACCTTCTACTATGTTTTTATGTTATGCCCTAGATTTTTAATTTATTTTGCTGCTATAAAACATAAATTTTACTACCACATTTATACTTCTTTCTATCTAATACTGAGATTTATGTAATTGAATTCTTCCCTTTTCCCACGAGCTGCTAGGTTTAGCATCAAAACTGAAGCTGAATCACAACTATGCCCATCTTTGCAGAGGTTTTTTTTTTTCTTAGATTTAGCAAACAGACACATTTTTGTAGAGGTGTTTTCTTCCCTCCTCTCCTTGGACCCAAGTATATACTTCAGTTTTTAACTGTATGTATCTTTTATTTAAAGCCATCTCAAATCCATTCAAATGGTGGATATATAAATAATTCTTCAAAGTGTTCGTTCCTTGTAATGAAATTTTAGGTTACATAGTTAAATGACAATTTCTGCCTCTGAGTGTGAACAGATACAGAAAAATAAACAATGTCCCACACTGAAAGTGTGAACACCAATGAAAAAGATGCTACAGTACTTTAATTAACAATACTGTATATAACAAAAACAGCTTTAGCTTCAGGTGGTGGACAGAAAAATCAATGTTTCTAGAAAACTACTAACACACTTCTGTACATCACAGAGGAAGGTAAGTGAGACAACTTAGATTCAAATAATCTGCCTTATTCTTTTCCACACTCTGGGCACCATGTTTCTTGACTGAGAAGTATTTCTGCTTTCATTCCATTGCTCGGATTAGGATTACCAACAGATATGTGTTTCTCTTTCATATTGGAAGTACCACCACTCCAGTTTAGACAAAAAGACATAACCTTCTCTTTGGCTTTTTTGCATTAAGTCAAAATACAGAGGTAAGAAAAGAGGACTGCAAGCAAATCCAGTATTTGTTGAACAAGACTCAACCACCAATTTATCTGTTTGGTACCAATATGGCTGTATAAAATAAACAAAAATTACCTGAGGGATTAGAAAAATCCAACATGCTGGTGGTAGGCTGCAGGAGATCGGGGCTGCTGGATGAGAGTGTTCCAGGGATAGGCATTATGGCTAGACTGTGCCTGCAGTGTCTTGTTCCCACAATGCTGTCGTCCTGTGATTGGCTCAGGCCTCCATCACTTCAAAAGAATGGCATATATCACTTTAAAGTATTTGAGTGTTCTTAACAGTAAACATTTCTGTTCTTTGTGCACTAAGGCATAACAGAACCAATTCAAAGTGGTGATTTTAAAATAGTACAGCAATTTTAAAAATAGGGTAAGTGTAATAATGAAAATGGCAATAAAATGTTGTTTTAACAATTACACTTAAAAAAAATTTAACTTCTACATCTAGGTAATTCTACTACAGTTGACCCTTGAACAATGCAGGTTTGAACTAAGTAGGTCCACTTATGCATGGACATTTCTCAATAGTAGTAAATACTACAGTACTACACAGTCTGTTGTTGGTTGAATCCACAGATGTGAGGAACCACAGACATGCACGGCCAACTATAAATTTTACATGAATTAACCGCTGCGTTGTTCAAGGGTGAAATGTACATTATAGAGAAATGTTTGTATTTTATATTTAGTTTCTGCTCGTTTTGATAGAGAAAATAAACCTGAGTGAGGAGTCCTTGAGATCTGCCAGTTTCATTAGACACTAATATATATATCCAACAATGCACAGCCACACTGCAGCAAGGTTCTTCCTCTTGACAGAAAAGCTTGGCAACCTTCTAGGCAAAGGATGGAGCTGGGTTTGAATCCAAGCCCAAAATATGGCAGCTCGTAGAAAATAATGGGGCCAGGTTCAAGCGACAAAATAAGACCGGTCTTTAAACATATGAGTAACCTGGGAACTGCTCAAACCACCAAGTACAGAGAAAAGAAAACAGGAAGATGACACAGAAAAGAGTAACAAACAATAAGGCCAATATGTGACAACTAGAAAGGAGAACAGAAAAAAGAGGACCAAACATGAAAACAGAAGAAAAAGAATTTTACAGTCTCTAGTTTACTCTAGGGTTACATTATTTCCTGTGCAATCTCTCAAGTCTAGTTATTTGGCTGTTTCCTAGATGAGAACATCGAAACCAAAGCAGAGAGCAAGTCACCGAAAGTTAATTCCCCTTAAAAGGTTTAAAAACAAGTATCAATTAAATGGCTATATTTAAGCAAATATAATACTCTTCCTTTAACATATTTTAGAGATGTTAAATAGGCAATTCTAAAACCACCTAAGAGAAAAAAAGTTAAAACAAATGTAACCCTGCCAGTTAAGGTTTAGATACCCCCCAAAGTTCTATAAAACACAGGATAAGTAAAACAGTCCTATGCAAATATAGGACAGCAATGAAAAGAAGACTTTAATCAGCATCAACAACCAAAATACCACCTATTTCTAAGCACTGGTTAATATTAATTTCCATCTATGTTTTTTTCAATGTAACATCTATCCAGTATTTGCTACACATACAAACAGTTATCACAGAATACTTACCTATTATCTTGGGATGGATTAAGGTCTGAGTGATATGGGATACTTCCTGAATATGTTAAGACTTAGGCAGATTAGGAAACTATGCAAGATGGGGTTTAGAGGACTGTTAAATAAACAGCTAAAGAACTGTTAGCAGCCAGACAAGGATGAGAACCAGGACAAGACAGAGAGAGAGAAGTCAGGCAGAAGCACGAATACATGGAAGAAAACAAAGATAAGTGTTTCAAGTGCAAGCTATGTCAGACATACCTAGGTTATTAGCTGTGTGACCCCAGGGAAATTTCTTTCTGTTTCTGGACCTTGGTTACCTCATTCAAAATTGTGAATAATACTATAGATCCCCTAGGACTACAGCAAAGATTAAATTAGGTAATGTAGGTGAACATTTTGGCACAGAGGAAAATAGGATTTTCTACTTTTAAGAAGATAGTACTTTTACTGAAATTAAAATAGAAAAATACAGGGACTTCGCTGGTGGTCCAGTGCTTAAGAATCTGCCTTCCAATGCAGGGGACGAGGGTTCAATCCCTGTGGTCAGGGAACTAAGATCCCACATGCCGTGGGGCAACTAAGCCCCCGTGCTACAACTACTGAGCCCATGTGCTCCAGAGCCTGCGCGCAACAACTAGAGAGAAGCCCATGTGTCACAACCAAGATCCTGTGTGCTGCAACTAAGACTCGTCACAGACAAATAAATTAATTAATGCCAAACTGTTAACAAAATAGAACAATACATATCTAGGAAGGATTTTACACAATTTATACTGAAAAACATAGGGGGGACAGGGTGGGCACAACAGGTAAAGGCACTACAAAAAGAGGAAATGTTTTCTTGGGGGATAGAATGCAATCTAATCTTGCAGGTAAGACAAAGAGAATATTTTATTTGATAAGAAATGTTTATTTATGCTGTTGACTCCTTATAATACTTATTTTTTAAAAAAGATTTTTGATGTGGACCATTTTTAAAGTCTTTATTGAATTTGTTACAATATTGCTTCTGTTTTATGTTTTGGTTTTTTGGCCCTGAGGCATGTGGGATCTTAGCTCCCCAATCAGGGATTGAACCCACACTCCCTGCACTGGAAGGCGAACTGTTAACCCCTGGATGGCCAGGGAAGTACCAGTTTGTTATAATTAGGTATGTATTCCCAAAGATCAGAGCTAAATGTTTTAAGATTAGGTAAAAGAAAAAAAGGAGGGGGCTTTCACACGTTTTATTTATACTTTGTAAGTATTTTGGCAACAATTCATATTACATAAAAAATACAGATTTTTAAAAATACAAGTCTTTGATTTTTGAAAACCTGTTTTTGGACACAAAGAGGTAACTAAATCCAAGGAAGCAAACTGTTAAAAAGATTAGCTGGCCCTATTAATAAAGTTGAAACAAATTTAACAATGTTAGAAAGTTACAATTTTCTATTAAAGGGAATTGGCTGCCACTTGCAATAAACTGGAATTTACTATAGAGATTAAGAAATGCATGAAATATTAAAAGTTTTTATCTCTCTTACTGATGTTATTTAACATTACTTCTGCTTTTTAATAAGCAAAAATATGCCACAGCACAGCTAAAATAATGTAAAGCTGGTTACAAATTCATGGTAATTAAGATGAGCATATATAAATGCAAACTTTACTAATGTTATGTACAACCCATGCTATGACATTAATGAAATAGTATCGAATTGGCAAAATATTCATGCTTGCTTTGAAGCTGAATTGATAAAACCTATTTGCAAATAATTATGTCATTTCTTACCAAAACAGTCTCCTGAGAAGGTGATGCGGTAACAGAAACAAGATAGTTTTGAAAAATTCCTCAATAATTCCTGATACTGAATTTACTTAGAAAAAAAAAAGTATAATTTAGTTTCACAGTATGAAACTAAAAGGGCTGCATAAATATCAATATGCAAATAAAAAATAATCCCAACATTAAAAGCAAACAAGGAAAGAATGCTGACAAGAAATGGAGAGAAAAAAATTTCTAATAAGCAAACAAGGCAGTCTACTTCTGGGACTGTTACAATGAATTATATATGCAGGCAATCCACGATTAAAGAAAACAAAATAAAAGCTATGATTAAAAAATAAAAGGAGATCAGATTTCCTGAACTGTGAAATATTTTCAGGTCAAGAAAATCCACACTGTTATGTTTTAATTTACAGATACTGTTCAAAATCCATTGGCCTTTTTTTTTCACGTCTAATTTTCAGGAGCATTCTTTCATTTTAAAATTATGTCATGGTTAGGGATCTGAGGAATTACCTATTCTTATGTCAACTATTTGTTCCTTCCTTACATTTATTTTCTTTACTCCTCTCACAGATGTGGACATTCTCTCTTACAGTATTTCTATGACAACTCATGCCCTGCTCATAAAGTGGGTGCTGCAAAAGGCAGAGCCAAGCACCCCTTCCAGAGAGTCCTGACACAAAGGAGCTATTCAGAAATTGTGGAATTAAACTCATAAAAAACTTTTCTCAATTAAAAAATATTCAAACCAAAAAATTTCAAAAATAAAAAAGACAAGCAAGCAAGCAAGAAGTGGAAAATTTACCTATAAAGCTACTTAGAGAAAACGACAATCAACCTTCTTCCTTCTAGTCATTTCATGGTAAATAGTGCAATTTATTTAACCAGTCTCTTGCAGTTGGACATTTAGGCTTTTCCAATTTTCTTTTAGTATGGATAATATTACTAGGAATATCTGTACATAAATCTTCATCTAATTATTATCAGAAATTGCACTACTGAATCAAAGCTATGAACATTTTTAAAGCTCTTACTAAAAAAATGCCCAAATGCTTTATAGAAAGATTACATCATTTTATGTTCCCACAGCAATCTGAGCTTACTATCTCTCGTGTTATCAGTTCGGGCACTGACTATTCCAACAACCTGTGGGGAAACAACAATATTCCATTTAAAACTGTGTATCCTCAATTATTATTACTGTTATTTTAATTTCTGGCCTTGCTGCATGGCTTGCGGGATCTTAGTTCTCCAACCAGGGATTGAACCAGGGCCCGTGGCAGTAAGGTGATGAGTCCTAACCACTGAACCACCAGGGAATTCCCTATTCTTGATTATCATTGATGCAGAACATCTGATTAGTGTTCTCTGCCTATTTTTCTACTGAATTTCTAATGATGTGTGTGTGTGCGTGTGCGTGTGTGTGTAGCAAAAGGGGTTGTCTGAATTCATTTGTAACGATTACGTGCCAAGAAATATGACACACATTCTCAAAAATGCAAAGTAGCCAGCCTGAAATGTAAAATAACAAATTCATTCTCTTTGCAAAATTTGGTCCAGTAGAAAACTGTTAGGGTTTCTACTGAAATAATCTGGGTTTTTTTGGTATTTATATGGCTAAAATTATTAGCATTACGTTTGGAAGAGATAACCAGTTTAACTTCTGAAGGGCAGTATTTTATTCACATCTGTATTCTCATAGCCAACAGCCTCCTGCTGGCAGAAAGTAGAGACTCAATAAATGCTTGCTAACAAAAAAATAAAATTCCTCTGACTTTAAGTAAAACAATTTTTATTAGATCTTTCATTTTGGGGGAGGGTCCTAATATAAAAAAATGCCTGAAAATACTCAAATAATTGCTCCTGGCCACCCCAATTTCCGTGCCTCCTTTTGTAAGCAAAGACAGAATCCAACTGCCGTAACCAATTCCCACTTCCTGAAGGAAACATTATAGAGATGAGTTATTTATTTAGATGCCCTATACCTGAATATAGCTGGGTGAAATGTGATACTAGCAAGCTAACGTCAGTTGCAATCACAGTGTTCTCTCTCTTTAGATGACACATGTCACAACTGTGCCACAATGTGTTCAAAATGAGACCCTGTTAAAGGAGATACATGTATTTCATACCAAACACCAAAGGGTTTCTGGAAATGGAACTCAGGGCATTACCTCCTGAGGAACTCCCCTCGTGAACTCTTTTGTTTTCTGGCCCTCCATTCCTCTCCTTTTTTCTCAGTGCCTTCATGCATACTTCTGGTCATCCAAAACTATCCCCAATCTCTTCAGTGTGGGCTGGTTCCTCTAATATTTTCCTTACTTGATTCTCATTTGCGAGAAGAAGTCTATTCTTACAGTGTTTGCCATGCTGTTGTCATACTACAGTATGCTCAATATAAAAAGAATTTTGCTACTTTAAAGTTATGATATTTTATAAACCTCAAGGAGAGGGACTTCCCTGGGGGTCCAGTGGTAAAGAATCTGCCTTCCAATGCAGAGGACGTGGGTTTGATCCTTGGTTGGGGAACTAAGATCCCACATGCCTCGGGGCAACAAAGCCAGAATGCCTCTACTAGAGAGTCTGCGCGCGCTGTAAAACTACAGAGCCCACACACACTGAAACCTGCACGCCACAACTAGAGAGAAGCCCACGCGTTGCAACGAAAGATCCTGAGTGCTGCAACGAAGATCCTGTGTGCTGCAACTAAGACCCAACACAGCCAAATAAAATAAATAAATAAATATTAAAAAACAAAAAACAACCCTCAAGGAGAACAGTTACTCAAAAAGGGATGAGTAATAAACATTCTAGAAGCGAGAGACATTATGAACACAGGCTCAGGATGTTTCAATCCTCTGTGAGCCCCAAATTAAATGAAGAATTAATGTGTTTCCCTAAATTAAAAATAAAAAGTCATGAAGACTTTCTGTTCAGGAAATTCTTGAGATCATTAAGTAAAAGATGAGAGCTGACATTCACCTTGTTCGAAGTTACCTTCTAATTAATCTCCTTGCTATTACTGCTACACCTTTAACCCCAAATCATTAACACAGCTGAAAGAGAGATCTTCCTAAAAGAACAAACCTTACCACATCACATGCCTTTGATGGCTCCTTATTATGACATGGTGAAGTCCAGATCTTTAGCATAATATTCAAAGTCCTTCACTTACCTGTCTATCATGCTTCATCTTTAGGTGTGCACTGAGAGACACAGTCTACTCAAACCTACCAAGCTTGTTCCTGCCATATCAAAACATTTATCGCCCTGCAATCAACTCTTCTATGGCAAGAAAACTTGTTCTACTTTCAGTATTTCTATCTCTGGATATTGTGCCTAGTTTATAATAAATGTGTGAAGAATAAAGAGTTCCTGCTATGAATTTCTTAAAGGCAGGACTACCTCTTTCCAGCTCTATAATTATCACCTCCACAGTCCCAGCAACTCTCAGGAGCCAAATTAAGTATTTCCTTTGAATATGCTTTCTTTTTTCTTCACTGATTCATTGTCTTAATTCAACAAATATTGAGTGACTACTATGTGCTAAGTGCTGTATTTGATTAAAAATTCTGTGATTACTTTAGAAAATAGATAATACAAAATATACACGTAACATAACATATACTAGAGTAACTCCCAGTCATGACATTGGATTCATTTTATCAGTATTTTACAGACCTTAATTTTCATTTAAAATTCTTATGTTTTACTCAGTTTTGGTGACATTTCATTTTGAAAATAGAAAGATTTGATTAAAAAGGTCAGCTTTAGAATTCAGGAGAGAGGGACTTCCCTGGTGGTACAGTGGTTAAGAGTCCACCTGCCAATGCAGGGGACATGGGTTCAATCCCTCGTTCTGAGAAGATCCCACATGCCTTGGAGCAACTAAGCCCATACGCCACAACTACTGAGCCTGCACTCTAGAGCCCGTGCTCCACAACAAGAGAAGCTACTGCAATGAGAAGCCGGTGCACTGCAACAAAGAATAGCCCCCACTTGCCACAACCAGAGAAAGCTTGTGCGCAGCAAGGAAGACCCAATGTAGCCAATAAATAAGTAAATAAATAGATAGATAGATAGATAAATAAATAAATACCCCCTCCCCCTGCCAAATAAGAAAAAAAAAAAGAATTCAGGAGGGAATAAATAGCGCAATAAGAGAGATGATTTAAAAGACAAAAAAATAGTATCAGTGAATACACATGCCCCAAGTTTTAGGGTGTTCAAATTTGTAGATCAAGGGGCTGATATTAGACCAAAAACATATAAAAAAAGATTTCATAAAATAAAATGAGCAGTCTTTTCTAAAATTCAAAACAAGACTAATGGAAGCATACAGATTTGGTAACTTTACAGAAGTGGTGAGGAGACATTTAGAATTTATTCTTATTTATGTAGGTTTTATGATGCAATAGTTGTATAAAAACCAAAACTGACCCAAACTTCCCTTCTTCCACAAAAAACTTTAGAGTCAATAGGAAATGCCTACACAACTGAGATTGTCATTACCTACCTAAATAGTTTTGGAGGTAAGATACTAAATCGTGTCTTATCCAAAATTTTCCTGATTTTGTTTCTTCCACCTGAAACAGTATTCGCTTTTATTTTTTTATTTCCTTTCTCCTGTGATGTCTGTTCAATATCTCCTGGTACATCCTGGATTGAGTGGCGATTATTTTTTTTTTCAGCAATTTTGGGAATATGAGGAACACCAGATTTCTCTTGTTCAGTCCTACTAAGTAACTCTTTGAACACTGTGGAAATAAACAAAACTGTCATTTCTTTTCCTCTCATTAGAAAGTTTTTACATCAACAACACATTTTTAAAATAAACACAGTTGCTTCCTATCACTTGGCCTTGCACAGCCTCATTCATTAAAGTTAATTTCATTATGAAATTTATACTCATCCTTTATTTATCAGTTATATCCACTTTTCAGCTTTTATACCTGCCTGTACTTCTGATGTTGTCCAACAGTGATAAAAGAAATTCACTGGGGAAAACAGAAATGAAGTGAGCAGATTGCCAGCATGTTTCAAAAGCCCAAGGGTTCCTAGTTAGGTAATAAACAATATAATATAATTGCTATCCAACCCAGATTTTATAGAAATAGATATTTAGATTCTATTATTTATATGTTATCCCTCATCACTTGAGATGAGATGTAAGTACTATAAGTCAGGCCCTGTTTTGTAAAATGAAGCTATCAGAAAAATGAGAAGAGCTCTGCTGGACCTGCGCCTACTAGAAACAAATAGTACTAAAATTTGTGATAGATGACAATTTCCTCAAGGTAACATCTATGAGACTTAAGTCACTCAGTAAAGTGAAAGCCAGTAATAAGCATTCACTACAGTGATCCGAAGTAAAAAAAAATCAAGCCTTTGTAGATAACTTTCTATCAATCCTAAGTCTGGTGAGTTATATTTCACCCTTAAGCAGGGTGCAGGCACAGTGGGGGACTTGCCTTTCCAGCAATCTCTTTGCCTAGGTCCAGTTTTTCACCTTGTAAGAGGGGCTGTACCTCCCTGGGATCAGGCAAAAGAAAGATAAATCTGCATAAAGCTAGAAGTTATTTACCAGTTAGGAAAATCGGTGTCACCTATTTTTCATTAAGTAATGTCATGATAAAGTTATTTTTTCGTTGTTCCTGTTCTCAAATAAGACAGATCAACTGCTAGAGGGGAAAAAAAAATACTAAAATGATAAATGCTAAAGTAGAAGACAACATTCCTGAAAACTGATGATAGCTGGGAGGGGTCTGAATGAAAGAAAAGGGGTGGCCACATAATCTTCAACATGCAGGTCTTCAGCCACATAAGACTCAGAAACTCAGCTTAATAGGAGATATAGCTATGAGCAGTATTACTCTGTATCTTTATAAAAGAAAAGCTATAAATTCTATAATTGTGCCCAGTGAAACCTCAACCACAGAGAATTGTGATCTTTTCTGTTGTTTTTCCAATAAACTCATAGTTTCCCACAACATCAAAGAACTTACAAGTAAGATTCAAATGAACAAAGCCACTGACACATTACAACATAAACAGCTTGGTATTTGTTTGTTGAACTTGATCATTTTGGAAAGTTTCAACCAGGAAGATATCACATTACCAAAGTACACTGCAAGCTTATGAAAAGCACATTTTCTGTCTTCAAGACAATGGAAATCTTCAGGAGTCACCTTTCGAAGATACCTTGCTTGATTAAAATACAGTAAATTCTTTTCAGTATTTTTTAAAAATTCACTTTATTTTAAGCCATGTAGTAAAAATAAAAATGTTCTGAGCTAAAATCAAGATACTCATCCGTTCAAAAAACATTTCCTGACCTATGAACATGTCAGGAACACTATGCTAGATGCTAGATGTTTGCAGATTCTTCCTGTTCTGAAACATACAGTCAGTTGAAGATACATGGTATGGAGAGAACACAACGAGAGGAACTAGTTAAGACAACAAGAAAGGGAAAATCTTCCATCATTAAGTCACTGTGTTGAGAAGAAATCAGTAAAGTGAGCTGATTTTAACTAGGCAAAGGGAGAAGGAGTAATTCTAGGTAGAGAAAATCTCAAGTTTAAAGTACCTGAGGTAGAAAGAAAATTCAAGAAAATGAAGATGACTGAAGAACAAGGTAGAGAAAGGGTCTGACTATGCTAAGGTGTTTGAATTTTCTGTTAAGAGCAACAGGAAATCTATGGGCAGCAGATATCCCTGGCTGCAGGGTGTATGTAAGGTGACTCAAGGGTGTACAAAGTAGTTTATATCTTCACTGGACTTGGGTATATAATTATAAGTAAATATCTGTGGAGCTTGTGATTTATAGATAAAGAAATGATTGTGTTACATTAAAAAAATAGTGAGGGACAAAAATTAATGCATGGAAGCAAATATAATTACAATACCATTAAAATCAATATCAGATATAATATATGAACCAAAAATGAAGGTGCCCAAGAATTAATAAATGTTTAATAAATTTGACTGCACCAAGATTAAAGATTTCTCACTCTGCACACATGTAGGTGTGTATGTGTATTCACATACATGTATGTGTTCATTCAACAAATGAACAAACAAGAAAAATCAAAAAACAAATAACTTGGGGAGAATATTTGCAACCCTTAAGACCAAAAGATACCATTCTTTGTTTATAAGACATTCAAACAAATCAATACAAGATGAATAACTCAACATAAAAATGGACAAATGTAAAGTGTTTATAAAAAAAAAAGTTAGCACATAAAAAAAAAGGTGCTCAACTTCCCTCATTATTAAAGGCTGTATATCAGAAACTATAAAGTTGATTATACCCACTGCAGAGGCATTCTTATACATTGATGAATCAAGTGTATATAGATTGGGGAAACTTTTATAAAGTAAAACCGCAGTAACTATAAAAATAATTCCACTCTGAGAAATTTATCTTATAGCTATATCTATATAAACAAAAGATAAGTACAAAGGATCTTTATTACATCACTGTAAACAGCAAAAACTATAAACAACGTCAAACATCCATCAATATGACATCAGATCAGTAGATATGATAACAGTGTGATGGAATTCGATGCAATAACAATTATACAAGAAGTAAATTTGTATGAACTACTGTGGAAAGATATAGAATATTGTACACAATACGGTCCCACTGGGTGTCTTTCTTTAGTATTGTAATTTGCAAAACATGCATGTATTACTTTTATTAAGCAATTAAAATGCTAATAACAAATTATTTGAGTGTTGGGATTTTTAAAGATGTTAGAAAGTTGTGAAAAGTAAGAGGAATAGATGAATAAAAACTCCAGAGCAGAAAGAGGGTAAGAAACAGCTGAGATTGCCAGCTGTTTTTTTCTAAACACAAACAGGAGATGAGGATCAGGTAGAAGGACTCCACTAGAGAAAAGAGAAGTTTTGATGTCTGAGAGTCCTGGCAAGAAAACGAATACAGAGAGGCACCAAAGCAGTGCCACTTTTCTTCATGAGATATCTCTATTACTAAGACAAGGCATGAGGCTGGAAACTTCTTAGAATCTCATGGTACTCAGGAGACAAAGTCACACAACAGGGAGAGACTTCCAACAAACACACAATAGATTTATCTGCTTGGGGTGGGAGGCTGAAGAGCTTAGCTCAAAATCTCTAAAAGGAAGAACTTAGAAAAAAAGGAGTCAGAAAGATATCAGATTCTGAATCAAGAGACTGGAAGAGGGGGGAAGGGGTAGGAGGACAAGGTTGAATAAGCAGAGTGAAATTTCCCACAATGTCTCAGTGCTTAGAGACAAAGTTCCATTAGAGGAGGAGCCTACATCAAGCACATGACAAATGTGCTCTCAACTTGAAACCAAAGCACATAGTCTAAGTAATTCTGCAACCCAGCCTGACCCAGCTCAATTCTCCTTACCCTATGTGATTAAAGAGAGGAAATGGCAAACCCTATTTGTGAGAAAATACTAGTTTCACTACTAAGGTTCCTTTATATACAAAGTACAGCATACAATAAAATATTTTAAGACACACAAAGAAAGAAAATAGCCAGAGAGAAATAAAAGATAATCAGAATAAAAGATAATCCAAATTTTAGAGTTAACACACAAGGATTTTATAATAACCATTAAAAATACGTTAAAGAACAGAGGAAAAGAGAGAAAATGGATGAAAAGACGGAGAAGTATAACAGAGAACTGGAGTTTAAAAGAGATTCAAGTGGATATTCCAGAACTGAAAAATATCGAAAATTAAATTCAATGCATGCATGTATCAGCAGACTGGATACAGCAGAAAATAGGATAACTTTCTTAAACACAGGTCATGAGAAAATATCCAAACTGAAACATAAAGAAAAAATTAGAAAGAACAGAACAGAATGTAAGAGATAGATGGGACACAAATCTTCTAACATAAAAATAACTGATTTCCCACATGGGAGGGAAAGAAAGAGGGGCAGTAGTAATTAATAATGGCCATGAAATTTTGAAAACTGATGAGCAACATCAATGCACAAATTCAAATACTGAGCAAACCCTATACAAAATGCAAAGAAAACTGTAACAAGGAGTCCTCATTACAGGTAAAGTTCTCTAAGTCCTATTTGCATCCTATGGAAAATGCTGGTGTTTTTGTTTAGCCATCTGTGGGTTGTGGTTCCAGTGTTCAATTTTCAAAGCCTTTGCAGTGCTATACAGATCTGTCTACTTTGTACCACCTAGTGGTCAGTCTGGGACCTGAACAGAGGTCTGCTTGTGCCAGTTCTCAGTCTATGATGTATGCTAAATAGGATCAGATTTACGCACCTACAGGATAGAGGTGAGCCCAAGATTTCATAAACAACTTTATGGAGTTGTTCCCTCCATCTCAGTTATCAACCCAGTACTTTCCAGTTCCTTAAGTCCCCTGCTTTGGACCTCTAGTGGGAAACTGCCCACTGCAGTGCCTTAGGGGCCAAGTAGAGGGGGACAGAGACGGTGGGGGTAAAAAGTAGTGATGCTGGCCTTGCTTTCTTGGAGCCACTGCTCCACTAAAGGGCGAAGAACATTTTGTCAGTCAATGCCACTGGACTGCTTGGAGGCTGGGGCCTGAAAGGATGGTGAAAACAAGAGTGAAAAAAAACTATGGGAATTCTCTAACTTTGTCTGAGCTTTAGGAGTTTCCTTTCCCATTTCTCAAATCAAGCTGCTTCTCTGGGTCCTTCTTGGTCTGCACCACAATACTCATATCCAGGTTTCATGTTGCCTTGAGTCCAGTCCAGGGGATACTGGAGTGAAAAAAAATGGTAAATTCACTTCCGGTGGTGGTACTTTGAATTCTCTGAGTTCTCAAATACATGGGTCATGATTTTGTCTAGGTTTTATTGTTGAGTCCAGTGGAAGAGGAAGAGTAGCATGTGTTTACTCCATCTTACCTGGTACTAGAATCCTTAATTTGCTTTTTATCTTCATGGACATAAGGATATACCAAATAGTAAAGTCTGTGTTTGATTAGTTCTAGAGCTCCTATGGTTCTGTTTCTGTTGGTTCTGGCTTATAATGATTTTTAAGAGTGCCTCACAATATTTGATTGTTTGTATCTGAAAAATTATTTTTTTACAAATAGGCTGCTGCTAAGCATCCTCTAAAGAGGATTTCTATTTTTTTTTGCCAGGCACCAGAGAACCAGGGCCAGGACAAAATCTGAGGTTCTTCTGAGTTGCCTAGAGTACGGTCCACATTCTCTTCAGAGTAAGATACTCAAATTCTCAATCAGGAACAATGTTGTTATGCTAGAGTGTTCTGGCCTTTGGTAGGCTCTACACTAATAAACCTTCTCTCAGCAGCTCCTTCTCTCAGCTACATTCTATGGATGGGAAAACAGTCCTGGGGGGAAAAAACGTCCTTTGGGAGGTACAGTCTCAGGACGAAGTGGTAAGGGATCTGATACATCTAGAGTTTGCACTTTTTGGAAGTGTAGGATTCCAACTTTTTCACCTTTTCCTGGGAACCTATTGCCAAAAAAATTCTCAGTCTCTCAGTTGCTTTTTCCATACTGGTAAATGCTCTAGGGCAGATACGGCTCCAGTTTACCTCTTTAAGGTCTAACTTCTCTGTTCGATGGCAGGTAGCTCTTCACTAGCCAGCTCTTCTAGTTGTTCTCAGTCAATACTAGAAATAGAAAGTTGACAAGTTTTCTAAACTAATTTTGCTCAGATTATAGGTGGGCCTGTGAATTGGAAGTCACAACCTTCTTTCATTCTGGAATGGCCTCTGCTATTGTTTCCTAAATACTTTCTTTTTCACATTTTCTTTTAGGTCTCTTGGAGTAGTGGTTAATTGCATTTTGTCTTTTTCTTTTTTTTGGCTCTATAAAGTTGATTCTCTCAACCTATTCCTTCTACTGAATGTTTCTATCTTTGCTACTACAATATGTCTCTGCATATTTTAAGTAACCCTCAGTGACTGTCTTTTTTCCAAACATTCTGTTCTTGTTTTAAGGAATGAATTTTTAAATCTCTCTGAGCAGGGTTCTAGAAATGGTTTTCTTTTCTTCCTCAAATTAACTATTTTCTCCAGAATCTGTAAGCTCACTTACTGGGTTCTTCACCATGACCCTCAATAATCCTGGTTCTCTTACACCTGGTGATCCCTTGTTGTCAGTTTTAATTAACACAAAATGACCAAGTATCTAGTATCATCTAAACAAATCTGTTTTCTGGTTACAGCTTTCCTTTTTGTAGGTGTTCTGACTCTGAATTCCATGCAGGATGACCTAACTGCTCAACTGTGCTTCATGATAATGCCAGAGTTACTGGGACTTTATTCCTGCTCCATTGCAATGAATTTTTTACTGATATTCCTTTAAGATACTCTTTGGTGTTTCTGCATGGAGAGAATGTTGGCTGACTACACTCTAGTTGGGGAAAGGAAAGAGGTCTTTAGGGTATGGGACCCCTTCCGTAGCACCACGTAACTCCCACATCCTGCAATATCCAGTCTAGGATTCTGTTGGGCAATTGTTTCTCACCATTCAAAGAGTTCAGGGAGATTGTGGTTTCTCTTCCTCTTTCATCCTTCAGATCAATTTTTGTCTCCTAGGGTCCATGTTGTTAACCACTACATTACGTTTTTATACACAACCACCTTTGATACTACTTAGTAATTATTATGTACCAGGAACAAAAAAAATTAAAGGTACTGATACTTATAAGAACCCTATGAAACAGAGCTGGAGACACTGAATAGAGAGACTAAATACTTTAGGTGTCAGAGCAACCTCTGCTTTCATATTTTTCAAAATCAGAATCCTTTCAGTTTAACCCAAAAGTTGATATTTTTAGATACTAGTCCAAAGTCTATGAAATCCAAAAACTGTTAAGGTTTATTTATTCTATGTTAAACTTACATAATATTTGGAAATTGCCAATAAACTGTTATATGCCAGATTTATCATGATATAATTTAGTAAAAGGGACTCAAGTAAAAAGAGGAAAAACACCAAATGTTTCATTTTTCATTATGACTAAGTGCAGTATAAGGAGAAGCCAAAGTGGGGGGAAAACACACACATATACACACACAGACACTCTCTCTCTCTTCCTTTTCCATAGGCACTGTTTTAAAATTCAACTCTTATTCCTCAAATTTCAACCTAAATGATGTAGAGAAATTTTTTTCCTTCCTACTTCATGAGGACTTTTAAATTTTCTTTGATAGTTTTCAATTGTTACACTGTTTTTACTGTTGCCCTTCTCAGAATTTCAGAGAAAATCCTATGAAATGTAATCAATGTCAGTCTTCCAAAAGTTAAAAACAAAACAAAACAAAAAAAACCCACAAAAAACAAACGACAACAAAAACCCACCCAAATAGTATATTAAGTTAAAAGTACAAGCTTAATCCTTGCTTTATTCAAATAGTAACATGATTGAAACACACCACAGGCACAGTAATCAGTATTTTTACATGGAAAGGTAGAGTATACTGCTATTAAAAATCGGCAATTCACTGATTAATTCAACTATTTCCATGAAACAGCTAATCTGGTACTCATATTATTATTTCAGAAATCTAGCTAAAACATTAGAAGTAGATTGATTTGCACATTAGCAGGGAGAAAAAAAGCCTGACTATGACTCCTAAGTTTCATTCAGATCAATCTAAGTTTTATTCAGTATCTCCAGGCAAAGTACAGTACATAACAGATACTCAGTAGACATTTCATAAATAACTAAATGTAGTTGTATACCTATTTTAAAATTAAGAGTTCAAAATAATTAAATACAAGTAAAAAATAAAAATTCTAGAATACAGAATACTATATCTCAACACTAAAGACCCTAAAAATGTTCAAAAAGCTTACACACAAACATGTTTTAAGTATTTTTACTGTCCTTCTTTTCACTGTAGTGACTTTTTTCTCCTCTATCACCAAACCAAAAGGCTCAGATAGTTTAACAAAACTCACCAAAAATGTTGGTCTTTACAGTAAGTGCAAGATGAGTATTATTCCTCAAAATTTCAAGGGCCTTCACAAACGTTATATTCTCAAAGTTCTGTCCATTTACTTCCATTATCTTGAGAAGTGTTTGAAAAACACAAATTAAGACAAAAACAGTATTAGTTATTTCTGCAACCTTAAGTTTAATGGTGAAAAAAAATAAAACAAATAAAATGCACCTATATGTAGACAATGGTTATCTCTGTGAGAATTGGAATTACTGTCTAATTATTTTCCTCTATATTGTGGTACTTTCCTAATTTTCTACTATAAACATTTTTTTTAAAAGTTCATTAACTTTACTGGAAAAATTTTTTTTAAAACATAATGTTTTATATATGAAGGAAAAATTTTAATCATGTCAGATCAGCTCACAAAAATTATCACCTGTGTGTTTGTACAAATTTTAGTGAAGTATTCTAAATGCAAATTTACTGCATCTGAAAGAGAGGTAAATTCATTTAAAAGTGATACTCTAAATACATCAATATCATTTCCTGCCACTGACTGAATCAGGCAGTCAAAAAGCAACAAGCACAACTGTGATGGGGTCTTGTTCCACTTGACACTGCTGATCGTTCACATCAGGGCTTCACAAACTTGGCAGTACCTCAGAATCTTCAGGAACCTTATTCAAAAAGTACTAATTCCAAGGAAAAAGGATAAAGAAATAAACACAATGAGAAAAAAAAAAGGCATCACAGCAAGGACTGACACAGATTTCAAAAGCATAAAAAAGCAAAACAAAATATTTGGAAAAGAAAAAAGAGAAAAAGAAAATCATACAAGTAAAATTCCCACAGTTCAAAAGTCTTTAGTCTACATACTGAAATGGATTATTGAGTACCAGGCAAATAAATAAATAAATAAATAAATAAATAAAATATATATATATATATATATTTTAAAACAGATCCCATGAAAATTCTGAATTCCAAAGACTTAGAACAAAGACTCTATAAGCATCACTGTGGGGATTGCTGGTAGTGGTGGTGGGAGGAACCAAAGGTACCTAGAAAAGAAAAATAAAGGATGGTTTGGACTTCTTTTGGGCCATATTAAGATGATGTGATATTTCTCCATGACTTCAATGTTCTCAGAGAAAAATGACTATGATCAAAGATTTTCATACTCCACTGAACAAAAGTATCATCAAGACATGTAAGGACGCATAAAGCTGTAGTACTCACTTGCCCTTTTTGAAAAACGTACTAGAAAAGGTAGTAGAAGTACTAGAAGACAATTGTGAGATAAATCAAAATAATGGGGACATATGGGCATAGATGAAGCAGAGGTGATCAATGAAAATCAGTAAGGCAGGTGCAAATTTCTAAATGATAGTTAGTAATAAGCTTGTGAAACTTAATGCAAATGTCAAAGCACTCTTTTAAAAGAGATGATCCATAATGTTAAAAAATGACATAAGCTAGATCTAAAATCTCAGATAATTTCAGTCATACTTGGGAGAACTGAGGGAAGAATAAAAACATGATGTATTTCTCTCCTCTCTCAGGAATGAAACCATTGCATTTTTCTTTTTTTCCTGTGAAGAAGGAGATTCTTAAATATATTTACAAAAAAATACTGGAAAAATAAATATAATGACTCCAGTTTCCTAGCTATTAGATAGTCTTAATGAGTCGTCTGAGTAAGGCCCAGAAACCTCTATTCTAAAAAGCTCCCTTAGGGGAAGAAGGGTATCATTAAAAACTTTATAACAGAGTTTCTCTTTTTAAATTACAACATGTATTTTTAAATTTCAAAATATTTTATTACAATATATGTTTTACTTATTATATCAGAATTTCTTAACCGCTTGCACTATTGATATTTGGTCTGGATAACTCTGTTGTGTGGCTGCTCTGCCATGGGGTGTTATAGGCTATTTAGCAGTATCCCTGGCCTCTATCTACTAGATGTCAGTAGTAATTCCCAAGTCATGACAATAAAAAATAACTCTAGACATCACCAAATGTCTCCTGGGTGACAAAATTACTGCTGGTTGAGAGCCACTGTTCTGAAGTGTACAACTTTTCATAACATGAATGTTCCTTTTTTTTTTCTTTTCTTTTTTTGGCTGAGCCACACAGTATGCGGGATCTTAGTTCCCTGACCAGGGATAGAACCTGTACCCCCTGCAGTGGAAGCGTGGACTCTTAACCACTGAACGACCAGGGAAATCCCTGTGAATGCACTCTTAATTTAAAAAAAATGACAGTATGGTTTGGTTAAAAGTAAAATAAAGTCACATTCTAAATGAATGCATGAACAAAAATTTTTAAGTGGAAAAAATTCAGCTTCCCAAGTGATTCAGCTAGGTGAGAAACCACTCTTTACTGTACATAAGAATTATCTAGACCCTGGTGTGCATGAGAATTATCTACAGAGCTTCGTTCAAAATAGACTGCCAGTCCTCATCTCTGCAGAATGTGATTAACGTGATTACTAAGACTGAGGTAGGTCTAGGAACTGCGTTTTTTTAATAACAAGGTTGTCAGTAATCTCATTTTTAAATGTTGTTCTATAGCTAACTAATGCCTACATGGAGAGAATAAATCCCTATCAACTTACTTCCAGTGTCTCTTTCCTTTTCCTAGTCCTTCACCCAGCTCACTGTTTATGGATGTAGTTCTGTTCCCATTTGAACATTATTTAAACTGAAACCATAATTTATGGAAATCTTTGGCCACTTAATTTTTGAGTGATATGAATAGAAGTGCTTACTCCTTTAAAACATGCAAGGGTGCTAACACTCATACTGATCTTTCTGGAATACTGTGAAGTTGCCAACTGATAGAGGATGGGCAGGACCATTCAGGTTGACAGTGGCCAGACTACCATGCTGTTTCTGGACATATTATATATATATCAAATTTTGCATTAAAAGTAATGGATATTATGTCAAATACATTTAAAAAATAAACCATTTAAAAATACCACCTCTAAAAAGAGGCTTAAAAAATATTTCCTTAAATCGATCATGCTTACTTGAAGAAACATCAGATGAGAAAAAAAGTAGCACACCTATTACTTATAAGAAGGCTTTAAGTGGTTGTTATTTACTTACCTGATCACCACGTTTCAGTCCTGCATCAGCAGCTTTGCTACCAGGTTCTACACCTTCAACAAAAATACCAAATCCTTTCTCACTTCCTCCATTTAGGCTGAAATGCAGAGGGGACTCCCGGGAAGCCTTTTGCAGCACAACCTGTCTCCACTTTGCCTTTGCAGCACAGGCAATATTTAATAACCGGAGATGACCATTCATTTTCTAGAAAGTAGAAAGGGGTAAGATATATATAAATGTATATATTTATTCCTATAGGTTTTAAAAAACCACCTAAAATTATTAGAATTAGAATTATTTAAAATACAGTGTAAATAAAGAACATATAAATAGGGGTAAATAAAACAAAGGAGGGAAACCTTCCACCCTAGAGCACTCTTAAGAATAAAATCTCTTAATATGATTTTTTAAAGTTTGTAGGTAATCACAGGTTAGAAAAGATTTCAAAGTGATGTCTCATTTAGAGAGGGATGACAAAAAAAAAAAAACTTCTTCATTTTCTGAACCTTACTAATACATAATCTGTATTATCATCTTGCTTCTCTCCTGGCTGTTACATAAAACCAGAATCTTTTTAAACCTTTATAAAATCTTAAAGGACCTGAACCATCTTCCCAAACACTGTCTAATATTCAAAAACACATTAAAGTCTCCATCTCTTCCAGAAATATTATTCTTACATTCTTTTAGACCTCCCTATATTATTTTAGATCTTCCTTAAACTCAGTAATATTCTAACTTCCAGGTTCTAATATCAGTTTAATGTTCAACTATTCTCAAATTAAGTAAACCTCATGTCCATGACAAGACAGTAAATCTTTTTCAGGGTAGGAACCAAGTCTGACACCTGTTCTGATCCCATATAGCAGCTTGCAGTATAAAGCAGAATTCAATAAATACTTGATAACTGACTTGATTACTGGGAAAAAAAAAATCCCATGATTGAATTTTCCTTAAGCCCCTTGAATATTTACATAGCCAGCACTGGAAGAGCCAAATGATGTTGGTGAGCCTCTATGGGCAACTTAATCAAGTTCCCTGTTCATTCTCCCCATTTTGGATAGAGCAGATGTGATACTGAAAAGGCTACACGAACCAAGAAATAAGGGGCAAAAAAAAATCTGCCAATTTCCCCCTCTCTATTCAACTTAACCCACTTCTACTCTATAAGTAATAATAATGATTCTTGAAAACTCGCTATGTGCCAGTTTTTGCTCGCAGATTCTTATGTTCATTAGCTCACTATAAGTGCCACAACAATCCCAACAATCTACAGGCTACTATCTATAAAATACGACAACTGAGGCATATAAGGTTAGACAACTTGTCCAAGTTCCCATATCTACCAAGTGGTGAAGTCTGAATGTTAATTCAAGCAATCTGACTCCTGAGCTGCGTTACTGTTTACTTCCTAGAATTTCAAGTTGCTTGGAGCAGACAACCCAGTTGCTGTTGAAAGTTTTACATCTAATAGGGAGAATAAAATGGATTTATAAACAGCTACCATGAAAGTTAAGAAGACCTTGAGGGTACTATCTTAAGTGTTGTATATTAAGAACAAGTGAAAGCACACACAGACAGGAGACTTAGAAAGTCTAATGTAGATCTGATAAAATATGGGTATTTATATGCCTAAACCAGTGAAGACTCTGGAAGAAGCATGATTTTTGTTTGGGATGAAGCAGCAGAGGGTAAGCAGAAGTCTAGAATACAGATTTGGAAGTTCTCAGAACAGACATTCAAGACACAGGAGAAGATGAAAGCTGTTCTGAGTTGCTATTCTTTGGCAGGGCGGGTAGGGGAGGAGGTTGGTAAGAATCCCTAAACTCTGAAGAAGATAAAATTCTTCTGAGCCTTACTGTATCTTCCAGATTCTTTTCAAATTCCTCTAGAAATCGAGTCATAGCAGGATCACCTTCAAAATCATTAAAATGATTATTTACCCATAATAATACAATCCGTGTTACCTGTGGAAACATGGAAGAGGCAGCATATGATTATACGAGAGGCATTCTTTCTGCAAAAGTAGGTTAAAAAGCATGTCCTACACTGAGGGGGATCTGAACTTTACGGCTAATTCCTTTGCTCACCTTCTCACACACAAAAGGCTTGTTCTAACAGGGAGGCATGCTTTAGTTTGAGCTTTTGCTTCCTTACATACACAAGTAATAGAGCCAAGACTCTGCCTTCACTGAGAAAACATGTAAGAAGTATGTGGGATATATATTTTGGACAGTATCTTAAAACGCAAGCTTCCAAGGGCAGGCAAATGTCAAAAGTGTTTCATTAGCTAAGAACATGTTTCACCAAAATTATAATAAAAATCTGAAACTTCCTTCGTAAATACTGTGAAATTTCAAAGCTGTGAATTGATTTGTTGATTACTTTCTGCCAAGATTAACAGAAAAGTTAAAAACTAACAAGTGGAGGTTTAATTAAATAATGTGTCTACAAGGAACTCTACTCAAGGCTCTGTGGTTACCTAAATGGGAAGGAAATTCAAAAAAGAGGGTACATATGCATACGTATAGCCGATTCACTTTGCTGTACAGCAGAAACTAACACAACATTATAAAGCAACTACACTCCAATAAAAATTAATTTTTTTAAAAAAAGCTTCTGAGCACTAAGAAAAGACATAGGAACCAAAATAAAATCAAAAGAAATAAGCCAGAGAATTTTCTAAAATCTTAAAAAAAAAAAAAAAAAGCGCCTAGCTAACAATATAAGTAATAACCACTTTAAAGTATATAATTTAGTGGCATTTAGCACATTCACGATTGTGTACAACCATCCCCACTACCTAGTTCCAGAACATTTTCATCACCCCAAAAGACAACCCCATTCCCAATAAGCAGTCATCTCCCATTCTGCCATCTTTCCAGCTCCTAACAAACACTATCTGCTTTTCTGTCTTGTGATTTGTCTACTTGGATACCTTATATAATATGTGATCTTTTATGACTGGCTTCTTTGACTTAGCATAATATTTTCAAGGTTTATGCATGTTGCAGCATGTATCAGTATTTCATTTCTTTTTATGGCTGAATAATATTTCATTATATGATATACCATATTTTGTTTATCCATTCATCAGTTGATGGACATTTGGGTTGTTGCCACTTTTGGGCCATCATCTCCAGTGCTGCTAAAACACTTGTTTACAAACTTTTGTTTGCACACCTATTAGCTCTTTTGGATATATATTTCAGGAATAGAATCATTGGGTTACATGGTAATTCTATGTTTACCTTTTAGAAGAACTGCTAAGCTGTTTTCCACAGCAGCTACACCATCTTACATTACTACAAGTAATGTATGGGAATTCCATTTTCTCCACATCAACATCCTTAAAATGCTTGTTATTTCCTTTCCTTTTTTTAAGTCATCTTAGTGGGTGTGAAGCAGAATCTCACTGTGGTTTTGATTTGCATTTCCCTATGACTAATGATGTTGAACATCATTTTCATGTGATTGCTGGCCATTTACATATCTTCTTAGGAGGAATGTCTATTCAAGTCCTTTGTCCATTTTTAAATTGTATTGTCTTTCTGTTGTTGAGTTGTAAGAGTTTTTTATACATTCTGGATACTAGACCCTTATCAGACATATAATTTGCAAATTTATTCTCCTATTGCATGTGTTGTACGGTTTTTCCTGATAGTTCCTTTAATGCAGAAAAGGTTTTAATTTTGATAAAGTTCAATGTTTCTATTTTTTCCATTGTTCAAGCTTGTGCTTTGGGTATCATACCTAAGAAACCATTGTCTAATCCAAAGTGATGAATTTTCTCACCTCTTCTTTTCTTTGAAGAGTATTATAGTTTTAGCTCTTATATTAGTCTCTGATTCATTTTGAGTTAATACTGAATATGGTATAAGATAAAGGACAAACTTCTTTTACACATGAATATTTAGTTGTCTCTAAAATCATATTTTTGTTCATTCTCTAGCATGCTTTTATTTCTTCAGCAACATGAGTAACTGTATTTATTATTTCAAAAGCAGGGGGAAGGCAAGCCTGCAGTTTTGGACACTTTAGTTTCCTAGACAATAGAATTCCACAGTCCATCCAAATCTAATATATTTCCTTCAAAGTGTAACTCGGAAAGATACACCAGGTAATTAAGGCCCTACTTTTATTTTTCTTAAAATGACTAACTTCCTACCTGTTCTAGGTATTTTACTGGTAGTAATGTGTCAGTGGCTGAGGTATTACTAGTCTTACCATGAAAAGTACAAACACCCCATAAAATAAGGTAAGATAATCTACTTAAAACAGCAAACAATGCTTGGAAAAAAAATACTCAAAGTTAGATTTAAATAAGTTATGCAGTGATAAATAAGGTCAAAAGATAAACTGTTTTAAAATGATTATAAAGTCTTTAACTCAGAAAAATCAATGTATTTCTATTTCAATTAGAAGATTTTAGATTGTTTCTAAACCCTCTTGAAAAAATTTACCCGGTGAATATTCTTTCTAAACTATTAAATGATTTTTTAAAGGTTTTATTGATCTCCCCAGAAAATACCAAGTATTTTGATAAAGTGCAAAAACATTATCATGCATTTTCTGAATTTATTGCTACACCATGGCCTGCTTTCAGTTTTTCCCCTTAAAAGGCAAAATATTGGGACTCCCCTGGTGGTCCAGTGGTTAAGAATCCACGGACACAGGTTCGATCCCTGGTTGGGGAACTAAGATCCCTCATGCAGCTGGGCAACTAAGCCCACTCGCCACAACTACTGAACACGCAAGCCACAACTAGAGAGCCCATGTGCTGCAACTACAGAGCCCACATGCTCTGGAGTCTGTGCACTGCAATGAAAGATCCAGCATACTGCAATGAAAGATTCTGCACGCTGCAACGAGGATCCCACATGTGGCAACTAAGACCCGATGCAGCCAAAAATAAAACAATTTTTTTTTAAAAAAAGGCAAAATATCCACTTTTAACATGCTATTTTCTCATAAAAGTAACAAGCAGAGATATGTCTGATTCACTAATTTTTTAGGTGAATTGAATCTTATCAAAATAAACATTTAATCTGTCAATTGCAAGAGGTTTTGGGGGAATAAAATTTAAAGGTTAAAATCACTTTCATGCCCTTTATAATTATAAAACCAACCTTATCCCTTAAGCTGTCAATTTTAAACCATTCCAATAGTTTGGTCCCAACATCCAAAGGACTTTCAAGAAATGTTCTATAAGTTAATAGGAAATCTTCTATATAAGTTGGGTCCACGATGGAATGCTCTTCTATTAAATGCATGATGAGACGCTCAGGTGTTGCCTAAATATTAAAATATAGGAAGAATTAGAAAATAAACAAGTAGCTCAGGAACCAAAGAACTTCCATTGATTACTTCCCTTTGTAGCCACTCTTTTACAATAGTCCTCAAAGTAGTTTCACCTTTAAAACCCTTAGCACTGGGAGTAGGTAGTCTCTCTAGGTTGTAGTCCACCATCACCCAGAGGTTTAGAGAGAGAAAAGGCAAGGAATAAACATGCATAACAGCTTTTACTTGGCCGTAGCTGTTTTTATTGGCATTTCATCATAGGAATGGTGGGATAATGTAATGACTGTCTTGAGAGAAGAGAAAGAAGAGGTAAGAGTTAAATTAAAAAAGTAAGTAAAATACAAAGTTTCTTTCAAGTGTAATTATCCTTAAATTCTCTTCTTTCCCAGGCTACAGGAACAACACAGCAGTTCAAGACCCCTTGTTTTACTGTTGTTACTTCCTGGAATAGAGGTTTCCTCTTCTATGGTTTCTCCATTCTAGTTCACCAGAGGAACCAGAAGGTCTATAGATAGTTTTTACATTAACTCAAGAGTTTAACTGCTTGTCTGTTTCCCAGTTTATAAAGAGGAATGCAAATATTTATCTACTGCTCCTCCTTGAACTTCTGAATCAATGCTAAAATTTATTACCTTAGCAGCATTTTCAAAAATGAGTACACAGAACAAATACAGAAATAAACCAGATGTTAAGCCAAATATAAAAACCAATTGTTGATTGGGATACCAAACTGTACACTCTAAATATATGCAGTTTATTGTCTGTTTAAAAAAAAACAAAACCAAAAACAAACTGTTGCCCATAACCTCAAATTTCAATTTGTTGCATTCATCCAATCTCACTGGCCAGAATTATTGCATGGCAAACATACAGTAATACTAACAGCATTCTTATTTAAGAATTTATTAAAAAATAAAAAAGGGTACCCACTGCTAATAAGGCATGTAAATCATTTCTCTAGAAGGAAGTCAGAGGAAATGCTCTTCAAATTACCTAATTAAGGGACAAGACAACCACAGCTCATTCCTAATTCTTCTCCCACCCTCCAAAACACTCTAAGAACACCAAATTGTGTCTATCATTCAGGCAAATCAAAATCTGAGGTCACTTAAATCTGGTTCTTAGATCATACACAGCTTAGTCAGGGGTGGAAATGATCAATATGTTAAAAAAAAAAAAGACCATTATTCTGATCAGCTAACTCACTGAGGCAGGATCTCTATGGAGACTAGGCCATATATTTAAAACTGCATTTAAAGACAAGTCCCATTGTCATGCAGAGGCATATTACCAAACTGCTCACTAGTATCCAGTAAGGTGAGATGCTGGGTGACAGAGTATGCAGAGTGGGCAGGTGAAGAAGATGGCTGGCATGGTAGAGGATGGTTATGACGAGCAAATAAGTAAATGTACAGAGCATAACAAGAACCACTGGTGGATAAAGTATTTACAAATAGGGAAAGGAAAAGGCTACCAAAAACTCTGCGGTATAGTACTGGAACTGGGAGTAATGGTATGAACTCATGACAGTTATCAATAGACAGATATAAGAAATTACAGCTGTGTATGAATTTATGGTAAATAAATGTATTTCCTACCTCTGTCTGATGAAAGGCTCTAGAAGCAATGACACCACAGTAGCAATGAACAGAGTGAGTGCCCAGATCTTGGTTTTTAAATGCTATTCTCTACTAAAAGGATCCAGGGCTCTCTGGAGAAATGTCTGATTCCAAAGCAGGGGCAGGAAAAGTAAAAGATGAGCCTGGAACATCTTGTTTTGCCAGATAAAAAGAAAGCTCTCAAAAAATGATGGGGACATGTCAAAAAGATATGGGAATCAGCCTTAAGAGGGTTCCACTGGCCAAATCTGGGATAATCTGATGATCAGAACACCGATGGTAAGGGAATACAATACATGAGACCATAACAATATAATTAAAGAGAGGAGAACGCTCCTTCTTACAACAGAATGACAATAAATGTAGAAGAAATAATGGAAATAGAAAATCACCACTTCAGGCAAGAATAGTCAACTGAAGTAAAGACTGGTAGATAGAGGTTTGCAAGACATACTGACACTATCCCAGAACATCAATGCTCCAAATGCTCATCAATTACAAAGGGTAAAATGGCGGCTTTACAGTGAAGAAACTTGACAGACACCAACAGGACCAGGTGATTAAGGTTAGCTTCACTGCTGGTGGGACAGGTTGACACTGTGTGCTCACTGATATAATGCACTGAGAAGAGCACAACATTCTTTCTGTGGAATTCCTGCCGGGAGAGCATGACCCTAGTCTGGGTGTGAAGAAACACCAGACAGACCTAGTCTGAGGGTCATACTACAGACGGTAAGGTATTCTTTAAAACTGCTGAGAATGTGAACACGGAAAGACTTCATGGAGTAGACTTAAGTGACATGACAACTAAATGCAACTGTGTGCCTGGATGAGATTCTGAACCAAAAAGTAAAAAAGAGCCATTGTTGGGATAGTTGGTAAAAATCTAAATAGGGTCTGTGGGCTGAACAGTTTTACTTTATCAATGTTCATTTCCTAACTTGAAGGGTTCTATGATGGTTATGCAGGAGACTGTTCTTGTTTTTAAGAAATACACAATGAAATATTTAGGAGTGACAAGGCATCACATTTGTAGACTGTTCTCAAATGGCTGAAAAAGACTGATGATAATGGAGAAAATGCAGCGAAATGTTCACAGCTGGGGAACATGAGTCAGGGTGCTCTCTATACTATTCTCGCAACACTTCTGCAAGTTTGAAATTATAAGAAAATAAGGCTCAACATGAGCCTTCATAAAAAAAGAGAGCCTATGGCAGTCTATAGGTACACTCATTTTTTTCTATATAGAAAGCTTACACTTATCAGCTTAGAAAAAGAAAAGGACAGTGTTGAGGAATAGCCTGACTCCTGAGGAATATCTGATCTGACACCAGTCCCTCTTATTAAATAAGTTTCTGTGCTTACAATGAAAAATAACACATTTACTTATTTTGCAACCAAGACTAGCTTGAAAAGGAAAAAAAAAAAGGTCATGTATTTATTTCCTCTTTTCCAACTATAATTGCTCTATTTTACATCTAGATGTCATTAAAGAGACAGGGAAATGGGAAAGTGGAAGGCAAGGGGGCAAGGAATAGGAGAGAGAGGGAATTAGAGAAGGGGAAAACAGTATGGGTATTAACACTCAGACTCTACAGCATGCTAAGGCTTTTGATTTATCACATTTAGCCCTAATAAAGCCCTGCCACAACATCCCCATTTTCAGATAAGGAAACTGAGGTTCAGAGAAGTTAATGTCTATTTCAATGCCACAGAAATCCAGTAAGCACTCTGCATCTTCATCTAGGATTCTTTATGCATTTATGGTTGGTCCTTTCAATTTTGTTTTGTTTCTAAATATTGCTGTCTTTGATGAAATTAATTCCCATTATCAGTGGATCATAAAATAAATTTTAAGAAGGAAAATTTTGGCTGGTATATTCTAAATAATATCCTTCCATACTGTTATTAAATGGCAATGTCACCCTTCCTCAATAAAATGTGTAAAAACCAACCTACAAAAAGTGAAAAGAACTAACACATTTATTTACACTAGATCCCAAAGTTAGTAAATTATCTTGCACCACTCAAAAGGTGGTTCAAAGTCTTTTAAGCAACATGAAAGCTTTATTCTATCAATAACAAGAATAAGTAAAAAACACCCACCTTGATTACAATGTGTCCTTTCCTGGTTCCACTTCGATCTAGTTCACGGTGCTCATGTACCATAACAATTTCTCCCTCTTCCTCAACTTTATGGGTATTTTTTTCCACATGATTTAAAATTCTCCAATAATCCTGTTGGGCTATGCAGACAAACTGTCCAAGAACAACATGAGGACAATTAATGAACCTATAATACAGAAATATATCACCATGCACCAAGGCAGAGCACAAAGATAAGAACTCAAGTGGCATCAGTTCTTTTTATTTAATCCCTTTATTCCTTAACAAAAATCAAGATAAAATAAATAATTCATGCACAAGGAGACCAAAGCAGTTAAATCTGTTTGAATTCTGCTCTAAAAGGAGAAGTGTGCATCTACTTCTCTCAAAACTGACAATATGCAAAGAAAACATGAAGCAGGAGTAAGTTAGAAACAAACAACTCAGAAGTTCCTATTTCTTCCTCTATTAAAAAAACAAAAAAGAGACTAAGCTGGCTAATGTTAGATAGAAATTTAACAAACCAACATTTAAGGTATATTCTCTTTAAAATATGTACAGTCTGTTCAATTCCACAAGTATTTGAGTCAGATACAAAATCTAGTTTCCTTTATTAACTGTGGGCTTTTCAAACTCCCAGTTCTCAAATCAAGCTCTTTTATTCTGAGGAAGGAAAAAATGGCTCAGCCACGTAAAATCAAGAATGGGAGATTGGGATTAACATATATACACTAATATGTATGCAACAGATTACTAAATGAGAACCTGCTGTATAGCACAGGGAACTCTGCTTCACTTCACTGTACAGTAGAAACTAACACAACATTGTAAAACTATACCCCAATTAAAAAAAAAAAAAAAGAAACAAGAGTACATGATCAGAGATAAGCTTACCTGACAATCATCTACTTTAGTCCTAACAACTCCATGCATGTACTGC
Organism: Hippopotamus amphibius kiboko; assembly: GCF_030028045.1. Lineage (NCBI taxonomy): Eukaryota > Metazoa > Chordata > Mammalia > Artiodactyla > Hippopotamidae > Hippopotamus > Hippopotamus amphibius. The sequence goes on along the minus strand of NC_080186.1, from coordinate 169,130,541 downwards.
TTATCAAGAGTGGGTGTAATTCCAAAACTATTTCCCATAAAGAGATTTTCAACTTTTCCATCTGGATGACTAATTTCTACAGTGCCGTTTAAAATAACATACCATGAGTCAAGCTATAGAGAAAAAGACAGGTTTTGAGAATTTTTGGGAAAAGATAAGTTATATGTTAACTTTGAAAAATAATCAATCAATATATACAACTCACATAACTTAAAAAAGAAAAAAGATTTGATTATATTACTGAATACTCTGTCAGTAATACCCTATTCCTGTTAAGCAAACCACTAAAGTTTATTTGACTCTTTCTTCTTTTAGTCACCAATTGGAATCAGGGACTCTCATAACTGACCAAATACTCTAAGACAAAATAACATTGTGGTTAAGACCACAAGCTCTTGGAATGTGAACCCAGAATCTGCCAGTGAGTAGCTCAGTGACTCTGGGAAAGTTATTTAACCTCCACAGGCTTCTGTTTCCCTACTGCTAAAATGTGTATAACAACATTACCTATCACAGGACTTTTGCGTCAATTAAAAATGGGTTTAATACAAACCAAGTGATTAGAATAGCGTCTGGCACATAGTAAACATTCAAAAGAAAAAAAAGGTAGCTAGTAATTCAGAAAAACTATTAAAAGCCTTAATTTTAAGGCATATCAAAAAAAATATTGAAAATTCCTCCTAATGTTAAGAAAATATTGCTCTCAATTTATACCAAAGTATTTAATGCTCTAAGGAGACATATTCTAAGGCCTGCTGTCTATCAATGAAAGACTACTTGTTCTCTTTTAGTATCCCTTTTATTAGCCTAAACTTGCAACAGTTTTAAGGTGATTTAAGGGAAATCTAGATTATCAGTTCTGAAGGAGAATCAGTGGCAATAAGAAATATTTTTCAAAAGTGTGCTTTTTTTTTTTTGTTTGGTTATTTCAAATATAAAATATACTCATTGTGGAATTTGTGGATTACACAAATTACTTGAGGACAGGGGCTGTGTTGGGTTCTTCCACCACTATCCTTGCTGTGTACCTGGCACAAAGCAGGTATACAACAAATTTTTGCTGACAGAACTGTGGAAAATTAAAAGACAAAATTTGTGGAAAAGTGAAGTTATTCAAAACCCCACTGTTCATACAGTTGTTATTAAAAGTTTAGTATTTTTCTCCCATGTTTATATTATTTCATACTGTTGGACTATTTAGATTATCCTGTCCTTTAAAAAAATTTAATACTATATTCATTTGTTCATCAAACTTTTTTTTTAGTCTATCCTATGTGCCAAATGTTTCCTATGATATGGGAAGAGAGCATGTAAATAAAGCTAGAGCTAAGCCCTCTGCCCTCAAAGATACCCATAAAATTTTGAAATAACTTGAAAACCTATATAATACGAGAGTGAGTCAAAAATTATCCACACTCTGGCTGTAGAATTTATTTTAATTAACTTTTAGAAAAGACATACATCATTTTTTGACATAATCTCCTTGCTTTTTAATACACTTTGTCCATCTGTCAACAAACTTTTGTTTGTATTCCCTTATTAAAAAATGTTTTCGACTGAGCTGTAAGCCACAAATGCACTGCTGTCTTCACTTCTTCATCAGAAGTGAATCCGGCTCCTTCTTGAAGGCTAACACTTATGTGAACTTCCTTGAACTTCTCTATCCATTCATACACACTTCTTCACAACAAAATACTTTCTCCATACTGGGCACAAAGTCTTCGATAAATAACAGCACCAGATACACCCTCAGACCACAAAAAAACGAATCACTGCACACTACTCTTCTTTCGTGCTAATCACAAGTGGGGCATCCATTTTTGCTCGCACCACAGTTACAAACAAACTGATGTAACACATTCACACCTGCACAGCAGTGACTGGAGAGACAGTAGCCTCGAATGGAAAGCGCTGATAAGACAGTGTGGTCAACAGAAGTTTTAATATAACTGGAGTGTGGGTAATTTTTGACTCACCCTCGTATTATGACCTGTGGCTATACAATAATTTAGTTAACCACTGCTTTTTGGGAGGGATATATTTTGATCATTTCCAATTTTTACTATGATACATATCCTGCAATGAGTATTTTTTGGCATAACTTTGAGTTTTATATTGCATCTGGAGGAGAGACATTCTAAAGGGGAATAATGGGTTAGAGACTGCTAATACTTTGAAGCCCATGTTAAAAATTTCTAAATGATTTTCTAGAAATACTGTTTACATTCCTACTAGCAGTATATGACAATGTTCACTGACTGACATTGCACCATTAATTTTATCAGTTCAATAAGAAAACCAGTGAAGTGCTACCTAACTGCAGCAACACCTTTCAATTCCTCTGAATCCTTCCTCCACCCATCCACAAACTGCCATCTAAGTATTTCTGAAACAGAATTGCCATATAAATGCCTCAACTGATAGCACTCCACTAGGAGGCACATGTACCAATACATCTCCTTCTTTTTTTAAAGAATTGTATAATACAAAAAAGGGATAAGGAGATATACTTGATAAGCATTTTAATAATAATGTTCTAAATATATAAATAAAATAATTAAGAAATTAAAAAAAGTCTTACAACTTAATTTGAGAAGTAAAAACAAATTTGGTCCAATGAATATTAATTACTGAACATCTATTCTGTGCACTGCCAGGAAATCAAAATTAGGACAAAATAAAGCAAAATAAACAAAACAACCCCAAACAAATCTCTTCAGAAATTATACCTACTTCAAACTCAGCATTCATTTAAAAAGTGTATAAATTTTAAGTCAAGTTTATGAAAATTAAATTATTCTAAAAATTAGCTGCCATAACCAAGTAATGTGTAACATTTATTTGCTAACCCACCTCTTGCCCATCTTCAAGAATAATAGCTCCAGCCTGCTCCACCACTTCAAAAATCATCACTGAGCAGAGTTCTCTCCTTACAGACATGGTCATGTTTGCAAAAGCAGGAAGCTGGTGCATAAACTCCAGTAATTGTTCTGTTAAAAAACAGAAATTCTAGTTTAGTGACCATCAATGACTACAGTTTAAAGATACAATAAAATCTAGAATCCAATACCCAATTTCCTAATCAACTTAGGAATTCATGCTGCTAAACTAGAGCAACCAAGATACAAGATGACTGTTGCTTAAAAAAATTTAGTTATTTGGTTAACAGATATATTCAGACTCACATGACAATACAGGCATAATCAAAGACACCAGAATTCACAACCTCCAAAGAGAACCAGGAAATTATACAGATTCAGATGAGGCTGGAGAGTTTAGCTGATTTTCCTAGCATGAGATGCTATTCCATGGCGGTTAAGTTTAGTGATATCCTTTGATCTAACAGATTAGAGAAAAAGGCTTTTGTCTGTTTCTTATTGGGCTAGAGTTTTTAAAAAGTTATTAATAAATGTAAGTAATTAAATTAGGGATAACAAATGTGAATACTAGTTTAAGATTTGTCAAAGCAACTACAAGGTAACTCTCTTTAATTTAACCAACAAATAGTTTGAGTGCCTGCCTCAGGCCATTCCCTGGTATACATACATGAGCAATAAAGATAAACATAAAGGAGAAAAACATTTAAGCAGTCAGCTAAGGCTTAACTATAAGGTTCTATCTACCCACAGATAACTGGAAGTTAATTATATTTCAATTTTTAAAAAAGCCTTGTGAAAAGAGCATAGTGTACAATACTTTATCATTAAAAATGCACTTACAGTTTCTGTCCAGATAGCAATCACAACATGAGTCTCAACTGTAGGTTGTATAAGTATATTATATGTTACTAGCATGGCAAGGAATGTTCAAACGTATTGATCTTTACTCCCATAAATTATAATTATTAGTAGCAGAATCTTCTGATTTGAATCACAGCAATAAGACTCTTATAAAAGGGAAATCTAGGATAAAATCTTAACTGAATGATAATATAAAATGACACTAAGTAATCTTTGTCCTTAAAGATAACATTAGCATCTTTAGTATTATTCAACCTCCAAGTTACAATAAGTAGTTCTGTAAGAAATTAAAGGAAAATTCATAAAATCTGAAACAAAAAATACACACATACATTATTTTTTCAAGTTAGGCAAAACTATGGTTATTTGATAATATTTGAAATTTTTAAAAATTCATACACATTGAACACTGATGTACTATATTTTAAATGTCTTATGGATATGAAGGGGGAAATCACTTTAACGCAATCAAAGCTTTTGTTTTATAAATTGGGGCAGCCAGAATGTGAGGACTATCTGGCTGCAACATCCATCACCCCAATGATCACCAGGGTTGATTCAGCTGATCTGGCTGTCTAGGCAGGTGTCCCCTTCCCCCCTCACAGTTCCACGCATGCATCCCTCCTGAAGCTGTACAGTTCGTCAAAGAGGACAACCTGTCCCGACAGAGAATCTTCCCTGACAAAGAAGGACTGTCCTTTCTTTGGTTAAGAGTATACGAGTAAGCTGCGTTCCACTGCTAGAGCCTCCAAAGCAAGCTCTCATATTGAGGCAGCCAGCCTCAAAGATGGCCTTAAACAATTCCTGCCTCTTGATATTCATGTCCTCATGCAGTTCCCTCCCATATTGCATGAGAGTTGCTCTTTGTGACAAAGAGAATTAGGAAGAAGCAAAGTTGTGTCATTCCTGAGGCCAGATCATAAAAGACACTATGGCATCTGCCTTGTTCTCCCCTGAGTTACTGGCTTTGGGGGAAACCAACTGCCATGTTATGTGGACATTTACACAACCTCTGAAGAGGCCTGCATGGGGAGGAACTGAGGTTCTATGCCAAAAGCCATGTGAGCAGCCACGTTGGAAGTAGATCCTCTAGCTTAAACCCAGTGACTGTAATCCCTGCCACAATCTGGCTACAACCTCATGAGACAAAATGAGCCAGAACCACTCGGCTAGGCTGCTCCTGAATTCTTGACCCACAAAACCTTTTTGGGGAGTAATTTGTTATGCACCAATAGGTAACTATATATAAATTAAACTATAAAATTCCTATTGTGAACAGATGTATTTCTTACCAATGTCATCATCAGTTTTGTCTGCAGGTTCTTTTTCAAGACATTCTCGAACAAGGTCTCGCCCCTGCAGTGGATCTGTTCGATCAATCTCTTCATCTTCCTCTTCTTCATCTTCAGAATCAACAGGTCCTTCTGGAAGACGTGTTAAATCTACATCTCCTACCTCACTTTCCGTAGCCTACAGAAAAAAAATCTTGATCACTTATTTCATGTTATAAAAATTATATGTCACAATCTGAATAAAGCAAAACTACCCCCCCACCAAATATTATCAAGAATTAGGCAACATTGTATGCTGTATCAAAAACAAAATGATACTTATTTACAGAAGGTTTCTCTCTGCCCAAAATACAGGTCATCATTTCACAGTGTGACATCTAAATTGATAAATCTGAGCCAGTAAGTATAAAATGGTAAAGAAACTCAAACTTCACTAAATGTATTAACACCTGTTTTGCATTCCTTAAAAGTACAACATTTCCTAAAATATTACACTTGCATTCCTTAAAAGTACAACACTTCCTAAAATATTAAGTGCAGGAAAGAGAAAGTTTACCAACAATCATTTTAGGACTACCTTGTTAGCCTATGCTGGATGTTGTAAATAGGTATTATTCTTTCAGCACAAGGTTTAGAATCTAGTAGGGTAGGCAGTCATGTAAATTAACAACAGAAGTATAAAACAGGTAAAGAGTAAGTACCGAAAAGTGCTAAAATGCAACAACTGTGAGGACTGAACAAATACTTATCTCTTTCCAATACTTTATTATTGAATCTAATAGTAAGCGAAGAAGAGCCAAGTTTACTCTAAGCAATCTTAAAAAAATAAACTTATGCTTAAAACCCGAACTTTGCAAATATACTAGTCTCAGATACTTGTAAAAGAGCTAACAGATTTTTTTAAAAACTGTAAATTTAAATGTCATTCATAGAAAACAATAGAAATGTATTTTAGGAAATAAAATTGTCCTGAAGTGCATTATTAGGCAATATTTCTAAATATTAAACTCACTCGATTCATATTATAATAAATGAAAAAGCATGAATACTGAGGAAGATACAGAAAAAAAATGAGAACATATAGGAATTTCATAATAAATAAGCACTCATTTGAGTATTATTGAAAACCATGGGGCTTCCTAGGTGGCGCAGTGGTTAAGAATCCGCCTGCCAATGCAGAGGACATGGGTTCGATCCCTGCTCCAGGAAGATCCCACATGCCATGGAGCAACTAAGCCCATGTGCCAAAAAAAAAAAAAAAAAAAAAAGGAAAACCATGGAACCTTCTTTCAAATATTTAAGTCTCATCTCCTGTGTTGAACATTTACTATTTTGTCTGCCCAGAAGAGGCTCTTCCCTCTTTTAGGGAACGGACGTTCCTCTCCAACTTAACCCAGAAATTGCCAAAGGAAACACTGCCCTGTTCCTGGCTAGGGAAGCTAAAGAAGAAAGTCCTTTCCTCCGAATTTTTATAACTGGAGCTAGAGGGCAGAGCATCCTTTCTTCTCTGGTTGATGAATTGGAAGAATGTGATGCAGAGTAGCCGACAGCCACATGGAAATGCCTTTCTGTGGTGGGAGAAAATGGAAGCAACTGGCAGAGAAAGGGGCAGGGGAATGCGGAGGAAGGACACTGAATGAGAGAGCAAACAAAGAAAGGGATCGAGACAGACAGACACAGCAACAAAGCAAAAAAAACAAAAATAGATCATGCAGGGCAGAGATGGAAAGAGCACACAGCATGTGCAGCAAAGACGACCTGTGACAGAAAGTGTCACAGAGAGAGAGAGGGAGGAAGAGCAATAAAGCTACAGGGAGTCAAGGACTAGAGAGACAGGCAAAAGGGGCAGACACACTTGAAAGCATCCAGGTTCCTTGAGGCCAGAGCTGCCTCTGCTTTCTCTGGGGGTCAATAAATTATCTTTTCTGGCTTTTGTTAATTCAAGTTAAGCTTCTGATACCTCAACTGAAAGAGTCCTGATTTGTTTTGTAAGACCATCTTCTATACTTCCTTTGGACTTCTGCACAGCTTTAAGTAACAGCTTTAATCAACAGTTAACAAACTAGATTAAACACCCAACTTGTAATCTTTAAGATTAGACCAGCTAGCTCTTAAGGATCATATAAGGGGAACCCTATCTTATGACTAGTATGCTCTCCTGAGTTATTTTATGGCTATGGAACTTTAGGGTTTAAGTGGAGTGCATTTCTGAATAATATATCTTTGGAACTAAAAACGTGCTAGCAAGTTACAATCTCTTTTCAAAGATAAGTAGTTTTAATTTAAATTTGTAGATATTAACGACTTTTCCAAAACCCAATTTATTTACAAACACTGATTTTAATCTAAGAAATGAGTGTTAGAAAACACTAAAGCAATATGCTCTACACAAGTTAATTTAATTTTTCAGACTACAGAGGCTCACTTTTGGAATAACAGCCTTTTTCTTTTATGAAATTTTAAGGATTATTTACCTTAAATTTGAGTTCTTAAACTAAACTGTCCTTATCTCAATCTCAGGTTTTCATCCTCTGACCCAGACTATTTCAACCTAGTCTCATTCTTACCTTTTAGACTATATCTGATAAAAAGATGGATAACTCACAACATAAAAAAAGGCAAGATGCAAAGCCTGGGTAGGATGAATTGGGAGATTGGGATTGACACATACACACTATTGATACTATGTATAAAATAAACAATTAATGAGAACCTACGGTACACCACAGGGAACTCTACTCAGTACTCTGTGGTGACCTACTGGGAAGGAAATCCAAAAAAGGGGGGCTATATGTATACATATAGCTGATTAACTTTGCTGTACAGTAGAAACTAATACAACATTGTAAAGCAACAATACTCCAATAAAAATTAAAAAAAAAAGGCAAGATACAATTCAGTTATGTGGATAATAGGGAAGGCTTACTGTTACTGTCATCTGCACAAAAAGTGAAGATATTTAAGAAAATAACTCTTTAGGGAGAATGAAAATCATGGGTGGGGACTGGGAGAAGGCTACTAAAAGAACTCTTTTAGGAACTTTTTAAGGCCACCTGCAAAGGAAAGAATATAATCTATTCTTACCATTGTCTTTGCTTACCTGTACTTTTTTCAAAGTAGGATAAAAGAAAAAGGATGAATAAAATAGTTAAGAGAACACACTCAACTGCTAAAATGTTAAGAATCTACAAGAGGGATAAGGTGGTAAATAAGAATTAAGAATAAAAAATATGAAAGAGTGGCCAGAAACATGCTACATTAAAAAGGATTTTATAATTAAAAAATAAGTAAATAAAATGTGCTATGTAGAGTCCAAAGTCTAAATCCTTGACTAAATAAAGGCAAGCCAGGTCTTTAAGGTAAAGGTAGATATGATGATCACCAGGACTGGAAGTCACTATACAATGCTTCTGAGGATGCAGTTCCTAGGAAGAAAGTTTCTTTAATAACTAGGTAAGATTTTAAAAAAATATAGTATCCACTGCAGATGCAAAGGAAGGACTGGAGGACATGGGGTTGGGGGGGGGGGGGCGGTGGTGTGAAGGGGAAGCTGGGACAAAGTGAGAGAGTAGCATAGAGATAGGCACACTACCAAATATAAAATACATAGCTAGTGGGAAGTTGCTGTATAACAAAGGGAGATCAACTTGATGATGGGTGATGCCTTAGAGGGCCAGGACAGGGATGGTGGGAAGAAGCTGTGGGAGGGAGGGGATATGGGGATATATGTATAAATACAACTGATTCACTTTGGTGTACCCTCAAAAGCTGGTATAAGAGTGTAAAGCAATTATATTCCAATAGAGCTTAAAAAAAAAGTAGTATTCACAATGTCCACCATACAATATAAAACTACTAGACAGATGAAGCAGAGGGAAATGGAGAAAATAGGAGAAAAATCAATCAATATAAACAGACCCAGGAATGCAGGAATGATAAAAGTAGGAGACAAGAATTTTTGACATTTATTATAAGTAAATTCAAGGATTTAAAAGAAAGTACACTAGAGACTGGAAAAAGATGGTGGAGCAGTGATCACTTTCCTCTACACAAATACATCAAAAACACATCCACTGGGGCAGTGGCTCCTGGAGAACACCTCCTGAATGCCGGCAGGAGACCTCAGACTGCCAAAAAGGCAAGAAAAATTCCATGTAAACAGGTAGCACAAAGGAAAGAAGGTGAAAAAGGAGACCAAGAATTCTGAGGAGACCAACCTCTCTGGGAGGGAGCTGGGAGGCGGGAAGGCTCCCATACACACCGGAGCCCCCTCACTGGCGGGGAAGGACAGCGGAGCCTCGGAGACCCCAGAAGAGAGAGCAACAGCAGGTCGGCCGAGGGCAGAGCAGGGAGTTCCCTGCAAGGAGGAGTCAGGCAGCTCTCCCCAGCCAGAGAAGCTAATCTGCTCACCCACAGCGGCTGTGGGGGATGGGCGCTGGGGCTTGGGCTTCGGAGAACAGACCCCAGGGAGAGAGCAGAGGCTGGCTGCATGAGAAAAGCCTGGGGGGCAGGTGCGCCAGCAAGATAGGGAGTTTGAGGAAAAACCTGGGACAGGTGGAGAGGCAGGGAACTTTTGTTTCAGAGTGCTTGGGAGGAAAATCCCTCTCTATGAACTCACAGGCTGCAAAGCAGCGTGACTCGCAGCTGCTGGATCAAAAAGCCAGCCACCCCACACCCCTGCATGCCCTGTGCGCCGCGCCGCTGGGTCGTGCCAAATGCCCGCTCACTTGCCTGCCACCCTGCTTCCCCGCCCCTGCTGCCGGCCCGTGGCCCTTCCACCCACAGGCGGCAAGGGTCCTGTGTTTAAGGCAAGCTATTTGGCCACACCCTCCTGGCAGCAGGGGAAGCCCACCAAAACCAAGGGTCCTGCGAGCAGGGCCAACTTCACTGGGAGAACGCACAGCACACCTCAGGCTCACACGGACCTCTGCTGCTGCAAGCAATCCCGCAGGTTTCAGTTAGACTGCCATATCCCTCCCTACCTCCAACCTGAAATTGCAAATGAGCCCCAACCACCCTCTTTCACCCCCTCTTGCCTGGGCAGGGAACTGACTCCTGAGAGAAACCCACACGCGAAGTAGGAACGAAAACCAAAGCTGATCCCCGAGATCTGCAGAACCAAAGAAGAGAAAGAGAAACAGCCTCAGGAGGAGCAGATTTAATGCCCACAACAGGCTTGAAAGAACCTGCATCTGTGGATCATCTGGTTAGACAAGTGTTTCTACAATAGAGACTGTAGACATAGGGGACCACAGAGGCCTGTGGGGAAAAATACACACAGGACTAATACCAGATCACAGTTTGAGCGTTCCACAGTCCTCTCCACAGCAGGTGCAGAGCCATACCTAGAAGTATTGGAGAACTTTTTGGCATGCTTATCTTGTTTCTGGTTTTAGGTATTTGTTAAACTTTTACTGTATATATATATATATATCTGTATGTGGATTTGCTTGTAATTGGTATGAGTACTCTCTTCTTTCTTCTTTGCTCTCTCGTTTTCTCTTCTCATTGGTTTCTTTTATGCTTCTCTTTCTACAAGTGCAAATGTGCACATCTCCTTGTGTGATTTCAACTGACTAGAATTGCTTTTACCACCAATCCTGGGGATCTGTCTGCCCTTTCCCTTTCATCCCTTTTTTCTTCCTTTTTTTCTTTGCTCTCCTTCTACCTCCTTTTTCTCCATGCCGTGCAGCTTCCAGGGTCTTGGTGCCTTGGCCAAGGGTCAAACTTGGACCTCTGAGACAGCAGAGCAGAGTGCAGGACATTGAATCACCAGAGAACTCCTGACCCCATGGAAAATTAATCAGCAAGTGCTCCCCCACAGTTCTCATTCTCAACACCAAGCTTGAAATCCAATCAAAGGCCAGCAAGCTCCACTGCTTGACACCTCAAGACAAGCAGAACAGAGGTAAGAGGAATTTCTACCAGGCAGCATAGGGAAAGGAGACAGCAAATATGATAAACTAGACAAAATGAGAAAACAAAGAAATAACTTGAAGGCAAAGGAGCAAGATAAAAATCTACAACACCAAATAAATGAAGAAGAAATTGGAAAACTGCCTGAAAAAGAATTCAGAGTAATGATAGTACAGGTAATCCCAAATCTCAACAAAATAGAGAAAATACAAGAAACATTTAATAAGGACCTAGAAGAACTAAAGAGCAAACAAACAGTAATAAACAACACAATAACTGAAACTAAAAATACTCTAGATGGTATAAACAGCAGAATAACTGAGGCAGAAGAACAAGTAAGTGAGTTGCAAAATAGAAGGGGGCAAATAACTGCCACAGAGCAAGAAAAAGAAAAAAGAAAAAAAAGAATGGAGGACAGTCTCAGAGACCTTGGGGATAATATTAAGCATACCAACATTCGAATCATAGGTGTCCCAGAAGAAGAAGCAAAAAAGAAAGGGTCTGAGAAAATATTTAAGGAGATTATGGTGGATAACTTCCTCCACATGGGGAAGGAAATAGTAAACCAAGTCCAAGAAGTGCAGAGAGTGCCATACATAATAAACCCAAGGAGAAACACACTGAGGAACATATTAATCAGACTAACGAAAATTAAACACAAAGAAAAAATATTAAAAGCAGCAAGAGAAAAGCAACAAATAACATATAAGGGAAAACCCATAAGGATAACAGTTGATCTCTCTGCAGAAACTCTGCAGGCCAGAAGGGAGTGGCAGGATACACTTAAAGTCTTGAAAGGGAAAAACCTGCAGCCAAGAATACTCTACCTAGCAAGAATCTCATGCAGATTTGACGGAGGAATCAAAAGCTTTACAGACAAGCAAAAGTTAAGAGAATTCAGCACCACCAAACCAGCCTTACAACAAGTGCTAAAGGAACTACTCTAGGCAGTAACACAAGACAAGAAAAAGACCTACAAAAACACAGCCAAAACAATTAAGAAAATGGTAATAGAAACATACATGTCAATAATTACATTAAATGTAAATGGATTAAATGCTCCAACCAAAAGACACAGACTGGCTGAATGGATACAAAAACAAGACCCTTATATACGCTGTCTACAAGAAACCCACTTCAGATCTAGGGACACATACAGACTGAAAGTAAGGGGATGGAAAAAGATATTCCATGCAAATGGAAGTCAAAAGAAAGCTGGAGTAGCAATACTCATATCAGACAAATTAGACTTGAAAGTAAAGACTATTAAAAGAGACAAGGAAGGACACTACATAATGATCAAGGGATCCATCCAAGAAGAACATATAACAATTGTAAATATCTATGCACCCAACATAGGAGCACCTCAACACATAAGGCAAATGCTAACAGCTATAAAAGGGGACGTCAACAGTAACACAATAATAGTAGGAGACTTTCACACCCCACTTACAACAATGGACAGATCATCTAAACAGAAAATAAATAAGGAAACACAAGCTCTAAATGAGACATTAGACCATCTTGACTTAATTGATATTTATAGGACATTCCATCCAAAAACTACAGAATGCACTTTCTTATCAAGTATACATGGAACATTCTCCAGCACAGATCACATCTTGGGGCATAAATCAAGCCTCAGTAAATTCAAGAAAACTGAAATCGTATCAAACATCTTCTCTGACTACAACGTCATGAGACTAGATATCAATTACAGGAAAAAAACTAAAAAATACAAACAAATGGAGGCTAAACAATAGGCAAATAAACAACCAAGAAGTCAATGCAGAAATCAAAGAGGAAATTAAAAAATACCTAGAAACAAATGACAATGAAAACATAATGACCCCAAACCTATGGGATGCAGCAAAAGCAGTTCTAAGAGGCAAGTTTATAGCACTACAATCCTACCTGAAGAAACAAGAAAAATTTCGAATAAACAACCTAATCTTACATCTAAAACAATTAGAGAAAGAAGAACGAAAAAACCCCAAAGTGAGCAGAAGGAAAGAAATCATAAAGATCAGATCAGAAATAAATGAAAAAGAAATGAAGGAAACAATAACAAAGATCAATAAAACTAAAAGCTGGTTGAGAAGATAAACAAAATTGATAAGCCATTAGCCAGACTCATCAAGAAAAAAAGAGAGAAGATGCAAATCAACACAATGAGAAATGAAAAAGGAGAAGCAACAACTGACACCACAGAAATACAAAAGATCATGAGAGACTACTACAAGCAACTATATGCCAATAAATTGGATAACCTGGAAGAAATGGATACATTCTTAGAAAAGTAGAATCTTCCAAGACCAAACCAGGAGGAAATAGAAATTGTGAAGAGACCAATCACAAGCAGTGAAATTGAGACTGTGATTAAAAATCTCCCAACAATCAAAAGCTCATGGCCAGATGGATTCACAGGCAAATTCTATCAAACATTTAGAGACGCGCTAACACCTATCCTTCTCAAACTCTTCCAAAATATAGCAGAAGGAGAAACATTCCCAAACTCATTCTATGAGGCCACCATCACCCTGATACCAAAACCAGGCAGAGATCTCCCAAAAAAGGAAAATTACAGGCCAATATCACTGATGAATATAGATGCAAAAATTCTCAACAAAATACTAGCTAACAGACTCCAACAGCACATTCAAAAGATCATAGGCCATGATCAAGTGGGGTTTATCCCTAGGATGCAACGATTCTTCAATATATGCAAAGCAATCAATGTGATACATCATATTAAAAAGCTGAAGGATAAAAAGCATATGATAATCTCAGTAGACGCAGAAAAAGCTTTTGACAAAGTTCAACATCCATTTATGGTAAAAACTCTCCAGAAAGTGGGCATAGAAGGGAATTACCTCAACATGATAAAAGCCCTATATGACAAACCAACAGCTAACATCATTCCAAATGGTGAAAAACTGAAAGCATTCCCTCTAAGAACAGGAACAAGACAAGGGTGCCCACTCTCACCATTATTATTCAACATAGATTTGGAAGTTTTAGCCACAGCAGTCAGAGAAGAAAATGAAATAAAAAGAATCCAAATTGGAAAAGAAGTAAAATTGTTACTCTTCGCAGATGACATATTATACACAGAAAACCCTAAAGATGCTACCAGAAAACTGCTAGCACTAATCAATGAATTTAGTAAAGTAGCAGGATACAAAATTAATGTGCAGAAATCTCTTGCATTCCTATACAGTAACAACGAAAGAGCAGAAAGAGAAATTAAGAAAAAAATCCCATTCACCACTGCAACAAAAAGAATAAAATACCTACGAATAAACCTGCCTAAGGAGGCAAAAGACCTGTATGCAGAAAACTTTAAGACACTGATGAAAGAAATCAAAGATGATACAAATAGATGGAGGGACATACCAAGTTCTTGGACTGGAAGAATCAACACTGTGAAAATGACCCAAAGCAATTCACAGATTCAACGCACGCAATCCCGATCAAATTACCAATGGCATTTTTCACAGAACTAGAACAAGAAATCTTACAATTTGTGTGGAAATACAAAAGACCCCAAACAGCCAAAGCAATCTTGAGAAGGAAAGATGAAGCTGGAGGAATCAGGTTCCCTGACTTCAAACTATACTACAAGGCTACACTGATCAATCCAGTATGGTACTGGCACAAAAACAGAAATATGGATCAATGGAACACAATAGAGAGCCCACAGATAAATCCACACACATATGGGCACTTTATCTTTGATAAAGGAGGCAAGAATATACAATGGAAAAAAGACAGCCTCTTTAATAAGTGGTGCTGGGAAAACTGGACAGCTACATATAAAAGAATGAAATTAGAACACTCCCTAACACCATACACAAAAATAAACTCAAAATGGATTAAAGACCTAAATGTAAGATCAGACACTATAAAACTCAGAGGAAAACATAGGCAGAACACTCTATGACATTCATCAAAGCAAGATCCTTTTTGACCCACCTCCTAGAATAATGGAAATAAAATCAAGAATGAACAAATGGGACCTAATGAAACTTAAAAGCTTTTGTTTGCATAGCAAAAGAAACCATAAACAAGAAGACAACCCTCAGGATGGGAGAAAATACTCGCCAACGAAGCAACGGACAGAGGATTAATCTCCAAAATATACAAGCAGCTCATGCAGCTTAATACGAAAAAAGCAAATAGCCCAATCCACAAATGGGCAGAAGAACCAAACAGACATTTCTCCAAAGAAGACATGCAGATGGCTAACAAATACATGAGAAGATGCTCAACATCACTAATCATTAGAGAAATTCAAGTCAAAGCCACAATGAGGTACCACCTCACACCAGTCAGAATGGCCATCATCAAAAAATCTAGAAACAATAAATGCTGGAGAGGGTGCAGAGAAAAGGGAACCCTCCTGCACTGTTGGTAGGAATGTAGATTGGTACAGCCACTATGGAAAACAGTATGGAGGTTTCTCAAAAAACTAAAAATAGAGCTACCATATGATCCAGCAATCCCACTCCTGGGCATATACCCTGAGAAAACCATAATCCAAAAAGAAACATGTACCATAATGTTCACTGCAGCACCGTTTACAATAGCCAGGATGTGGAAACAACCTAAATGCCCATCAACAGATGAATGGATAAAGAAGATGTGGCACATATACAATGGAATATTACTCAGCCATAAAAAAGAATGAAATTGAGTTATTTGTCATGAGGTGGGTAGACCCAGAGACTGTCATACAGAGTGAAGTAAGCCAGAAAGAGAAAAATAAATACCGTATAGTAACTCATATACATGGAATCTAAAAAAAAATGGTACTGATGAACCCAGTGACAGGGCAAGAATAAAGATGCAGATGTAGAGAACAGACTTGAGGACACTGGGGGGGGGGGGGGGGGGCAAAGGCGAAGCTGGGACGAAGTGAGAGAGTAGCACTGACATATATACACTACCAAATGTAAAACAGATAGCTCATGGGAAGTTCCTACATAACATAAGGAGATAAACTCTATGATGGGTGATGACTTAGAGGGCCAGAATAGGGAGTGTGGGAGGGAGTCAAGGGAGGGTGGGGATATGGAAATATATGTATAAATACAGCTGATTCACTTTGGTGTACCTCAAAAATTGGCACAAGAGTATAAAGCAATTATATTCCAATAAAGAGCTTTAAAAAAAAACAAAAACCAAAACCAAATAAATCTGCTTTTGTCACTAATAAAATTTGAAAAAAAAAAAAAGAAAGAAAGAAAGTACAGGGCTTCCCTGCTAGTGCAGTGGTTAGGAATCCACCTGCCAATTCAGGGGACACAGGTTCAAGTACTGGTCCGGGAAGACCTCACATGCCACAACTACTGAGCCTGCACTCTAGAGCCCTCGAGCCACAACTATTGAGCCCATGAGCCACAACTACTGAAGCCCGCATGCCTACAGCCTGTGCTACACAACAAGAGAAGCCACCGCAATAAGAAGCCCACGAACTGCAATGAAGAGTAGCCCCGACTCTCCGCAACTACAGAAAGCCAGCACGCAGCAAAGAAGACCCAATGCAGGCAATAAAAAAAAAAAAAAAAAAAAAAAGTACAAACTTAAGGGTAAAATGGGAAATACCAGTAAAGAAATGTAAACTGTAAGAAGAGTAAACTTGAAGAACGGCAATAAAAACTACCCAAACTGTAGCACACAGAGAAAAAAACCCAAAAACAAAATTTAACAGCACCTCAGAGACTCATATAATAACATCAACGTTTTTACAAAAAAGGTAGGTCAAAGGATATGCCACATCCATTAAGTTAGGGTATGAAAAAGATTGAAGCCCTGGCCTTTCAACTATTTTATACCAGCAGTTGGAATACAGTGGACCCTCAGAAAGATTATGATAAATGGATTAAGCCCAGGGGAAAAAAAAAAGTACATTGGTGAAAGGGCTAACAAGACAAGTATTAAACTTCTTGTGTTTTTCTTTTCCTCACAGTATGAATGTGTCTCTGTGCATATGTGTAAATATAATTTGGTGAGGCAGACAGTCTGAGGGTGATTTTCTGTTGATTTGGCCTTCTCCAAATAAACCACCAGAGGATATCCTTTTCCTGTTTGCAACTACATAAACATGAAGCTACGACGAGGGGAACTACAAGTTAGAATGAGAAGTTATACAAACTTATAGAAGCCACGTTTTCAAATTTAAAGCAAATATTAAGCCAGAACGTTAGACTTTCATTGCTTATCTTTTCTGAATTCCCATTTTTAGTATTTCATTCAACCTTTTTCATGGATCACTTAGTCCTTATGTTTCCTCTTTGTCTTTCTAGTCAGAGTAAGAGTGCTGTGAAATTAATCCTTCATAACAATGCTGTCCAGGCTGGCCCATTCCATTATCTCTACAACAGGGCAGGTGGGCAAAGCAATGCCTCCTTTGCTCTGAATCATCAGTTAGTAGTGATTCTCTGCATTTTCCCTGGAAATAATATTGATTTCTACTTTCAAATGTAATTCAACTAAAAAAATTTCTACATTGCTTCCGAAGTGCCAACACTGTGCTTAACTCAGCATGAGATACAAAAGGAAGAAACAAACTCGGTACACTACCAATTTACTATGATGATGAAAAAGATCAAGTTTACAAGTAACTAAACTAAAAAGCTGAGTGAAAAAAGTGATAAGACCCACAGTAAAAATGCTGTGGGTTCCAACATGTGAGAGGGAATATGAAAATGTCATCTAGGTGGAGCTGCACGAAGGATAGCATTACCAAAACAGGGCTAGGAAAAGACAAACACGTTCAGGGAATAGCATATGTATTTGTCAAGGACCAGAATCTAGAATGTGTTAAGTGGGAAACAGTGGAATATAAACCAGGTTTGCAGATTGTGTTTAGAAATGAAAGGCTTGGAATTTGAATATAAATTTGAAATGAAGAGCGTAAATTAGATAATGGTGAAGCACAGAAGATTTTTAAATAAGAGAAGGAAGGTCATATTCTTCTTGCAATTTAAGTGGAAGTTTAAAAAATGGAAATAAGCAAAAAGATAACTGAGACTTTGACTAGGAGACAGATGATATTCTTAACAGAAATATTAAAGGCAAGTGGAAGAAAATATGCAGCAGGACAAAGCTAGTTGAAGTATCAAAAGAATATCCTGGTGGAAATGCGGCACCAGTTTTGGAGAGATTGGCAGTAGAGCTCTGTGTTAAGGAATCATGCTGCCATGAGGTGGGATTTTTAGGATCACATTTACTTCCTATACAGAAACCAAAAAAGATAGGTGGGGGATGAATGTGTGCCTCAGGTTATTTACAAATAAGTTAAAGAAAAGTGCTTTATTTCAATAATTAATATCTTACTTTTTACAATCTTCCAGCTCTTGAAAAAGGAAACCAGGAAGCAACACTCCTTATCTCTCTTGAGTATTCTTTGAAGATACATAAAATATTCTATCCAAGAACATTCTAACATCTTAATGCATACTCTGAGCTAAATTTTAAGCTAATCTGATTAGAAACATTCATATTGAAACAATTACTTGCATTTTTTCCAAATTGTGATAAATGCTTTATTTTGAACTTCCTTTGAGATCCAAGAGCTTTTATTTTTAAACCAGAACACATGAAAGCTCTCAAGAAGGAAGTGAATAGGAGCACAGTCACACATTTGGCCATATAAAATGGTGTAAGCAATATTCCTATTGAGAACTGCTGTTAGGCTATCTCATTTCTCTTGCCCCTCCCCACCCCCACAACTCTCCAAATTAAAATACAGTTGACCTCTGAACAACACTGGTGTTAGTGGCACCAACCCACCTCCCCCCACCAACAGTTGAAAATCTGCATACGACTTTACAGTCAGTGCTCTGCATCTGCGGTTCTGTACGTGTAGTATTGTAGTATGCATTTATTGAAAAAAAAATCCACATATAAGTGGACCTGTGCAATTTAAGCTTATTTTGTTCAAAGGTTAAATGTACTTGTATATTTTGTAAGGCTCTGCTTATACCGTTATAAGCCATGACTGGTTTAGGTATTCACTTTTAAAACATTTCAAATGCTGAATTTGGATAACCAGGAAAACGACTTCAAATGTTGCTGGCCAAGGTATATACATCGGCAATGCACACCTGTAACTAAACGGAGCCTTGCAGGATGTTTGGTCCTGTTCAAAATGTCCATGAGCATATGTGGTCCATGCCAGATGGTCTGGGACAGGATCAAATACCAAGGACCTTTTGGCATGGACCAAGTATCTGTTAACCAAGGAGTGTATTCACAGCTTCAACAAGTACTAAAAGGGGGCCCGAGGTCAAAGGAGAGACTAAGGATCCAATATTGATATTTAACTCTAAGCCGCCTTCTTCTCTTTTAGTCTTGAGGACCCAACTGGATATACACACAATTTAGTTGGTATTATTTACTCTACCCACAGTTTTTGTTTTTTTAATTTTTTAAATTGAAGATCCAGAAGTTGTACATTATGGGAGATATATTTTATCAGTCAATTATGGTTCTGTTCATATTCCTTTTACCCTCTAGTAATAATTAATCTTTTCCCACAGTTTTATTCAACTTTTATCTTTAACTGTACACTCTATGTCCTCTTTAGAATTTAAACGTAGAACTAATAATGTCCATTGAGAAAAACATAAGAAAAGCTGAAGGAACATTAAAAAAACTACTCATATGCTTACGATCAGCAGAAAAACACTGTTACTATATGGTAACACATCTCTTGAACTCATATTCACATTCCATGTATGTAGTATAAGACAAATATATACGTATTTATGTATTTATTTATTTTAAGATTCTGATTTCTTCTTCTTCTGTTTTTATCTTTGTACGTTTGTTTTGTTTTAACCTTTATGCTGTTTCTATCCTTTGGCTATTGTCCTACGCTTAACCAAGGTTTGAGTTTGGGGACTTTTACCTTCTTTGGCTACACTAAAAGAGTTTATCTTACATTTTTGCATATTTGACTTTAGTATTATAATAGTTTTCTCCTTTAAATTTCTGAATTTCTGTTTCGGTTCTCGGATTTCATTATTTTACTCATCTGTTTACTCTCGCTAAATTCATTAAAACTTATTTTATCTTATTGGCTACTTTACACATTTCACAGCATCATCTTTTAACTACATGTTTTCATTTATGTGACCTTCTGGAAAATGTAAAACTAAAAGGGCAGAAAACAGATTGGTGGCTGCCAGTGGCTGGGAGTCAGAAGGAACTGACTAAAAAGGAGCATACAAAGCACTTTTTCAGGTGATAGAAATATTCTATGTCTTCATGCAGGCTATACTAAAGAGGGTAAATTTTATTATCTGTAAATTAAACCTCAGTAGCAAACATATACATACAAATACACAAACACAGTGATGCAGGAAGCCAAACTGATATGACTTAATGGTGAATTATGATGATCAGGGGAGAAGGGCCAACGGTAACTTTCAGATTTCTGGGGATATGAAAAGGTATCTTGTTCATGTTGTAATGAAGGGACTTCTCTGATGTCCAGGAAAGCTGGCAAGGATACCTGTCCACATTTCATGCTATGTTAAAACGAATCTCTTAAAAGGAAGAATGAACTGTGGAAAGTGTTACTGAGGAAGGAAAACATACAAAAGGTTGGAGCAGGGCAGCCACATACATGGTCATGGTCCCACAGGAGAAGACCTCCAACCACACCAGCAGCTGTGCTCTAGCCCTAGCCTCAGGTGGGTCATCCAGTAGGTGAACCTCCTGTAGATGTTATTATAAGCACAATTCTTCAGAAGCTCCTCCAGGATCTTGCCAAAGATACAGGACCCCACTGAGGACAGCCCATCTTTTAGTTCAGTGTAAAGCATTGACCTTTCCAAGTGACCTTGAACCTCAATCTGTGCACTATCCTCTTGTACCTTCTCTCACAACCATGGAGGGCTCTGCTCCTTGCTCCAAAAAGGTGATCATATCTGGCTTAGAGATGGATATACTAGTGAGATCAGATATCTATAGCTCATGAATATCTCAGCTCTGCTTTATGGTTTCTCATTGCAATGTCCAGACATTCCCACTTATCTTGAGAAAAATCTACAGCCACACCCCTGAACTTCATTAACCCAGGGTCAATCTTCCACAGGGTTCTTCTCTAGGAAAAACAAAGAGTCCAGAGAAGCACATCTCTACTTTGACTTTTAGGTATGCAACAACTCTAACTTAATCCACAAGATACTTCTTTTGGGGAGGAGTGGAATGCATGAAGCCCAAACACTCCATGAACACAGTAAGTGGTCCCAGAACCACTGTACTATTTTTAAATTTACTTTTTAAAAATTCCCTGTTCTATCTACTATAAAATGGTGAAGAGGGAGAATTCCTTGTTCTATCTACTATAAAATGCCAAAGAGGAGGATGTAGATGGCATGTCCACAGCAACAATCTCTGCAGAAAAAAAGCCTCACATAAACCAAAAATGGAGGCTTTTTTCCCCCATTTTGCACCTGCCTGCAAACTTCCCTTAACAGAGGAATGCTGATTTTCGTAAAACAGCTAAATCCGTGCAACTCAACAGAACCACAGTCTAAAATGTTTTCCTCCGACAACAATGATTCTGTTTCAATAGATCAGCACTACATGGCAGCCAATAGCCACACGTGGTACTTGAAATGTAGCTTGTCTGAATTGAGATGTGCTGTAAGTTAATATTAAACTTTGCCTTCTGAAGACTTAGTATGAAAAAAATAAAGTAACTCATTCATAATTTTTAAACACTGATTACATGTTAAAATGATAGTATTTGAATATACTGTGCTAAATAAAATATTATTAAAATTAATTTTACCTGTTTCCTTTTAATTTTTAAATGTGACCACAGAAAATTTAAGTGTTTATAATACAAAGGCAACTAATTTTCTTCATGACTTTGAATATCAACTACTGAATATAATAAAAATCAGCCTTTTTATAAGTTTAAGTTTAGTTGTTTCAAGAACCATTTTCTAATGAAAATATTATATATTAATACAGATTCTCTTGTATAAAAGAAATTAAAAAGAGCAGTATATTCATATACTGCTGGACCATATTTAATCACTCTCAAAAGGTAGATCACCTCTTTCATTAGGCTTGTAAATTTGAAACTAATAAACAAGGCATATTTTCTCAAAGGCCTTATGTCTGAATTTTGTACCCTAATTAAAAGATACATGACCACCTAAGGCATAAGCACAAGGTACTGGCAGAATAGAAAAGCCATATGCACAGCATACAAGCTCCTAAGGTATTACCTGATAGATATCAGATAAACTGCTGCTCCCAGAGTCACTGGCGATGCTACAACCAGACTGACTAGAAGACACATGAGTCACCTGTGGGTGAGGGTTGTCTGCAATGTGCATCTTGGTAAGATCGGCTGGAAGCTGAAGAAGAAAAATAGTTTAACATAATCTAAATATCAAACATTACCTTTAAAGACTTCTTGACACACTGTAACTTCTGCAACAAAATTTTGTTTTATGTACTTTCTGCGCAACTGAATTTCTAATCTAAATTCTCCATTCTTAGGAAAAATCTTAGAAAATGATAAGAACCAAACTAGCATTCTGACTATTAAGCAAACCTATAGTGGAAGCCCACTGAGCAGTTTTCAAAAGAAATTACCTTGAGTAATAGTATTTCAGAGGAAAAAATTGGACTTTTCCTTTTCCTCAAAAATATCAGCTGTTGCTACTATAAAGGGTAGGAATGCTCCCTCTCTCTCCCTCTCCTTCTCTCTCTCTCTCACACACACAACCCCTCACCAATACAAAATGGTTGCTAATACCACAATAAAACAACAAAATCTTGGATTAAAGTACAGCATCTGGCACCACGATGTAAGAAAAGTAACAGCTGGATGAATTGGGAGATTGGGATTGCCATATATACATTAATATGTATAAAACATGACTAATAAGAAAAAAACAAATTGTACACTTTAAATATATGCAGTTTATTGTATGTCGATTATATCTCAATAAAACTCTTTTTAAAGGGGGGGGAAAACAGTTGACTATATTCAATATTCCAAAAATTTAGTAAGTCTCTTTTCAGTTAATATTGTATTAGCTTATAGTTGGCCCCTAAAAAAATCTGTTAGTAATCATGTGACTTAATGAATCTCTGTACTACATATAGGGATACAAGAGAAACAGAAGGAAATGATTCCACCACCTCATCTTTAATATGGTCATGCTTTTATCAGGGATGCAAGTTGTACAATATAATTCACACCATAAAATTTTACAAAATAAATGCTATGGGAATCGAGAAAAGATACAAACCATTGTACTCCAAAGTAGTGAGAGAAAGTTTTACATAGGTGATATGATGATGTATTTTCCAAATAACTTCTCTGCAACCTGCTATTCAGGACTATTAGAGAAATCCATTTACTTTTTGGAGTAGGGTTTTTCATTGCTTTATTATAGGAAAATGTTAAACACATGCATAATAGTAGAAACTAAGTATACTCTAGAGGAGAAAATGGTCAAGCCTGAATTATATCTTATCTCAAGAGAAGTCATGGTAATTATAAAAAATTACACACAAAAAACATCACAAACTTCCCCTGCTGGGACAGATGATTCAGATGAATCCTGTAACTCAGATAAACAGAAAGACTGTTAACACACACACAACACACACGCACAACCTGGTCCTTGAAGCTGCTCCTCTCTTAAGTGTATTTTCTGATTCTTAAAGAGGAGGCAAACAGGTTAAGAAGCACTTCAGATAGCCCCTGCTTAGAGACAAAAGTTATTTCAAGGTCTAGCATGGAAGGGCCACGCTTTGGATTTGGACCCCAGAAAGTACAGTATAACCTACTAAATAAGTGTGATTGAAAAGTAAACTGATGCTCATTTTAGAATCATCTCAATCCCTGATTTTGGATTAAAGTCATATAGGATTACTAGTGCTTCCAGTCAGCTACTGAAAGCAAACACAAAACTTCACCACAGGAAAAAAAACCATCCTAGGAGTCAAAATACTACGAGAAATTTTCATACACAACATCCATTGTTCAAATACAACCAGGCACATTAGGACACAAGATGGCATTCATGGAAACTAAGAGAAATAATAAACTCTATAAAGCAGTGAAGAAAAACTTCCAAATAATGGAGTTATCAGATACATATTCTAAAATAACTTATAATAATTTAATATATACCAGGGGTTGGCAAACATTTTCTTTAAAGGACCAAAGAGTATACATTTTAGGTTTTTTGCAGGTCACATACAATACAATACAATCTCTGTGGTATCATTTTTTTTGCCTTTTTTTAAAAAACAATCTTTTAAAAATGTAAAAATAATTCTTAGCTCACAGGTCATACAGCTCACTGGCCATATTTGGTCCAGTTTAGCAATCATGACATACACCGAGAAAGACAAGACTAGTAAGAATTTTGGCAAAGAAAGAAAAACTATCAAAGAATGAACTGAAAAGTACAATTATGGAAATTTTAATAGTCAACAGATGGATTCAGTAACAAATTTGACAGAGCTAAGAAAAAGTAGTAAAATAAAGACTGGTCTGAAAAAATATCTAGAATGAAGCATGGAGAGTAGAAAGAATGAAGCTAGGAGAGCAGGGGCAAGAGCCAAAGGAGATACAGTGAGAAGGTAACATCTGAATAACCAGAGTCATAGAAACAGAACAGTACTTAAAGCATGCAAATAATGGCTGAGCATTTTCCAAATTTAACACAAGATACAAAGTCACAGACCAAGTAGCTTTAAGAATTACCGGCAAGATAAATAAAACCCAAACCATACCTATGCACAATAGGGTAAAAGTGCTGGGAAAAAAGACAATGAGAAAAGTCTTAAAAGTAGTCTGGAAAAAAAGAGATTACTTTGACAAGAGCAAAATTAAATCGATGGCTGACTTCTCAACAACTTGGAAGCAAGAAGACAACGGAGTGTTATCTCCAAGAGCCACAATTCTACACCCAGTAAAAACAGTCCTCAAAATGTGCAAAAGAGTCATTTTCAGAGAAACAAAAATGAAGAGAAATACTCCCACAGGAGACCACAGTGAAGAAAATCCACTGGGAAACAGAAAATGATTCCAAATGAAAGCTTCTATATGAAGAAGGCAAACCAATGAAAATTGGAAATGTGTGGATAAATCGACATTAATATTGACTATAAAAACTGGAATACAAAACAAAAGAAAGCTTATATAATTATATTAATGCCAGATGAAGTAGGATTTGAGGAAAAAGTATTAATAGAAACAAAAGGGGACATTTCATAATGATAAAAAGTTCAACACTAAATAGACATGCACCTAGTAACATAGCCTCAAACTGTATTAGGTGAAAAAATGACAATAGTAAAAGGAGAATTAGATGAATCTACAATTATGACACAAATATTTTACTACAGAGCTCTCAGTGACAGAATAAGCAAATAAAAAAAAGTAAAGAAGATATGAACATAATTAACAAATTTGACCTAAAGTGTATATATCAATACACAGAACACTGCAATCAAAAACTACAGAGTACACATTCTTTTAGGGTACATACATAAACATTTATAAACACTGACAATAAGGCAGGCCTCAACAAAATTCAAAAGATTAAAATTACACAGAGAATATCCTATTATTACAATGCAAATAAGGCAGAAATAAATAAGAAAAAGATAACTAGAAAATTATTATGCATTTGGGAAATTATAAAACAAACCTCTAAATAGCCCACAGGTCAATGAAGGCAAACTGGAAATTAGAAAATATTTAAACAGATTAAAAATTAAAATGTTATATATCAAAACCTGTGGAATAAGCTAAAGACATGCTTAGAGGCCATTTTATAGCTCTATTATGAGTACTAAAAAAGGAAGCAGAAAATCAAAGAGCTACCAATAACTGGTTTCAATAATACAGAAGATAGGAGTATGTTTCAGCTCAAAGATCTTCCTCCTACCTAGTTCCTACTGTTTAGATATAAAGAAAAAAATCTCATCTAGTAAGGAAGCAGACAGAAAGCCAAAGACTAAACATAGTTTTAAAATGACAAATACCTTGTTGGGGTGTTGGGATGAGGAAGATATTCTATATTCCAAGATTCCTAAAGAGGTAAGACCAAGGAGAAGGAGGTCACCCATAAAAGTAACACACTGAACCAAAGTGACAAGAGCATGTCTACAAACTGGTTTGGTAATGATATTTAAAATGTACCGAGTAATCGTCATCCTTACTAGACTCTAAATGGCAAGCATTATTATTATCATCCCTACCTTACTGATGAGGAACTGAGGCAATTAGATTAAGCATGTTGCTCTAGATCTCACCCTCAAGTAAGCAGTGGAGTTGGAATTCAAACCCAGGTTTATCTGATTTTAGTACTCTCTGCTCTGCTCTGCTCTGCTCTACTTTATGCCAGGAACTCTGTTAGTAAAGATGAAAACAGATGGGTCCTACCTTCAAGGAGCTCAATCTAATAGTGGAGAGAACACAAAAGGTTATAAGCATATAGATCTGCTTTCTAATTCATGAAGAAAACTTAGATCTTCTTATAGGAATCCCCTCAACCTTGCCATCTGATGGGAATAATAATGATGGTGATTGAAGTTAACATTTGAGTGCTTGTTATATTTACCGAATATGTAAACTATAGCAAATATATCCTTCTACATGCTTTTTACAAAGATTATCTAATTGAGCAAGGGCTACTGCAAATTTAAGAATAGTGAATAAAATAAGAGTGATAAATGTAATGAAGGCTGTAGTAGGACTAATGCTTATTAGGGCTAGGGTTGCTCCTCTGATTAAATGAATTAATAGGTAGATGTTATTATTCTACCCAATTTACAGATTAGGAAACCAATGCCCAGAGAAGTTATAAAGGTTGCCCATGGTCACATAGCTAGGAAGCAGGGGTACTGAAATCTGAACCCAGGCTGCCTGACTATAAATCTATTCTTCTTTCCTACGAAGTTGTTTCCTGATATTAAGTTGGGAGTTCAAAACACCCAGTACTTATTGTTTTCTTTATAATAAAGAAAACATAAAGGAAAAGGTTTCCTTCCAATAGGAATTCTTGATTTCTTAAATCTTCTCCACTGTCTTTCAGCTCATCTCCCCTTTTTCCTTTCCTGACCCCAGCCAGGGCTTAATAGCTGACTTTTCATCAGCAACCTCAATTCACTTAACTCCATCATCTTCCAGCCTACCAGTTCTGGCAAAATTTCCTATTTTCCACACCATTTCCTATACCTGAACTTCTGAGCTCTGTTGGAGTTCACCTATTCATAAAACTAGTGTTAAAGTTTTATTTGGAAGCTGGGAAGGTCCCTTAGCTAATGGCTTAAATACAGACACAGATTATGAAAGTACATAGTTTGTTGAAGACTATGTATACATGTAAAAGGAAAGAGATGTATTAAGAAGAGGCTAAGAGGTAGAATGTAATAAAAAAAATGTCAAGCTAGGTATTTTGAAATTGATTCCTATAGGCAACAGAGAACTACTACAGGTTTCTGAGAAGGGCAATGATGTAAGATCTACACTGTATGCCTCAGACAGGCTTAACCCAGCAAAGTGTATATTTTGCTGACTCAAAGTACCCTATAGGTCCAGGCAACTCTTTGGGGCAACTGTTTCACATGCAGAGACTCAGATATCCAGGCTGCTTTGATCTCTTTGCTCTGCCATTTTAACATGGGGCCACTTAAGTAATAGCAGCAGGAGAAAAAACAACTGGAAGAGATTGTTAAGCATTGCCAGCAATCAGGCAAATAAAAAGAATTCAACAAATAACATCTTCCCCCATCAGACTGGCAAAAAGAAAATTTGATAATACAAAATATGGGCAAGGCAATGGAGGAAAACAATATTCTTACACATTGCTAATGGGAGTTACAAATTGATACAGCTACTCTGGAGAGTGATTTGGGGAATAGCCACTTTGAGGGAGCAAATGTGAGATTTATTACATTTAAAATACATAAACCTTATGCCTCAACAACTCCTCTTTGGATACCTACCCTAAAGAAGCATACAGGTGTACAAGGAGGAATGTACAAGGACATTCATTGCAATGTCTGTAACAGTTTAAAAGATAAACAAGTATTGCAGGGAGAACAGCTAAATTGTTATATAGCTCCTTATGGAATACAATGCAACAGTTCAAGGTTTAAAATAGATTTGTATGTTCAGACCTGGATAGTTCTCTCAGATTTACTGACTGAAAAACCGAGTTTCATGATAAATATAAAAGATATGATTCATTTTTTTAAAGCATAAAAATAATATCACATATTTTCTGGGTATATACTTATCTAGGTTTGGGGGAAAAGATTTGGAGGAATATATACTAGATAATCAACTGTTGCACTCTATAGTGAAGGTGAAAGATCGGGGCTGGTGGTCCAAAAGGAATTTTAGCTTTATTTGCAATATCTAGTTGAGATGTTATACTTTCATATGGAGAAAGAATCCCCCTATTATTTCTAATAATAAACTATTTGAAAAATTTGAGAAGTGAAAACAAATATATACGCATGTATGTGAGAGCAATTTTCTCCTACCTTCCCATTTCAAAGTGTCCACAAACACTGGAATGTGCTGAAATTCTGTAACCCTTAGCAACTAGGGGTTGCTATACACACAGTATACATTCTAACTTTTTATAATGTTGAAAATATTAAGATCCAAAGATGAGTTTTATTAGAACGCCTTGTGAGAACAAGACAAATACTGATATACTTGATTTAAAGTAGAGCCGAGAATGAACATTAACTCATAAGCACTGGAAACAGCGTAGAAAGTGATATAAAATTAGATTCACAACAAAAACTCCCAACGTAAGGACGTACATGGGAAGCTGAGAAATGAATGGGAAGTGAAATAATTCTGTTTTTTCACTTCACTCCTTTGAATGCAGCACTCAACATGCTTTATATTCCTATTATATATAAACATAAATATATTGTTATATAATTTATATTTCACTTTTACTACCTAATGAAAGCCTACCATAGTGATGTCTACTCCACATACAACACCTGCTCATTAAGTATCTGTAGTAGAACAACTGAATGAATATTTGACTTCTAAACACTATCACTGTTGCTCAGAGGGTTTCCATGGATATCTGAGCAGACGAAGTCTTAGCACAGACATATTCAGTATTTCAGGGTGAGTAGTATTTCCTAAACTGTATATATGCTGGAGTACTATTTCAGGAAACAAAAGTCATGGATATATTTGGGGGGGGGGGGAGGTTGGCAGCTGAATAAATTGGCAAATAATGTTATACTATATGTCCCCTTAGCTCTTTACAACAAGCATAAGCATATTTATGGAGGGTCCAAGAGATCTCACAAAAAAAGAAATCTGTTTCACCCAACATTTTCAAAACTTCTATTCCCCCAATATTCTTATTAACATCCTGTCAATGTAAGAAATAATGCTTTAGGACAATCCCATCCATCTATCCAAGAAACGTTTACAAGGCAATTCGTTTGGGGGGAGCAGCGGCAGAGATCTCCCCGAATCTAGACTGGCATGAATGTAGGCATGTATAGCATAAGTGTAATATTACACAAATGTTCAAGATTCTACTTTATATTTTAAAATGCAGCCTTCAGTAATAACCTGCCACAACTAAGAATGATAGTAGGAAAATGTACCCTTTAATAAGTTTGCTATCTGAAACTTTCTGTCTCTTACAATGCATACCAAGAATTATTTCATTTAAGGGAAGGTCATCCAAAGGGCTCTATAAGTATGAAATAATAATTACTATTAACCCTAAAAATAATGTTTAAAAAACATACAATTCCCCAACAGAACAGCATTCCTCAAAGATCACTATTAAATTCCAAACTGCACTGTTACACCTTTCTTTTTAAAGTGTAGCTACCTGATACAGAGGAACTGTGCCTATCCAGAAATCACTTACCCATTAACCTTAAAACTATCAAAGAATAAAGATGATTCTTGGGCATATCACAAAGTCTGTAAGTTGCTATGTGCTACTCACAGTAAGACATTTCAGAACCACATACTCATTAACTATATATATAAATAAATTTCTAACAAGCTTGGTGGTCTAATTTCCCAATCACTCAATAAAGAGCACTTAGTGTATACCCAATGCTAGTCTTAACAGTGACAGATATCATGGGTTTGGGGAGATTTTAAACAGCAAAATACTAAAATAACAAAGGCAACTTAGAAAGATCTCATTCTCACTGGGGATAGAGAACAAACTAAATGTACTGAAGAGTCCTGACAAAGACCCAGAATCACAATGTCCAACGTGGCAGCACTAGTCACACATAGCTACTGAGCACTTGAAGTGTGGCTAGTCAAACTGAGACATGCTCTAAGTATAAAATGCAAATTTGAATTTAGTAAAAACAAACAAAAAAAGTAAATATCTCACTAATAATTACTCTTTATTACATATTTTAAAAACTCTACTGGACACATTACTACATTAATTTCACCTTAAAAAAGTTGTGTTTCTTTCTTTAAATAAGGCTACCAGAAGGTTTAAAATTATATATGTAATTCACATTGTATTTCTGTTGAACAATACTAGGCCAGAGGCTTGAATGAGCTTGAGGCATTCAGGAAACAGTATAGAAACCAGTGCAGCTCTCGTAGAGATGTACACTATAGGAAGAAACAAGAGATGAAGGGCCAGACACAGCATTTTGAGATGCTTAGATTCCCTGTCTTGGAAAAGAGCTACTGCAGAGTTTTAAGCAAGAAAATGACTAGAGGAAATATACCTTTAGAACAAATTACTCTGGAAGCATAGTAGATGAAATGGAAGAAAATCATACACATGGGAGACAGGAAACATCAGCCAAGGCACGAGAAGATGGAGGCCTTCTAAAATTAAAAGCAAGCCACCAGAATTATAAAGTACTTTCTAGGACTAGACAGAGTGACATACCAAAGAAGTGTCAAATGACAATGAGAGAGAGAGTTAAAAATAGATCTTAAGGCCCTCAAAGCAGTCTGGAGCCTGTTTTATGGAAACAGTCAAAATTTCCCAAAAGCCCTAAAGGAAACAGCTATAACTAATCCTAACAGCTTTGGGTATATAAGCAGCACTGTGCCTGAGGCATGTGAAATTGCATTCCTAACTCGTTATTTTTACTTAAAGATGAGGAAGGGGGGAGAGAACACACTGCTAAATAACTCAATAAATATTTGAGGTTTTCAACTCTAAGACACATATTTCACCACACTTTTTAACATTTTTAAAACTAGAGAGCAGTGTTCAATCAATATCTGCACTTAACAGTGGGTCTGTTAAAAGTGCAAATAGAATTCTTGAGAAAACAGGAAATCAGTTTAAGAGTGCTTGACAAGTTTGAGAACACACAAGGAAACCAGAATAGTTAAGGTGAACAAGGAGGAGTGTACGGAAAGATAAGGGGAAGAGAAGAGATCACATGTGGTCTGGCAAGTCATGGTTGACTCTTACTCTGAAGAAAGACTGCCAAGGAGGAGGAAGTGATCAATTGTGTCAAATGCTGCAGATAGGTAAAGTTAGGTAAGTGTCAAGAAATAACCTACAAATTTAGCTGTGTATAAAAGTGAGAATGGGGCTTCCTAGGTGGGGCAGTGGTTAAGAATCCGCCTGCCAATGCAGAGGACATGGGTTCGATCCCTGCTCCAGGAAGATCCCACATGCCGGGGAGCAACTAAGCCCGTGTGCCAAAAAAAAAAAAAAAAAAAAAAAAAAAAGTGAGAATGGAAGCACTTCCTAGACCAGTGACTGTAGGAGCAGCTAAGGAAGATGGAAGCCAAAGTAGTAATGCCTCCTCCATCCAGTAGACAGTCACTTGGGACAAGCAACTGTAACAGACTGGACAGTGAGCTCTCAACTAAGAATCAATCAAGCAAAGTCAACCCCCTGAAAGAAAACAACCAAAAAACTCAACAAAGAGAAAAATTTGAACTTGAAGAAAGAGCTAATAAGACAATCAGTCAAAAAAGAGTAGCATCCATAAAATGAAATCAGGTTATTAAACAAGGATGGTTACAAAAAAAACATCAATTAAGAGATTTCAGAAATGAATAACACAATAATTAAATTTAGACATTTAAAAGATAAACAGCAGGACAGAAATTGGTCACAAGTGGAGAATGAGTTAATGAGCTAGAATATCAAACTGGGAATGCACAGGGAGAATAAAGTATGAAACAAATGTTGAAAGACACTAACAGATCCAGAGTTCCAACACACAGAGTGACATGATAAAAAAAGAGTTACAGGAACCTTCAGCTTGAGAGAGACTTCCAAATGCCAATAAGGGAAAACAAAACAAAACAAAAAATAAGGGAAAAGAAAACAAAACAAAAAAATAAGAAAATAAAACAAAAACTTTATGTCATCGAGGATAAAAACTAAAACAAAATGAAGCAAAACACAGCTAACAATCAACATGAAGAAAAGCAGATTACTTAACACAGGAACAAGTAACACTCATCACTTAACACTCATCACCAGTACTGGATGCCAGAAGAGAGTGCATTCATTTTTTTAAAGTGCTAAAGGGAAAAAGACTTTAGATTTATTATTTTTGTATACAAATAAGCAATTATTTGAAGGGTAAATATAAAGGAAAGCATTTTGAACATTGTTGCTAGAACTATTTATTTGATCAAGAAAATAAATCAACCCAGAAGTAATGAATCTGAGTAGCAGAATGGGCAAAATACATGAATTAATAAATAAAATGAGTAAAATGTACTAGAAAACCAAAAGTTGCAAGTATAAAAAAATCAATCAACTTTAACGTGTCTAATCACAATCCAGAGATAAAATTCCATCAACAGTAACAAGAGAGTTGAGGAGGGAGGAGGGGAGGAGACATGCACTCTATAATATATACTTAATTTACATAGTAAAGTACCAATCACAAAATCCTGCTTAGATAATATTTGCTGTCATTTAATGAAATCTTACAATCTAATCTTTAAAATCCTATTTGGCTCCCCTATATTTGTTAAATCTTAAATCAAAAGTTGGTTATCAGTACTCCAAAAGGCTATTTTTTGTTGGTGTTCTAAAGAATAACCCCTACAACTCATTCTTTTGTTTGAATCTTTTCCACCTGGTCTCATCCATTTCCCTTCTATGTGCAGTTTTAAACCTCAGTGCCAGTGCATGGGCCCCACAGGTGGCATTTGCACTAAAGAG
The DNA here is from genome assembly GCF_030028045.1 of Hippopotamus amphibius kiboko. Taxonomy (NCBI): domain Eukaryota; kingdom Metazoa; phylum Chordata; class Mammalia; order Artiodactyla; family Hippopotamidae; genus Hippopotamus; species Hippopotamus amphibius. The sequence goes on along the minus strand of NC_080186.1, from coordinate 169,097,400 downwards.
ACCATCCATGCCTTACCAGATAATAGTACAAATGAAATGTATACCTAGCCATCTTTCCATCTCTTTACATTTCAATCAGCTCTCTGCCAAATGGACAGTGAACTTAAATGTCCTTCCAGAAGCTGCCTTTTTAAGAGATATCCGATGAGCTATCTTTCAGATAAAACAGTACACCATGATGCTATCATAGTACTTCTTCCTTAGTCACCATCAATAGGAAAACCTTTAAACAAAGACATGATTTCAGATCATCCTAAGAGATGCTTCTATTGTGCCTGTCTCTATTCAACAGAAACATAAAGCAAACGTAACAGTCATTGCTACAATTAAAGTGTTTACTACAACACTTAGAGACTGACTATGAACAATACAATTTATCAAATTACACTGTATATTTTCCTAAAACCTAGCAAATCCTGCTGTGTAGCATTTTGGTTTTTTGTGAATTAATGTTTGTTTTAAAATGACAAGTATAATAGATGATCTCAAACAATCCCAAGCTATTAATGGTTCACTTACTACTATTTTGAAAATAATTAATATCATTAAAATATTTTCATATAGTTACTTTTCATGAGTATTCTTCATATTATTTGACTGTTTAAGAATTATTATCTCGTCTTTGTAAAATAATACAATTCAACAATTTATTTGATAGTACCAATATCAGTGAAAAATGTTGTATAACACAGACTACAGATTAGACTTAACAAAGCTAAATACATCAACCCTTTAAGGAAATGAGGAAATGCAATACATTCAAGTTATAGTATGACCACAGAGAACTACAGAAATAGGCATAAACAAGTGATGATTCAGTCTGAAAACAGTATACTCCAAACGCATTGCATTTTAAGTCTACAGATTAATTAAGGAAGTATTTTTCAAATCCTCTTAGAGGTGTATTAGAATATTTTAGAGATTCTTTCAAATTGAAAAACAAAATGGCCATGAGAATGAGTTTTTTGGAATGCTTTGTAGTTCTTATTTTTAAAGTTTAGAAAATATAATAGTACAATACAACTCATTTACAATTCAAAATAGGTGGAATTTAAACATAATAGCTAGATTATATCAATCTCAAAGAAAATAATAATTACTTACTTTGGAGGCCCATGGCTGAAGACAATTGGCATAACAGCGAACAAGAAAAGCCATTTCCTAAGCTGCAAAGGATAGTTTCCTTTTCAAATCAGAGTCACACCGACGAGTATGTTGACAAAATTCTGTTAAGTTTCTTTTTTATAAATCATACACCATTTGCAGTGTAAATTGCAATGTAAGGACAGTTTCTCCAAATCCCTTTCAAACTGACATCAGCTTTCAATAGCTTAGAATTTAGCTTCTAAATAACTGGAACAGTTTTCATCAAAATGTTCACTTTTAACAAGCAAATCACAGGAAATCAAGATGTTCATATTTCTGGCTCAGAACATACAGACATACACATGCTTCCTCAGGCACCTGGCACAGACATGCACATTGGTAACACAACAGTTAATACTGTATCAATCAAAGCAAACAAGGCAACATGCACCAAATCTGTGTTGCTCGATTCTGAGAAATCTTTCCAAAGACAGCTTTGTCTTTTTTTTTCAACTTATTTCATTCTGTAGAGCAAGCACGCAGTAATTCTTCTGCATCAGAAGCAAACCAGAACACTGTATCCTTAAGATCAAAGTTTCTTCTTTATATTGTTAACCACCAGAGGTTTAAAAAAAAAAAAACAACCATTGAGCAAGTGGTAGTTAGAAGATATATGCTCTAACAGGTTTGTCCTGTAGAATGCCTGAAAATCTCCAAAATTAAAAATTTCTCTTTTCACATGCACTATTCACGGCTCTGCAGCTCTGCTCCTTGTTCTAATGCATCAGTAAGACAGTACTGTGGATCTAAGTCTGGCTTTCTGGTTGAAAATTATATATGATATGGTACAAAAACACTACATCTTCTGCCAAAGCAAGACTGTATGTTAGTGTCTCAATTCCTACTGTTCTTGCCTGTTTCACAGCAGCTCCCTAAGGAGAAGCTCCTATTGATTCTATGCTCTGCAGTAAGATGAAATATCTAATAAGAAGGAAAGAGAGTGGGAGGAGAATAGAGCTAAAAGGATGACATCACCTGTATAGAAAGCCTTCAGAAACTGCATTAGATCAATTGGCTACTGTATCTGCAGATGTAGCCCAAAGAGCAATTTATTGAAAACACACACACACCCTTCTGTGAGACGTGTCAGCAAGCTAAATTCTATAAGAAAAACACTGGCTCAAGCATCTCTGTTTCAGTTTTAAAAATCAATTTTTAATTCTGTGCATTGATACATAGCTTTCTTTGGGAAGCCATATTTCCTAATATTACCATTCAAATTTAACACAGTATTGTCCTCCCAAGGGAAAATAATTAGCTCTGGTAAGCTACTCTTGCATTGCAAATACACAAGGCAGCCTATTTCTCAGATGTCACATGTGTATTCTGCTTGCAAAACTTCCTATTTATCAAATAACTACTCTGAAAGGTATAACCTTAAAGAGCACTCTAAATTAACATTAAAAATATCAAAATTGGTACTAAGATTTGTATGTAAATAGTAAATTTAAATGGAAACAACAGAATTTCATTTTGCAAAGGAAAAACTGAAAAAAAAAAAAAAATCATGGGCACAAGATTTGGTTGGTGCATTCACCAACCCCTCTGAGGAATAATAATCTATGCAATATGTACTTTCTGACAGCCCAATGCTAAATTCCTAGAAAGAGACAGGAAGCAAGTAAAACTCAGAGGAATCAGAAAAGAAAATGATTCAACCTGCTTCCAAATTGAGCTTGGACTAAAGAGAAATATCATTTTTCTATAAAAATTATAGAACAAATTTAGTTCTTGCCACACCCTCTCCAATCTGAAAACAGAGTTCCTCTTGTACCCACCCTATTCTTCAAGATTCTGCCACAAGCATCTAATGCAGATACTACCACAAAGCGTTTGCACTAAAGGTTGTAATGGTGACTCCCAATGGCCAAAGTAAAACCTACTTTGGCCATTGTTAATGGCCCTCCAGGCAGCAAAATTATAACATCAATGAATAAATCAAAGTAACAGAACTATCTTGTGTTATTCACCTACTACCATCTTGAGAGGAACAGGTGTGCAACATAAGAGGAGAAATTATTACCTGAGAGACAGGTGTTATTACAAAACGCTTTACTGGCAAAGAGATAAACACTTTGTTATTAGCCAAAAACAAACAAAAAAGCAAACAGTTCTTCAATGCCCCTGGGCAAAGTGTAAACTCCTTTCTGAACAACACTATGCTGCCAATCTGAATTATGTTGCTACTTATAAGACTAGACTTGACTTTAGCAAAACTAAGTGTTACTCTGAACAAAGACAAGTCATACTTACACAATAAGTGATCATTTATGAATCTGGGTTTTCATAAAACTTAAGAATTATTTGTTTTCTGAAAAAATTTCAAAAGAATACACAAAATTTCCATTTAAGTATAAAACTAAATCTAACAAATATGACTCTAATTTTCTAAACCTAAAACATGAAAAATATGTAAAGGTTGATTTTCAAACACCAATGTATTTTTTCAACTCAATTAATGTAAATAAACTACAATGAGCTGGAATTTCAACTAAATGTTACGTATTCAAGAATAAATTAACTAAAATCTAATTTTAACACTCATTTTTAAAAATAGAAAAATAACAGTAGGCACCTTGTTTGTAAATGAAGCCAAACATTTCCTATAAATAAATTTCTACAAGACATTTTGTACATGAACATTAACATGACTGAAAAATATTTCAGTTTCAATGCAAGACAATCATTATATTTATGTACAAAACCAACAAGATAAATTACAACCAGATCAAAAAGCAAAATCCTAAAGGGCACCTTTCCCCCTTTTTATAAATCACGCTGATAGCACACAAAGAAGGACCTCAAGCTGAGCGAGGGAGACAGCCATCTCTTAGCTGCTTTAAAAAACACTCTGCCCTGTGTATGAAATACAGTCCACTAATGCCATATGTTAGAACTACTAACTATGTAGTAAACACCAGCTCAGTAAAGGAACAACTCTCTTTTCCTTTAGTTTGGCCTGGAAGTGAAGATGACATCATCCTTTTCCTTGTTCTACCATGCCATTCTAGGGAATTGCACGGTGAGCCTAGCATGAAAAATCTCCCTGTGCAACAATACCATGAAAGAAACAAACAGGCCTAATTCTATATTCAGTATGTGAAGCTACCACCACTATGATGATACACTATACCACAATGTTTCTTCAGAAATAATGACTTACTCTTTTAATTACTGAACAAAAATATACACATCTTTTGAAAAGTAATTTATCAAATAACTAAAATATGATTAGGTGAATAAATGACTTTTCACTTCCATTACTTTAAAAATTTTATCATGATCTCATTCCATTACCTCACCAATTCAAATGAAGTAACTGCAGCAAGGGAGAATGCCCTGATCTACACATTGTCTAGGAATCATAACCACAGGATAAGCATTTATGAATACATTTCCCCTGCATATGAAATGCCATGATGCTAAGCCACACTGATGAAATTTTTAGCTTTAAAAAGGTCTTTCAAGCTACTCCCAAATAAAGCAATCAATGTATGCATTTGCAAAGCTTCAAACCATTATAAAATAGTTTCATAAAAATGTGAATACTACAGTTAATAATTAAATTATTTTATATATTCATATTATAAATTTTATATATTCATATTATTTCATATATTCACATTGTAAACTGTATAATATAAAGTATATTAACTATATAAACTATTTCTAAACAAAAATACAAAGCAGAACGCTTGAAATCATATTATACAGAAAGCCAAATATGAGGTTCTAATAGTTACTAAACTACAAACATACCTTTTATTTCAATAAGTAACAACACTGAAAAGGAGAAAAGAAAGGTAATCATGGATAAAGGTTATCAGAGAATCTACATGCTAGACGTTCTAAAAAACAAAAACCAACATTAACAATAACCAGGTTTATAGTAATCTCAGGCACAGTCATGTACTTTATTCCCCATCTACACAGTGAAATATTTATAATCACAACTTAGAGAAGCCAAACTCAAAAGGAGGTGAAGATCAAAAGAAAAATTATGTGGTTTTACAAAATCAAACAGGTCATTCATTTCCATATTTTAGTTGTAAGTATTCGGCCTTTAAAATATAAACTGTTGGGCTTCCTAGGTGGCGCAGTGGTTAAGAATCCGCCTGCCAATGCAGAGGTCATGGGTTCGATCCCAGCTCCAGGAAGATCCCACATGCCACGGAGCAACTAAGCCCGTGTGCCAAAAAAAAAAAAAAAATAAAATAAAATAAAATATAAACTGTTAAATGTACTGATTTATATAGTAAAAATACTTTATTTCTTTTGGAAAATGAATGAATAAATGACACTACCATAATGTCTGAGGTAACATACAAGCCCTTTTAAAGGATCTTAACAGTAAGCTTTTCTACTCTCCGCCCCCTCCTGCACCTTGCTTAACTTGAACATCTGAAATCTCTGTAGTTATCAGACATGGTTAACTATCATTACTGGTGTCCCTCAGGAATTCCTGATTTCAAACTGCATCCTATCTATTCCTCAGCTTTTCTGAAGAAAGGAAAGCCAGGGTACCAACACTTTCCTGCTATTCTGTAAGAAACAGTGTGCTTCAGCACACTGTCATCCAAGTCCACTAAATGATCAGCACCGCACTGCTGAAAACCCTGTCAGAGCCACCAGTAGGACACATATGCACTATGAAATATGATCCTTCCTTAGGGAGTGATGGAGGAAGAAAAAGCAAAGAGAAAGAGGGAAGCCTTCATCACCAACTAAGGTGATGTAAGCTTCTATAATTAGAATCAGTGAAACCAAAGGAACAATAAAAAGGCACCACCATGCTTCTACTTTCCACTACACAGTGCAGTTGTAGCAAGTATTTTTCACTTACACACACAAAAATACACTCTGCATATACAGTAATCAGTCAAGTATGCTACATACTATAAGCAAAGTTAATGTAAAGTTTTAATATAATGTATTATTTTCTAAAAAAAACAAGATCTGTCCAATAATTAAAATAGATACCTGTATCCATATATAAACACGAGTGAAAAAAGAAATCCCACTAAAAAAATTAAACTATTGAGAATACTGTCTCCATCTGTAAATTCCTGGATTAAATTAGAGATTACCTTTGTATCACTTCTCTAATTTTAAACACTGCATTTTCTAGTATTATAAAAGCTAAATGTCAAACAGTGTAGTTAATGAACAGATAACAAATCAAATTAAAAGGCATAACAATATTAATCTGTTTGCAATGTTTGAGTAGTTATTCCCCTTCCAACCGGAATGCTCTCAAAAATCGTCTCAGGCCACTGGTATGTACATTAGTATCAGAGTTGCTTCAAACAATCTTGAAAAGAGCTTTCTGTAGCGTTTCATGTATGATAAAAATCTTTCCGATTCTGGTTCCCTGGACAGATCCATATGCATCAGTGTCACCTTTAAGGGAGGGAAAATTGTCCCAGACAACCAGAGGGGCATGCCCCTGCCCTCCTCCCAACATTCCTGAAGCTCATAAAGAGTGAATGATAAAAACAATTTTTAAAAATGACTGCTTAGAAGTTAGCAGTACTTATGTAGAACCTTAAAAATAATTTTCATACCCTATGAATCAATCCTAAGGGAAAAAAATCAGTCACATACAAGCTGAATATACAAGAAATATTCACATAAGTTGTAACAGGAGAAAAATTGGAAACTGCATGAGAATACTTTGTTATACTATTAATATTAAAAATAATGTTCAGAGAAAAATTTAATTGCAGAGAAGTAGAAAAGCAGGATAAATAAATAAATATTCAGCACTATCTAAATTAGTTAAAAAGATCTCCATGATCTAATCAAGATACATGCATTTAAAAATGATTAGCCACACTAGCTATCTATGGTTTTGAGGATTACAGCAAATCTGTTTCCTTCTTAATATTGTCTTATACTTTTCTACCTTACTGCAAGGAACATTTTTTTCCACACAAAAAATTTTTAAAATCTGCTCTAGGCAGGCATTTGTCCTACTTATTTTGATTACAATAACACCCCTTTGCTTTTGCTCTGTCCATTTGCAGACTCATGACCCTGTAACTAGGTACAAGAATATTCTATTGAGAATTCTATATTATTTCCCAGAAGACAAATGAGAAGAATTCTCCTAGGCAGTGCTAGACACCCATGAATAAAAAGAGAAAAGTCCTCTTCTGTTTTCAAGGTATAAGCACCATAATGAAAACATGTGTTCAGAGCACCGTGGCTTGTATATAGGGTGAGAGGACAAGCAATACTGAAAAGCTGCAGATTCTTAGAGGCTGGGCTCTGAATTTCTCAATAGCAGTCTGATCAACACTCCCTGTCTTATACACAAGTAAGATTGGCAAAGGCTCCAGATAAACAATCGTCTTTACTTTAGAAGTGATAGAAGATTGTTCACTCACTTATCGTTTCATTCTGCAAGTATTTACCAAGCACAAAATATAATTAAAAGCAATCAGGATCCACCAAGTGCACAAATAAAGTTCACATTATTGACAGTTTCTTTTTCAACCAGTGACTATGACTTTAGCAGTCCAAACTTGAAATTCTGATAATATACGCATGAAGACTATATACATTTTGACTTGAATAAATCTTTAAATTATTTGCCCACTGGTGCTCTGCTATGGTCTGAAGGTTTGTCCCCCAACCCCCCCAACAGATTCCTATGTTAAAATCTAATCTCCACGAGGCCACCATAACCCTGATATCAAAACCAGACAAAGATACTACAAAAAAAGAACTTTACAGCCCAATATCACTCATGAATTTAGATGCAAAAATCCTCAGCAAAATACTAGCAAACAGAATCCAACAATACATTAAAAGGATCATACACCATGATCAAGTGGGGTTTCTCCCAGGGATGCAAGGATTCTTCAATAAATGGAAATCAATCAATGTGATACACCATATTAACAAATTGAAGAATAAGAACCACATGATCATCTCAATAGATGCAGAAAAAGCTTTTGACAAAACTCGAAACCCATTTATGATAAAAACTCTCCAGAAAGTGGGCACAGAGGGAACCTACCTCAACATTAAAAGCGATATAGACAAACCCGTAGCAAACATCATTCTCAAGGGTGAAAAACTGAAAGCATTCCCTCTAAGATCAGGAACAAGACGAGGATGTCCACTCTCTCCACTACTATTCAACATAGATTTGGAAGTCCTTGCAACAGCATTAGGGAAGAAAAAGAAATAAAAGGAATCCAAATTGGAAAAGAAGTAGTAAAACTGTCACTGCCTGCAGATGACATGATTCTATACACAGAAAATCCTAAAGATGTCACCAGAGAACTACTTGAGCTAATCAATGAACTTGGTAAACTTGCAGGATACAAAATTAACACACAGAAATCTCTTGCATTCCTATACACTAACAACAAAAGATGAGAAAGAGAAATTAAGGAAACAATCCCATTCACCACTGCAACAAAAAGAATAAAATACCTAGGAATAAACTTAACTAAGGAGGTAAAAGACCTGTACTCAGAAAACTATAAGACACTGATGAAAGAAATCAAAGACAACACAGAGAGATATACCATGTTCTTAGATTGGAAGAATCAACACTGTGAAAATGACTACACTACGTAAAGTAATCTACAGATGCAATGCAATCCCTATCAAACTACCAACGGCATTTTTTTTTATAGAACTAGAACAAAAAACCCTAAAATTTGTGTGGAGACACAAAAGACCCCGAATAGCCAAAGCAATCTTGAACGAAAAATAGAGAGCTATACTACAAAGCTACAGTAATCAAGACAATATGGTACTGGCACAAAAAAAGAAATAAAGATCAACAGAACAGGACAGAAAGTCCAGAGATAAACTATGGTCAACTAATCTATGACAAAGGAAGCACGGATATACAATGGAGAAGACAGCCTCTTCAATAAGTGGTGCTGGGAAAAATGGACAGCTACATGTCAAAGAATGAAATTAGAACACTCCCTAACACCATACACAATAATAAACTCAAAACGGATTAAAGACCTAAATTTAAGGCCAGATACTATAAAACTCCTAGAGGAAAACATAGGAAGAACACTCTTCGACGTAAATAACAGTAAGATCTTTTTTGACCCACCTTCTAGAGTAACAGAAAAAAAAAACAAAAATAAACAAGTGGTACCTAATGAAATTTAAAAGTTTTTGCACAGCAAAGGAAACTATAAACAAGACAAAAAGACAACCCTCAGAATGGGAGAAAATATTTGCAAACAAATCAACAAAGGATTCATGTCCAAAATATATAAACAGTTCATGCAAGCTCAACATCAAAAAAACAAACCCAATCAAAAAATGGGCAGAAGACCTAAATAGGCATTTCTCCAAAGAAGACATACAGATGGCCAAGAGGTACATGAAAAGCTGCTCCACATCACTAATTATTAGAGAAATGCAAATCAAAACTACAATGAGGTATTTATCACCTCACACCAGTTAGAACGGGCATCATCAGAAAATCTACAAATAATAAATGCTGGAGAGAGTGTGGAGAAAAGGGAACCCTCTTGCACTGTTGGTGGGAATGTAAACTGATACAGCCACTATGGAGAACAGTATGGAGGTTCCTTGAAAAACTAAAAATTGAATTACCATATGACCCAGCAATCCCACTACTGGTCATATACCCAGAGAAAACCATAATTCAAAAAGACACATGCACCCCAATGTTCACTGCAGCACTATTTACAATAGCTAGGACATGGAAACAACCTAAATGTCCATCAACAGATGAATGGATAAAGAAGATGTGGCCCATATATACAAGGGACTATTACTCAGCCGTAAAGAGGAATGAAATTGAGGCATTTGTAGAGACATGGATGGACCTAGAGACTGTTACACAGAGTGAAGTAAGTCAGAAAAACAAGTATCATGTATTAACGCATATATGTGGAATACAGAAAAATGGTACAGATCAACTGGTTTGCAAGGCAGAAACAGAGACACAGATGTGGAGAACAAACATATGGACACCAAGGCGGGGATACTGGGGTGGGATGAATTGGGAGATTGATTTTTACTAATAAGAAAAAAATTATCAAATTGTACACTTTAAATATATGCAGTTTATGGTATGTCAATTACATCTCAATAAAAGCTCTTAAAAAAATCTAACCTCCAAATGATGGTATTAGGAGGTAGGGCCTTTGGGAGGTGATTAACTCATGAGGGCCCTGGAACTGGGATTAGTACCCATATAAAAAATGTCCCAGAGAGCTTCCTAGTCCTGTTCTACTACGTGGACACAGCAAGGGGATGGCAGTCCACAGTTAAAAGGGACTTGGTAGCAAGTTCAATTCCCACACATGATGCAGGGACTGAGGGTCTTAAATATTCCTTAACATGGCAAGTTAGCTCTTGAGATAGAAAAGCTATTTCCTAGCATCATCTAATTCCTAGTTTAGTCTACTCTATCACATCAAACTGAGGGATCTGGCTCTTATAAACCTGCCCATATCAAGGATTTAACTTATTTGCACCTAGTTTCTTTGGAAGTCCAAACAGGTGTTTCTGAGACAAACGTTGAGATGCTGCTATGAAGGTCTGTGTTCCTGAAAAATTCATATGTTGAAATTCTAATCCCCAAGGTGATGGTATTAGGAGGTGGGGCCTATGGAAAGTGATCTGGTCATAAGGAAGGAGCCCTCATGACTGGGATTAATGCCCTTATAAAAGAGGCTCCACAGAGCTCCCTAACTCTTTCCACCATGTGAGCAGATAGCAAGAGGTAAACAGTCTACAGTCCAGAAGAGGGCCTTTACCAGAACTGAACATGCTGGCTGCTGGTGACATGATCTTGGCCTTCTAGCCTCCAGAACTGTGAGAAATAAAGTTCTGTTCTTTATAAGCAGTCTGTGGTACTTTGCCATAGCAGCCTGAATGGACTAAAACACGCTCCATGAGGTGATCTCGGCAATCACACTCAAATTCTTATTCAGCTGTACTGACAAACGTCTTAATCTCTCTCTGTACGCTGTAAATCCAAGCAAAACATGGAGTACTGCAGGAGAGCAGGGAACATAAGGTGCAATCACAGAAGTAGCAAACGAGAAAGAGATGCTTGTTGCATCAGTAATTTGTGAGCCTAAAATGAAAGAGTAGATTCTAGAGTATCACACCATGCTTACCACCTGCCATACTACGCCAGAACAATGAACTGGGTAGGAAGAAAACATGTAAACAAGGGTGAGCAAAAGGAAGCCCTCCAAATTTAAAATCATGACCCATGATGCTGCCATAAAAATCCCTCTTTCCAGGTATCCCTTGGAAAGAGGTGGCTGGCTCCACTTTTGTGCAGGTGCTATGATGGAGAAAAAGAGGAAGAAGGGCAGTAGATTACCCTGTGCTTGAGAATGTAAAAAGCACCAAAGGCAACATAGGGAACAAGCGGAAAAAAAATTATGATTTAGTCTACTGAGGAATTTGGGATCTAGTTAAGAGACAATAGCAACACATCAAACATCCATACTTTTTGTTGTTCAAAAATATAGAAGAGGAAAGGAGAAGTCAATGAGAACTATAACTTCATAACTAAAGTACCTAAACATCAACAAGATTTTTTTAAACCTTTGAAGAATGTCCAGATTTATATCTGGATCAACAATGTTTCTATAAAAATGACCAAGCATGAATGTTGTCTGAAAATCTAGAGATGCATTTCAAGTTAAATAAAGGCATACTTGGTGCCTGACCTCGGTGAAACCAAGATACTACCCCCATACTGGTCCTGGCTTATTTTTACCACTTAACTTTACATATATACCAGTATTAAAAATTCAACTCACTATATATGAAAAATGTTCACCATTGTAGGCTATTTAAAACACAGTAATCAACTTTCTATAAAAAATACAGACATTTAAGAAATTCTTAAGTTGCTAATTTTGTTTTCTGCTATCTTCAGAACAGAGCATAATCATATGAGCTCATGCATATTAAGTATGTATAACATTTTATGGAACCGATGAGGAGAAGTGCACTCTAGGAACAGGAAGTGTTAGGGACACCTTCTCCAGAGAGTCCCTGGATGAATGGAGTCTTAGGAGCTGAGCAGAACTTTGTCAGGAGGACATGGTAGGAGACCATTTTGGATAAAAGGAGCAAATACCAAGTTTAAATTCAGACTAAATCATCAAAGGACAGAATTACATTAGGTAAAGAAGCCTGTAAGAACCTTCTAGGGAGAGAGAAGAGCCAAAGGAAGGGACAACCAACAAAATAAGGGGGCCAGAAGGCTAAAAAGGTAAACTGGGGCCAGATGAGAAAGGGATTTATATATTGTATAACCTCAATACTTTAAAAATTAAATGTTTCAGAGCTATATTTCTAAGATATACAATTTATAAGTTAATACATGTATTACCAGCAAACATATTTTGTGTTCATTATGAAATATACACAAAAATCCACAGAAACTTAAAAGGATAACAGTGCATATAAACTCTCCTATTTTCTTCCTATGTCCTGTAGACTGTTTTGTGAACTACATTTTAAGACACCTGAGCTAAACTACTGACCTTGCTAATTACTAAAAGAAAGAAGGTCTTCAAGTCAATAATTCCAAAACCAGTCATCAGTTTCCAGCAGACATCTCCTGTCATCATTTAACTGGCTTCTAGTCACTTATTGTTATATATAGTAAAGCAACTCATTCACTGACTTTCATATACATTTTATAACCACTCTATCTTGTAGAGCTGAACAAAGAAATTGCTTTGTTTAAAGTGAGCCATTGTAAGTATAGGCTAGAAGAAAATTGGAAAAGGCATAGTTGGCTGATTGTTGCCTGCTTGATTTTATCTTTCCTAATTTTATTCTCCCTTTGTCTGATGCTTTAGCTTACATTTTTCAGTTATCTTAATATATATACATATTTTGGTAAACATGTTTTATAACCAGGAATAAATAATAAAAATTATTTTGTTAGCAACAGGAACAAAGTTTTTCTGAGTATTATCAATAACAACAGCAGAAACAGAAGCTGCTGACATGTTTTTCAAAGCACCAAACACTGAACAGAGCCTTTGATATATATAAAACAGACTTAGAAAGGTTACACAACTTGCCCAAAGTTACACAAGAACCTAAACAAGGTTATAAAAAAACAGGCGCTCTATTCTCTTTAACAGGAAATATGCTGTAAGAATATAAGGATGATGGTTCACATTTTCAAGGCACGTACACTCTGATGGGAGACAGACATTTGAATAAAAAATTACCATGTAGTAAAATGAATGGGCACTACAAGGTATATGCATGGGATACTACAAGAATGTAGAGAAGTGCACCTAATCCTACCAAGAAAAATCATGGATTCCTCCCATGAGATGATGGCAATTAGTTAAATTAAAATTTTTAATTTTAAATTAAAATCCTTACTCATACCAGCCACATTTTAAGTGCTCAGTAGCCACGTGTGGCTGGTTACTATCAATTTGGAAATCACAGATATAAAACATTTCCAACATTGTAAGAAGTTTTATTGGATAGAATTGGTTTAGACTATATACTAGATAAATATGCTAGATAATTAGAATTTCTGATAGGTGGTGGTAGCCATGAAAAGATTAAAGTGTTTAAAAGAAATAACATTGTTAAAAGATTCTTTTAGGATGAACAGAAGTACAATGAATGGATTAGTTGGTGGCAGGGGATAGGGGAAGGTGTAAGGAATACAGCTGGGAGTAGAGACACCAGAGACAAGAGAGAAACAAATCTTAAAATCAAATAAACAAAATGATTAAGCAGATATTTTTAAATGTAGCGATTATACAACACTTTTCAATTAAAAAACTTGTCCAAAGTTCTTAAAATGAAACGATATTGCTTTTACAATGAAAGTTGGCTGGGGGAGTGTGGGAAACGCTACTAAAACATTTCTAAAAAGAATGGCGGGACTTCCCTTGTGGCACAGTGGTTAAGAATCCACCCGCCAACGCAGGGGACACGGGTTCGAGCCCTGGTTGGGGAAGATCCCACATGCCACAGAGCAACTAAGCCTGTGCACCACAACTACTGAGCCCACACGCTGCAACTACTGAAGCCTGTGTGCCTAGAACCTGTGCTCTGCAACAAGAGAAGCCACCGCACTGAGAAGTGCGTGCACTGCAGCGAAGAGCAGGCCCTGCTCACCACAACTAGAGAAAGCCCACACACAGAAATGAAGACCCAACTCAACCAATAAATAAATAAATAAATAAATCTTAAAAAATAAAAATAAAAAGAATGGCAGTGAACACTAAGGCAATGACATGGGGAAACTGAGAGGAGGGAACACACATTTGAGTGGAAGAATCTACAGATAGCATTAACTGATAGACCCTGAGTGTGCATACATGTTCTATCAGCAACCATCATGTTAAGACAGGCAGACCAAACATTACCATCCTCATTTTTAGAGGTAAAGCAACCAAAACCCTAATAGCTCAGAGGAAATGTCCCAATCACACAGTAAGTGAAGAAAGGATTTACACAGATGGCTCATCTAAATACTAGACTATTTTTACTTCGCTTAATTATCCATCCTATTCTCTGAATATTGCTCCCGATCACCTTTATGCTATTTTGAAATGTCAAATATACCCTCCCCAAAGATCAAAGCTCTGAAATCACAGAGAATATCAGAAGACATTTAAATCTGTTGCCAGCTCTGAGAGCAACACCCAAAGGAGTTTCAAGAATATTTTACTGTTGTACAATAGAAGTGCGCTTTTCAACATTAGGAAAAAACCCTTTCATATTAGGACTATGGTTCTCATCTTTATACAAAGCAATGTATGTGACAAAACTATGAAAATATTTCATAAGAAAAAAATCATTTTTTTAATCTTCTAGGCATTTACTTAGAAAGTAACTGAAACACATGCAAAAAATTTTAATGTTCACAAAATCTTGATGTACGGGTTTATATGAATAATAAAGATAAAGAAAACTACAGTAACAAAATATTATGCACATCTTTAAAACTTTTGACCTTCCGCATTCTAGTAAGAAAAAGTTGACGACAGCTTGCAAATGAAAAAAGAAACTATCAAATTTCCACTGCTATCTAAAGTAATGATTCCTCCTGATCTCTCTGAACTGCTGACAGTAGAATGAAAGAAATAAAGGTCCTTATAGTAGTCATAAAACCAATTATCTATTGCATGCTTTCACAAATACTAATTAAGATTTTCGCTACTAGAACTTATACCCATCCTTCTCTAACTAATCCAAAACAGAAGAGGAAGAAATACTCCCAAATGCATTGCATTAAGTCACCATCACGCTGATATTAAAACAAGACAAAGACACTACAAAAAAGAAAAATACAGGCCAATATCTTTGATGAACACAGATGTAAAAATCCTTAACAAAACATGAGCAAACCAAATCCAACAATACATAAAAAGGATCATATACACATGATCAAGCTTGATGCATTCCAGGGTTTCAAGGATGGTTCAAAACATACACAAATCAATCAGTGTGACACCACATTAACACAAGGAGAGACAAAAACCACGTGATTATCTCAACTGATACAGAAAAAACATCTGACAAAATTCAACATCCATTCATGAAAAAACTCTCACCAAAGTGGGTACAGAGGGAACAAATCTCAACATAATAAAAACCATTTATGACAAACCCACAGACAACATCATAGTCAATGTTGAAAAGCTGAAAGCCATCCTGCTAAATTCAGGAACAAGACAAAGATGCCCACTCACCACTTCTGGTCAACATACTATTGGAAGTTAGCCATAACAATGAGACAAAAAAAAGAAATAAAGGTATTCAAATTGGAAGGGAAGAGGTAAAACTGTCACTATTTGCAGATGAGATAATACTCTCTATAAAGAACCTTAAACTCTCCACACACAAACCTTATTATAACTAATAAATGAATTTGGCAAGGGATACAAGATTAACATACAGAAATCTGTTGCATTTCTTTAAAATAACAATGAAAATATCAGGAGAAAGTAAAAAAAAAAAAAATCCTATTTAAAATCATGTCAAAAAAAGTAAAATACCGAAGAATAAACTTAACCACAGTGGTGAAGGACCTATATGCTGAAAACTATAAAACACTGACAAAGGAAACTAAAGATGACACAAAGAAATGGAAAGATATCCCATGCTCTTAGATTGGAAGAGTATTGTTAAAATGGTCATACTGTCCAAAGCAATCTACAGATTTAATGCAATCCCTATCAAAATACCTATGACATTTTTCACATAACTAGAACAAATAATCCTAAAATTTATATGGAACCACAAAAGTTCCAGAATGCCAAAGCAATCCTCAGGAAAAAGAACAAAGCTGAAGGCATAACCCTTCCAGACTTCAGACTATACTACAAAGCTGTAGTAATCAAAACAACATGGTATTGGCACAAAAAGAGACATAAAGATCAATGGAACAGAACTGAGAGCCTGGAAATAAACCCACATACCTATGGTCAATTAATCTACAATAAAGGAGGCAAGAATATACAATGGAGAAAAGACAGTCGCTTCAGCAAGTGGTGAAGAGAAAAGCTGGATAGCTACAAGGGTGAGTCAAAAATTATCCTCACTCTGGTTATATTAAAACTTCTGTTGGCTGCACTGTCTTATTAGCGCTTTCTGTTCAAGGCTACTGCCTCCCCAGTCACTGCTCTGCAGGTGTGAATGTGTTACATCAGTTCATTTGTAACTGTGGTATGAGCAAAAATGGATGCCCCACTTGTGATACGCACAAAAGAGCAGCATACAGTGATTCATTTTTTATGGTCTGTGGGTGTACCTGGTGCCGTTATTTACTGAAGACTTTGTGCACAGTATGTCACAAAGAAGTATATGAATGGAATGAGATGCTTACTGAAGAGCTGAAGCCTACACTTCGGATTAAATGCAGAGGACTGCTATCCAAGGATGTTGTGATCTTGTGTGACAATGCACGTCCACACACTTCTGCCCACACTGTCAACACTCTGCAAAAACTTGGTTTTGAGGTGTTAAAGCGTTCTCCCTATGGTCCTCATCTTGCTGCATTGGACTTTCACCTGTTTGGTCCCCTGCAAGCAGCCCTACAAGGACGAAGACTCACTTCTGATGAAGAAGTGAAGACAGCAGTGCATGCATGGCTCGCAGCTCTGCCTAAAACATTTTTAATGAGGGAATACGAAAGCTTGTTGACAGATGGACAAAGTGTATTGAAAAGCAAGGAGATTATGCTGAAAATGATGTATTTGTCTTTTCTAAAAGTTAATTAAAATAAATTCTACAGCCAGAGTGAGGATAATTTTTGACTCACCCTCTTATATGTAAATCAGTGAAATTAGAACACTCCCTCACATCATATACAAAAATAAGCTCAAAATGGTTTAAAAACCTCAATATAACACGATACCATAAAACTCCCAGAAGAGAATATAGGCAGAACATTGTCTGACATAATCATAGCAATATTTTCTTAGATCAAACTCCAAAGGCAAAAGAAATAAAAGCAAAAATAAACAAATGGGACCTAATTAAACATAAAAGCTTTTGCACAGCAAAGGAAGCCATCAACAAAAAGACTACCTACAGAATAGGAGAAAATACTTGCAAATGATGCAACCAACAAGGGGTTAATATTTAAAATATACAAACAGCTCATACAACTCAATATGGGGAAGAAAAAAAAAAAAAAACAAAACCCAAAAATCAAAAACAAAAAAAAACCCCAGTCAAAAAATGGGTGGAAGACCTAAACAGACACCTCTCCAAAGAAGACATACAGGTGGCCAGCAGGTGCATGAAAAGATGCTCAACACTGCTAATTATTAGAGAAATGCAAATCAAAACTACAGTGAAGTATCACCTCACACCAGTCAGAACGGCTATCCTGAAAAAGTCTACAAATAATAAATGCTGGAGAGGGTGTTGAGAAAAGGGAACTCTTGTATATTGTTGGTGGGAATGTAAACTGGTACAGCCACTATGGGAAACAATATGGAGGTTTCTTAAAAAACTAAAAATAGAGCTACCATATGATCCTACAATCCCACTCCTGGGCATATATGTAGAAAGGAGAAAAACTCTAATTTTAAAAGATACATGCACCCTAATGTTCACAGCAACACTATTTACAATAGTCAAGACACGGAAACACAACCCAAGTAGCCATCAATAGACGACTGGCTTAAGAAGATGTGATACACACACACACACACACATACATACATATACACACACATACACACAAAATGGAATATCACTCAGTCATAAAAAGGAATGAAATATTGCCATTTATAGCAACATGGATGGACCTATAGAATATTATACTAAGTGAAGTAAGCCAGACAAGGACAAACATTACATGATATCATTTATATGTGGAATCTAAAAATAATACAAATGAACCCATAGGCAAAGCAGAAAAAGACAGACACAGAAAACAAATTTAAGGTCACCAAAGGGGTGCGGACAGGGGGGCAGGGGAGGAACAAATTAGCAGTATGAGTAACAGATATAACTACTATACATAAAACAGATAAGCAACAAGGATTTACCATATAGCACAGAGAATTATATTCGATACCTTGTAATAAGCTATAATGTAATATAAACTGAAAAAAAATAACTGAATCACTTTGCAGTACACCTGAAACTAATAGAGTATAAAATAAATGAAAAAAAGAAAAAGATTTTTGCTACTCATCCTTACCTAGATCAACTGCAAATATGCAGAAATTTGGCCAGATGCATAGGTTTCATTTAAAAGTAAAGTAAAACTCTTAACACTGCATTTTCTAAGTTGCCTGAAATATATCTTTTAGAAAAAAAACAAAAAACAAAAACCTTATTACTGTAAGAAATAGCATATGCAAGTAATATGACCAAATATCATTCTCTAGTCCAGGCTAATAGTTAACAAATCAGTTTTGTCTAAGTTGAATCATGGGAAGGGAGTCCTCCCCTTCCCATGAGCTGCACATCCCTGAAAGTATTTAGTAAGATAACCACCTAAAACTAGCTAAACAAGCCTTTACATGTGAAAATGCCACACTTTACTTAGAGTCATCAAATGGACAGAATTCCAAGCAGTGTGCCTGTTGCTTTCTGGTCCAATCCAGGAAACCAGTACATCCTAAAGAGGACAACCCACAGCTACCAAGAGAAAATATATAATTTGTCTAGACTTCACAACATGACAGTAAAAAAATTCGAGAAAAGAACACACTACAGTTGAGACTAAAATAAACAACTAAGCAACACACACACACACAAACTATGCATTCTTCCTTATACAAAGAGAACCAAACATTACAATTAAAGATCCTTTAAGCAATTCAACTTAGAATTTTTCTAAAGAAACCAAGATAAGGGCATATATAACCACAAAATTACTTAGCACTTTATTTAAAAAAAAACTAGAAAAATCTAAATGACCAAATATTGGGAAATGAGTAAAAAAATTATGGCAATTATTATAATGGAGTACCATAACACTATTGAGAACAATGTTAAAAAAGATTAACATTCAAAGATACTCAGATTATGTGAGTTTTTAAAAGTTACAAATCAGATCATATATTTAAGCTTTCCAAAGTTAGCCAAAAAGCTCACATATCTACCTACAAGTCAAAAAAAATTTTGCCCAAGAATATACAAAACGTCACCAGTGGTTACATAACTGGGTGATGGGACTAATCAACTTTTAACTTTTCAAAAATAGATAAGCCTCATTTGTAGAGTAGGGCAAAACTTAAAATAAATTAGCTTAAATTAATTAGTGACAGGGAAATTTACTTTATAAAAAGTGGAAATTCCCTGGCAGCCCAGTGGTTAGGACTCGGCACTTTCACTATCGTGGGCCTGGGTTCTATCCCTGGCCCAGCAGCTAAGATCCTGCAAGCTGCATGGCATAACAACAACAAATCATTAATAAAAACAGGAAATGAACTTGATGTAATAAAAAATTTGAGGACTTTTTCATACGTTATTGTTTGTTGTCAGAATTGAATGTGCTCAATGAAATTAGGCAAATATGACTAAATCCTTAGAGCTGCTTAAATTTGACACTTATTCTAACACAAACAACTCCCTAAATAATCCTTTTTCCTAACATGGAACAAATGAATTTCTGTTTCCGACAAAGGAAAGAACTAAACATACCCTTGGGAATTTTGCTACCATCAATCTCTAGACTGTTTTTATATTTTGAGGGATCATGACTCCTTTGAAAACTTATAAAATATATCTGGATTTATTTTCTTAGATTATCCTTACTTCTTGATTCAACTACTTTTCAGTCTAAAAAGAAGCATCTACCATTACAAAATTAAAGACGTCTGAAGGAAAAGCTTATGCTTCTTCTAGTGTTATGAAAGTTATTTATTTCATCAACTTTTCCAGTATTTGCATGTGAAAATATACCTTTAACACTTCCATATATTTTTGCACTAGCACACAATAAGTATAACTGTCCAACACCTGAATGGAAGAACTGACATATTTTTATTTCTTTTGTATGCCTTACCCCATAACAGAAAAAAAGCTCCCAATGAATTCATTTTCTGAGGCCTCAGGACTCAAAAATATATACCATTCAAGCAATAAAAAGGTAAGAAAATCCACAAGTAGGTCTAAAAAGATATATTAAGAAAATTCTTTTACACCATTTAAACAAAAACAAATCCCACATTGGTAAGAGTATTTCTACTCAACTCAACATAGCAGAAGCATTTAAAAGTATTATATAGATATATTTACCTGCCCCAAATTTTACATGTAGAGTCCCAAGTGTTGATATTAACAAAAATATATGTAAATTAAATATAAGGCACAGGAACATTAAGGAATATCCATGAAATGTTCCTAAATATACTCACAGAAAGATAGCTGTTAATGTCCACATCATCGGTAATAGTTTGGCGTTCTCCTTTACAGTTAATTTTCCGAAACCTTCGTCGAGACTGTCTGGCAGGAATTTCTCTTTGCAGAATACTATCTTCATTATCTTTGGAATTCTCTACCTGAAACACATGTTCGCATTCCTGATTAAACATCCAATTTTTCCATATTACTGACAGTCTATGGAGTTTTAACAGGCTCATAAGGAAGCTTCATTTACTCCTTGCAATAAACTGCCTCAAGAAAACGGTCTGTATAGGACAATGCTCATGAGTTTAAAAAGATTAAAGGTGATGTTATTATAAAGATCTGGAGACCACAGTTTCCTTCCAGGAAACAGTCTCTCTTGCTTGCATAAACATACATCCTCTAAGTAAAGTCACTTACCAGAAATGAAGGCTGTTAACTACACCTACACATTCAACAATTATAACTTCTGAGTTAGTATAATTACGAATTGCCTGATTATATGCATATTTTATTTAGCAAACAATCACGGTTATGACTTTGGTGAATTGCTAAACAGTGAAAAATGCTTTATTGCATTATTCTTTGTTGTCCATCTTAATGCATGAAAATAGTCAAGAATAAATAAGGCTGGCATCTTCTAAGGAAGAGGGGAAAACTATTGAGGGCTTAAAATAGGCCAGCATGGATATATATTACACTATTTAGTTTACACAACAGCTCTGTAATCAGGTATTACTATTTCTAGTTTATAAGTGAACAAAGTAAAATTCAAAAAGATCAGTGACTTTCCAGTCTCACAACAGTGATACCTATTAAAGGTGATCTGGAATACAGATAGGCTTGTTTCCAAAACTTATGCTACTGATACAAAACTACATTGCCAGGGGAAGAGGGGAGGGGGATGAAAGAAATACGTAAGGGAGATTAACAGGTAAAAACTTCCAGCTGTAAAATAAATGAGTCATGGATATGAAATACACAGTGTGAGAAATATAGTCAATAATTATGTAATATCAGTAACTTGGTATGATGACAGATGGTAACTGGACTTATTGTGGTGATCATTCTGAAATGTACAGAAATACCAAATCACTACTTTGGGTAAGAGGAACTAACATAGTGTTCTGGGTCGATTATACTTCAAAAACAAACAAAAGCATAGAAAAAGAGATCAGATTTGTGGTTCCCAGAGGCAGGGGCTGAAGGGAGTGGGAATTGGATGAATGCAGTCAAAAGGTACAAACTTCCAGTTATAAGACAAATAAGTACTAGGGATGTAATGTCAATATGATAAATTTAATTAACACTGTTGTATGTTATGTATGAAAGTTGTTAAGAGAGTAAATCCTAGTGTTCTCATTACAAGAAAAACAATTTTTTTCTATTTCTTTAATTTTCTATCTATATGAGATTATGGTTGGTTACTAAACATTGTGGTTTATCATTTCATGATGTATGTAAGTCAAACCATTATACCTTAACCTTATACAGTACTGTATGTAAATTACATCTCAATAAAACTGAAAGAAAAAAAAAAAAGACTACCTTGCCTATCTAATTACAGATTATACCATAATTTTTAAAAATTACTTTTACAAAGGAATATTGACATGTTCTAAAGCAGACTTTATAATTAACCTCATATCCAATAAATAACAAATGGTAATTTCCACTTTTTCCCACAACTACTTTTCCTGCTAATGTCAGATATCAAAAATTTCCTAGTTTCTAAAGTATGAAATTTCAACATTTCCAATTCCCCTGCTTCTCTTCCAAATCTTATCTTCAATCATTTCTTAGAACCTGTCAAATCTTTTTTTAGAAATCCTTTTCACCATGCCTTTCTTTCATTCTTATTACCACCATTCCTTATTCAAGTCTTAATCACTTCATTCCTGAACTTGCTGCTTCTGTCATGTACCTCTCCAATTCCATCCAGCATGGTCAGATAAATCACCATTATGCCAGGTCTCCTGTTCAAAATGCTACAATGGACTTCTAATGGTTACCAAATAAATTTTAAACTATTACATTTGATATTCCAAGTCATATACGCTCCATTCTCAAAATATTTTTATCACTTTATCTTATACATGGAAGCCTGGAAAAACTGCTCCCATATCCTCCTTCCCACAAAACACCCTCTCACATAAAAGCTCTAATGAGATATGCAAAACTTCCTGACAATTTCTCAGAAAGAGTGAATGTCTAAGCTGCTCTGTTTCAGGTGTGAGGGTTCAAGAGTAAGTAGCAGCCAAGTCAATGTGACTATTCATGGGTCCCTATACATAAATAATTTACATTCTGCTAAGTAACTTCACTTATTCCCTCAATTTCTGTTATCCTATCCATTTTATCTTCATATGCTGAAACACTATCAATCATTTAATACACTTCTCAATTGCCATCTCTTGAATAACCATAAAAGACATTCCTCGTGACTGGTTTACTGTGTGTATACAACCTGGACTTCTCACAAATAGGACTGCCTTCAGGCCTGTGCATATATTTGCATTATTTCTGTCTAAAAGCCCATTCCTCCTTTGCTAACATCTTGGTATCCTACACATACCTCATGACACAGTTCAAAAAACTTTACCTATGCCTCAAGAAAGTGCTACCCCTTCTATAGCACTAAGCACACTGGCCATAAGTTTTAGATAACCTCCTCACTACAAGCTCCCTAGTATAGAAACTGCATTGTATTTATATCCATCTTTGTTCACTTACTCAAAACATTTGCCAAAATGGGCATTACATTAAATTCTTTCTTTCTCCCCAAATATGTTAAGTCCTTGGAAATATGTACAAGATACTCAAGAAATATACAGTGCAGGTAGAATAAGTTACTGAATGTTATTCTTCTGAAAGGTAAAATCCAGAAGAGACAGGGGCTTGATTTCCAACTTAAAACTACACAATTTTGTATAGGTAGCAAATACATGTTGCCTCCTTGAGATTCAATTTCCTCTTCTAAAAACTGATGGGAGAACCATCATATTTACTAAATCACTACACTAGGCCAAATACCAGAAATTATAAGTTATGTCCTTTAAGGCTTACAACATAGCTACTCTGTGTTAATGGATGGTACAGAGTCTCATAAAACTTAAGTATTTCACACAAGTGGGTAAACAATGATTCGGAAACCAAGTGTGGGGACTGCCCTGGTGGTCCAATGGCTAAGACTCCTCACTCCTGATGCAGGGAGCCAGGACTTGATCCCTGATTGGGGAACTAGATCCTGCATGCGTGCTGCAACTAACAAGTCCACATACCACAACTAAAGATCCCACATGCCACAACTAAGACCCAGAGCAGACAAAACAAACAAATAATTTTTTTTTTAAAGCAAGTGTGATTAAAAAGTTCATCTCCTTCATACTGCCCTACCCCCAGGAAGAACTGGATTATTTACTTTAGGTGAAATTCCAGTATATGGTTCTTAGACTTTTTAATATCTACCATTTATTGAGCAAAAGTAGAGATTTAAACAATAAAGGATTTTCAAAACAGAAATTGTAGTAAATTAAATTTAGGAAAGGAGTTTCTAAGCCTTAAAAATGTGGAGAAAAGTACCAAATGAAAGGAAAAACTAAACAATGGATAAAGGATTAAGTGCCCTTAGCAAAGCTCCCACTGAATACAACTGAAATGTGGGGTTAAATTAAAAAAATGAAACCTCATAAACATACACAGAAGTGGCACAAAAGTAAGGAATCCAAATGCAAAGAACGAAGTGAAAGCAAAATACCAGGAAGTAGGCTAGCAACAAAGCCCCGATCTACCAGATGATTTCTCAACTTTAGAAGTAAGACCTTTCACTTTGATAGCTGTAGGGAATGAGAGAGGAAATAAAATAGAGAATCCATCAAAGACACAGAATCCATAGGAGACTTACTCATCCCAAAGAGCTACACACTCACTGCAAGGTTTAAGCCCATCTTGCAAAAGGGAGAGGAAGAAAACTTGCTTAGCACTGAGAAAAGGACTGCTGGGGATGGGAGGCATTCAAAACAGAAGCCATCCTTCATGCAGGTCTGTAGTTTTAATCCATAATCCCTTAAACACATAAGAAAATTTAAAGAATTTCAGGACTAAAAACATACATACATGCAACTGGCAAAAACAAATCTAAAACCTCTTTGCAAGAATGCAATTTTAATCCAAACCTCAAAGAATTCCCACACCTAAAGTTCAAGACATATGAAGTAATGTACAAATATGCCCCCCCCCAAAAAAACCCAAAATGAAAACCCCAAATCCCCAACTACAGCAAAACCCAATCACGAGTCATGATGAGCAATAACAGACAGAAAAAAGGTAGTAGAATCACACCTGCAAATATTCCAATATATTTGAAGTATCAGAAAATATAAAGCTATAACAAAAAACAAACAAAAAGAAACTTGAAAATAAGCCGCCAGAGATTATAAATAGCAACCAAACAGGTAAGGATTGACCAGGACAAAGTAAATAAATAAACTCCTCCCGAAGTTTCCTCCCTCTCCACTGCCAGGCTAGCAAATAGTGAGTAACAAGAAATAGCCATCTACATTAGAAAGAGGGATAAGAATATGGAGATATATCCTGTCTGAAACACAAGAGCTCAGAGAAGGCCTAAAACTGAGGGTAGAACAGGAACACTTAGAAAAATCTTCCAAAAAACCAGCCCCACCCCTAAGCACAAAGTAACACTAGAGGAATTTGAAATCACTGGTGCACTGAAGGTAACTATTACAATAACAACAACAAAAATCCAAACCTAGCTCAATTCTAGCAGAAGAGGTGTGTTCATCTCCAGTCCTAAACACTATCTACCCTCTGTCTTTACTGCCTTACACATAATATCTAATATCAAATACAAAATAACAACTCATATAAACATAAAAAGGATTAAAAACAAACAAACCCAATACACTGCCAAGAGACAAAGCAATCAACAGAGCAATTCCTGAAAATTAAGAGATGACCCAGATGAATGTCAGACAGGATATAAAACAACTATAATTAATATGGTAATGGTTCAGTAGAAGAGGTGGACAATATAATTAGACAGATGGAACAGACATAAGACAAGTATTAGAGTAAAATGAAAATGTCAGAAACAAAAACCATGGTACTAAAGATGAAGAATGCCTTTGATAAGCTCATCGGTAGACCTGATGCAATCAACATTAAGTATTAATGAACTTAAACAAAGGTCAACAGAAATTGCCCAAAATGAAAGGGGGGGGGGGGGGGAGCGGTGGGGGAGAAAGGAAGAGAGAGAAAGTAAAAAAGGAAACTGAAGGAATTAAATGGTATATTAAGATATAACTATTTGCAAGGCAGAAATAGAGACACAGATGAAGAGAACAAACATATGGACACCAAGTGGGGAAAGTGGGGAGGGTTGGGGGGGAATGAATTGGGAGACTGGGATACCAAATTGTACACTCTAAATATATGCTGTTTATTGTCTGTTAACTGTATCTCAATAACAGTTCTTAAAAAAAAAAAAAAGATATAACTAAAGAATGAAGCAGTAAATTGGGAAAACAGCTAAAAAAAATAAGAGTATGTAGCACAAAATCAGGATGAGATGAAAAAAAGAAAAAAATCTAAGAAATATAGAGAATAAGCTGAAAATATTTAACACATTTAAACAAAGTTCAAGAACATTATAACAGAAAGAAAAATGAAGACAATGTCCAAAGAGAAAATGACAGATGTTTTTACTTAAAAAAAAAAGGAAAAAAAAAAGCCCAAAGCTCTCCAACAAATCCAAAGCAGGATACAAATCCACACAGAAAAGATAAACAAAAGACTTTCAATGCAGCCATAAGGAAAATACAGATTAGCTATAAAGAAAGGGCAATTAAATTAATAACTGACTTCTTAAAAAACAACGGATGCCAGAAAACAGAATATATCGACTACTAAGAAAAATAGAACGGATTTTTCTCCTAAAATTGCATTCATAGTAAAACAATCCTTAAGAATAATACAATATAAAGCTATTTTCAGGCATAAGATAAAGAAAAAACAATACATTCAGTTGAAACCTTTACCAACAAAACCCCTTTATTTTTTTTTTTTGGGCACACGGGCTTAGTTGCTCCGCGGCATGTGGGATCTTCCTGGAGCTGGGATCGAACCCGTGACCTCTGCATTGGCAGGCGGATTCTTAACCACTGTGCCACCTAGGAAGCCCAAAACCCCTTTATTGAAGAAAAATTTAAAGGGTATGCCTCAGATGTAACACAAATGGTCCCCTAAGTAAGGTTTCAAATCCAAGAAATAACTAATAGTAAAGAAATGCTAAATACATGGTTAAATCTGAGCAAATAATGACTGCATAAAACAATACAATAAGAGAAAACTTGTGGAATAAGTAAACAGAACTAAAATACTGGTCAATCACATCTGGAAATAGTCACCAGCATTAAACTTTTATCAACTTTGCTACTTATTAACTTTGGTTATTGTTTAGTAGGCTGGAATTAGCAGGAAAAAAAATATACCAAATACAGTATCTAAGGGCATATTGGGGGAAGGAATTGAGAGTGGAAAAAAAAAAAAAACTTACTATATTATACGTAGAGCAAAAATAACAGGAGGAAAAAAATAGAATACATACAAAGCATATAAGATGGTAAAAGTAAATCCAAGCCTGTCAGATATTACAATAAATATAAATGGAAGAATCTTTTCAGGTAAAAAAAAATTTTATACCAAATGCAGAAAAAGAGTTAGCCTCCAAGTACTAAGGTCCACAGAATCCAGATACAAAGATGACAAAAAGAGTACCAGAAATTAAATCACAAGCTAACATCTCACTAAGAAATAATGAATCCCAGAATCCTAAACTCAATTATCAAATTAAGCCTAGAAATGCAGAAAAAAATGTAACAAATAGCTCAGGCTGAGCATTTACTGGGAATGTAAGGGTAACTTAATATTATACAAATCTATTAATATAAATCATCCTATTAAGAGATCAAAGGAGAAGAAAGCACAGATTGCTATAACAAATGCAGAAAAAAAAGTCTGTAATCAATTTCAGTATCCTTTCCTGATAAAACTTTTTAACACTATTTTTTATACTCAATATCCCTTTTAAGTTATGAACTTTTGACAGAATCCCAATAGTTTTTTGATATTTCTTTGCTTTCTGACATAAGAAGTCCTAGTCTAATAATTTCCTGCTCCACATGTGATGTAAGCTGTTATTTCATGGAGGCTTATATCCTTTTAGTGGGGAAATAGTATTTACTCACCATAATTTGGGCTCTTATAACCACTAGGAATCACTAAAACTAATTTTTTGTTGCTGCTTCTAAACTTTTGCAATGAATAGCCCTAAAAACATATTTTTTTCATAAAGTGAACCAACTTGGGGAATATTTTTAAGACAAATGCTGATATATCCTATTCAAATTTTGGACTAGAGTCTTACTTAGTATCTTTTATTATGTACAACTCTTTCACATTCAGGAAAAATGATTCCTAATGACAATAATAATATATACATTATTATTAACTACATTATATAAATTATAATTCTTTGTAAATTTAATTACAACCAATTAAGTTAAATGTATCTTAACAGAATTTCTTTTCATACGATACACTTAGGTTATCTATACACATGTATGTTATATATACATATATAATAGCTTTAACAGTATCAACATTACCAACATTCTGATTCCA
This sequence comes from Hippopotamus amphibius kiboko, assembly GCF_030028045.1. Lineage (NCBI taxonomy): Eukaryota > Metazoa > Chordata > Mammalia > Artiodactyla > Hippopotamidae > Hippopotamus > Hippopotamus amphibius. The sequence goes on along the minus strand of NC_080186.1, from coordinate 169,068,708 downwards.
CATAATCTTGGTTCTTAATGACTTATGTATATAAGATTTATATACAAATGCATATGTTAATTATAATTATGTTACATATATGTAATTATGTGTAATGTGTAATGTGTTTCTATACACACACACATAAAACTTTTAAAATACTGCCATTACTACTAAAAATGAAACTACTGACTTTTTCTGTCCTCATGAGATCCCCCTTAAAAATGCATGGACAAAATATTGTCTTTTAAAGTCACCAGAAATAAAAATTCCTGGTGGAATTAAACCAACAATTTTACATATTACTTTTTTTAAAGAGATTATATTTTTTCTCCTTTTTGAATTATTTTAAGTATTTTAAAACTTTACTTGGCTCCATTAAGCAGCTCGTCTTTCTCAGGTTTTCTTGAGTTCTTCTTGCATTTTTATTGTTTCAAATGTATTATGCACAAAACAACCACCATTCTGATGGTACTTTTCACTGGAATCTCATTAAATTCACAACATAATGTAAGGAAAATGAATACCTTTATGATGATAACTCAGTTAAGAACATGGTATCTCATTTTTTGTTCAAGTTGCATTTTTTATTTTGGGGGAGTATTTAAAAACAATGTCTTTGCAAATTTAAGTTTATGTTGAAGTATTTTATGTAGTTATTGTAAATGTATTCTCTTATGTGACATTTATTTACGTCACATGTCAATTTCTTGACCTCCATAAGAAAATCTGCTGGGATTTTCATGGGGATTACACTGAATTTTTTTTATCACTTTGGAGACAATTTATATCTTACAAATATTGATTCTTTCAGTTGACTCAGAGCTAAGGAAGGGCTCAAAATTTTTTTTATGATTTTCTGGATCGCATTTTCCTGTAACTTTTGTTAAATTTATTCTGATGTATATGAATATTTCTGACATTTATAAAGGGTTTGCTTACTAAATTGTTTTTGTAACATTTTGTTGTTCATAAATATAAATACAATTGACTTCTGTATATGAACAAGTACAGAGTGACCTTGCTGAAATGATTATTACTTCTAAAAGTTCATATGTAGGTATTTTTGGATTTTCTATATGTGAATCACATCATTTGTGACAGAAGGGTTTGTGCAGATACCTTGAATGAAGTTATGAAAGTTTCCCTCTTTTCCTGGCTTACTAAAAGTTTTAGAAATCCTCATGAATGGATTTTGATTATCATCAAATGCTTTTTTTTGTACCTATAGAGATGATAATCTGACTTCTTTCCTTAATTATATTAATATAACAAATCACACTGATTTTCAAATACTAAATCAATCCTGCAACTCTGGAAATAAATTCAACTTTGTCATGATATTTTATCCTCTTTATTTATCACTCAGATTTGATTTCCTAATATTTGAAGATATTAAAATATAATTTCATTAAACAAAAATGACTTGTAGTACTGTTTCTGAGTAACATCCTTGTTAGGTTTTGCTTTCAAAATTAAACTGTGCTCTTAGACAATGTTATGTCACTATTATCTCAATTAAAAAAATTAAACTGGGCTCATTAAGGGAACATACTCAATTTTTCTGTTTCCTGTTAGACTTTATGTATTATTTCTTCTTTAAATGTTTGGAAAAATTCACCAGTGAAATCATGTGGGTCTGAATTTCTAAATGGGAAGGTCTGTAATTAAAGGTCCACTTTTTTTCTAGATACTGGCGTATGCAGATTTTCTGTTTGTGTGAGAGTGTGTGCCAGTTTTGGTAAGCTGTGTATTTCAAGGAATTTGACTAAATTCTCAAACTTATTTGCTTAAAATGTTCATAATATCCTTTTATTACTTTTTAAAAAATTCATTAGATCCATAGTACTATACCCTTTCTCACTTTGACACTGGTTATGTACTGTTTTGTTCTTGATTATTTTTGACAGGGATTTATCAATTTTATTATTCTTTTCTGAGAACCAATTTTTGCCTTTGCTGATTCTTCTTAAGTTTGCTTGACATGCCACTGATATTTATATTTATCTTTATTATTTCTTGGCTTCTAATTTCTATTGGTATAATTTGCTAGTTTCTAACTTCCTAATGTGGATACTTAACCCATCTAATGTCAGCCTTTCATCCTAACAGCAAGAAAGGCTTAAGCTGAATTTCATGTTTTGATATGTCATTTTCATTCAGTTCAAAATATTTTCTCATTTTCATAATGATGAAATTACTACAGTTTCCGACTATAAATAAAAAAAACTATAAATCATAAAATTTAAAATCTTTCTTTTTTGAGCTTTATATTCTGCTTATGGTCAACTTTGAAAAATAGTCCATGTGCACTTCAAAAGCAGATGTATTCTATTGTTGATGGATGTAGTGTTCTCTATATGTCTATTAGGCAGAGGGTTGTTTCCATAAACCTCATAAGCCAACCTCTGCTAGCTTCAAACTTATCTTCTGCAGCTTTCTCACTTCTTTCAGCCTTCACAGAACTGAAGACAGGACCTCGTGCTAGATTAGGTTTTGGCTTCAGGAATGCTGTGGCTGGTTTGACATTCTATCTGGACCACTAAAACTTTCACCCTACGAGCAATGAGGCTGTTTCACTTTCTTACCATTCATGTGTTCACTGGCATAGCATTTTTAATTTCCTTTGAGAACCTATCCTTTGCAATCACAACCTGGCTAAGTGTTTGGCACAAGAGGCCTAGCTTTCAGCCTATCTCAGCTTTCAACATGCCTTGCTCACTAAGCTTAATCATTTCTAGCTTTTAATTTAAAGTGAGAGATATGCAACTTTTCCTTCACTTGAGCACTTACAGGCCATTGTAGGGTTATTAACTGGCCTAATTTCAATACTGTTGTGTCTTAGGGAATAAGGAAGCCTCAGGATAGGACGAGAGATGGGGGAACAGCCAGTCAGTGGAGCAGTCAAAACACATACAACATCTACTGACCATCTTATGTGGGTGTGGTTCATGGTGCAAAACAATGATAATAGTAACATAAAGATCACTGATCACAGATCACTGTAGCAAATATAATAATTTTTAAATGGCACCAACACTTACTTGATGTAGGGTTGCTGCAAAACTTTGTTTTAGAAAAAAAAAGTATTTGCAAGGTGCAATAAAACAAAGTATGCCTGCAGTCAATATACATTTAGATGTACCTATATATTTACTCTTTCCATTGACCTTTGTTTCACATCTCTGTGCTTCCATCTGAGATCCTCTTCTGCCTGAAAAATTCTCTTTTAGTAAACTGAGTCCTGCCTGAAAAATTTTCTTAGCTTTTGTGTGAAAACTTTAAATTCCTTAATTAATGAAGGTAAAATTACTGCTGTGTTTTACTATTCCTCAGTTACTATTGCTCATTTAGAAGTAGTGGGGTTTTTCTTCTATCTTACTAGTTTTATGACTTTCTCTTTACTTTTGGTTCTCAGTAGTTTTACTATGATGTGCTTATGCATAAGTTTCTTTATGTTTATCCTGCTTTCAGTTTGTAACAACATACAGAAAAACCCAAATGAACCTTTTGGCCAACCCATAAAATCTGTGAGTTGACATCTTTTTAGTTTTGGACAATTCTCTTACCTTTTCTAATAATACGGTCATTCTCTCCTGTCCTCCTATGACTCCAGTTACACATAGATAAAACCTTTTCACTCTCAGTCGCCCAAGTCAATAGAAATAAAAATGAAAATAAACAACTGGGACCTAATCAAACTTACAAGCTTTTGCACAGCAAAGGAAACCATAAACAAAACGAAAAGACAACCTACAGAGGCAGAAAAATACTTGCAAACAATGTGACCGACAAGGGATTAATTTCCGAAATACACAAACAGCTCAAACAATTTGACAACAAAAAAACAACCCAACTGAAAAATGGGAAGAAGACCTGAAGAGACATTTCTTCAAAGAAGACATACAGATGGCCAATACTCACATGAAAAGATGCTCAACACTCTTCATTATTAGAGAAACGCAAATGAAATGGCAATGAGGTACAACCTCACACCAGTCAGAATGGCCATCATTAAAATGTCTACAAATAACAAATGTTGGAGAGGATGTGGAGAAAAGGGAACCCTCCTGCACTGTTGGTGGGAATGCAAATTGGTGCAACCACTATGGAGAACAGTATGGAGGTTCCTTAAGAAACTAAAAATAGAGTTGCCATATGATCCAGCAATCCCACTTCTGGGCATATATCCAGAGAAAACTCTAATTTTGAAAAGACACATGCACCCCTATGTTCACAGCAGCACTACTCACAATAGCCAAGACGTGGAAACAACCTAAATGTCCACTGACAGACAAATCAACAAAGAAGATGTGGTACATATATGTGATGGAATACTACTCAGCCATAAAAAAGAACGAAATAATGCCATTCACAGCAACATGGATGCAACTAGAGATTAACATACCAAGTGAAGTAACCCAGAAAGAGAAAGACAAATATTCACACATGATATCACTTATATGTGGAATCTAAAATATGATACGAATGAACTTATCTATGAAACAGAATCACGGATGTAGAGACTGGAGGCTGCCAAGGGGGAGGGGGATGGGAGAGGGATGGAATGGGAGTTTGGGATTAGCAGATGCAAACTGGTATATACAGAATGAGTAAACAAAGTCCTACTGTATAGCACAGGGAACTACATTTAATATCCTGTGATTAAACCATAATGGAAAAAGAGTATGAAAAAGAATGTGTATATGTATGACTGAGTCACTTTACTGTACAGAAGTGATTGTAAATCAACTATACTTCACAAAAAAAAATAAGCCCAGAAAAAAAATAAAATTTGGGGGAAAAATGACCTTTTCACTCTATTGCCTGTCTCCTATCCTCCATTACATTTTATTTTTCCTTGGATCTGTATACAGTTGACCCTTCAACATGTGGGGGTTGGGGTGCTTGACCATCCACGCAGTTTAAAATTTGTGTATAACTTTACAGTTGGCCCCCTGTATCCGCACTTTCAGATCAGTATATTCAACCAATGGTGTATCGTGCGGGACTTCCCTGCTGGTCCAGTTGTGGGGAACTCTCTGCTCCCAATGCAGGGGGCCCACATTCCATCCCTGGTTGGGGAACTATATCCCACATGCTACAACTAAGAGTTCGCATATCACAACTAAAGATCCCATGTGCTGCAGCTAAAGATCCTGCATGGTGCAACTAAGATCACACATGCCGCAGCTAAAAATCCTGCATGCCACAACTAAGATACAGCACAGCCAAATCAATAAGTATTTAAAAAAAAAAAACCAAAAACCTGCATGTAAGCAGACCTGCCCAGCTCAAACCAGTGTTGCTCAAAGGGGCCACTCTATTTTCTTCCTGCTTATTATTCAATTCCCTAAGTGTCTATTCAACTAAGTTTTACCTTCTGTTTAACCTGAGATTTTATTTTCAGTTATAGATGTTTCTAGTTGTAGAATCTGGGATTAACTCTTTCCTTTTATAGTTTCTAATCTGCTGAAATGTGTATATGTTTCTCTGATATTTGGATCTCCTGAGAGTTTGTTCATGTTGTCTCTTTTTTTATTCTCTTCAGTTTCTGACCACTTTTAGATGTATTCCATAGATTCTGATATGTAGTATACTTTCACTATTGTTATTTTTGCAAACTCTGTGATTTCAGTATGTATTTACTTATGCTTTGACAAAAATGTGTTTGATAGGTTTAAAATTTTTAAGATATAGCCTATATATTTTTTATTAGTAATTTAAAGTTTCATTGTATATAACCAGAAAGCATTTTTTAATATATCTACTTTATGGAAATTACTGATTTTTTTTTTTTTTGGTGAACATACAATTTTTGAAAATGCACATTAGACACCTGAGATGGTGTAGTATAATGTTGTAGAATATGACATATATTCATAAGATCCAACTTACTGTTTATTCTGTTTCAGTCTTCTCATTTTTTGTCTACTTGACCTATTTTATACTAAGAACACAGAATTACATTGTCTTATTTTGTAGCATATTTGTGTCTCACTGAATCTCCTGTAGTTTTTGCTTTATACAGAGGGTTTCTATGTAATCTTCTGCACAGAAATTCATGTGTTGTATCTTTACTGTTAATTGTAGGTTTTAGCATCAAAAAATATGCCCTTCTATGTCACAGTTAATGCTTTTTGGCTTGAATTCTACTTTGGTATTAAGATTATTGTATCTGCCCCCTTTTTATTTTCACTTGTTTAGTATACCACTGTCCACTGCTTTATTTTTAGCTTTCCTGAATCTTTTGATTAAGGAATCATAGGAATGTCTCTTATAAACAGTACATAGTTGTTGGGTCTCCTTTTGCAAGCCAAATTGAGCATCCTTTCCTTACAGTAGGTGAATGAAGCACATTCACATTTACTGGTATTACTAATATTTTCAGTCTCAATTATGTTATAACATTTCACAATTATGTGTATTTTGCTATACTTATTCCTCTAAGAAATGTATATTCTTTACTTTTTAATAAAAATTTTTTTTTGATATTTAGGAAGACCTGTATTTTTCTTTTAGTGATTAGTTCTGTACTTAAACCTTTTAAATGCCCTTTGTCCTTTTATTCCTTTTTCTCGTACAATTTTTAAAAGTTGAGATATAATTCACATACCATAAAATTTACCCTTTTAAAGTACACAATTCAGTGGTTTTTTTATATACTCACAAAGTTATGCAATCATTACCATTATCTATTCCACGACATTTTCAACATGCCAGAAAGGAACCTCATACCCATTAGCATCTACTTTTTGTCTCTATGGATTTACCCATTCTGAATATTTCATATGAACAGAATCATACAATATATGGCTTTTGCTGACTGGCTTTAGTTAGAATAATGTTTCCAAGGTTCATCCATATTGTAGCATATATCGATATTTGATTTCTTTTTATCACAGAATACTACTCCATCATGTGGACATATAACATTTTGTCTATCCACTTACGAAGGCAATAAATATTTGGTTTGTTTCTACTTTTTTTAGCTATTATAAATAATGCAATGAACATTAGTGTTCAAGCTTTTATGTGAACAAATGTTTTCAATTCTCTTGGGTATATATTTGATGGGTCATATTCTATTTTTAACTATTTGAGGAATTATCAAACTATTCTCCAAAGTGGTTGCACCATTTTCTACTTCTAACAGCAATGTATAAAGACTAATTTCTATATACCCTTGCCAATACCTGTTACTGTCTGCCTGTTTTATTATTACTCTTTTACTATCTGTTGGGAAAGAATCTTCCTTGGGCCTCTTGTGTTTCTACACATATTGCTGGGTTTGCCAAGAATGAAAATCCTGATCACTCATTAGCTGGGCCATTTCTCAGAGCTGTGTTTGTAGCAAGCAATTTTGAAGGATGAAGCAATGTTTCCCACTGGAAAAAGAACAGCCTGCTGACTATAAAAGCACTATACTTATTCACCAAGCTTAGTGTTTCTTAGCTGCAATGCAAACCTACAACGTGCATGGCATCCACCTGGGCTATCCAGAATCACCAACTAACACCTAGGGAACAAGAGGAACCTACAGATATATGCAAATTATTATGCTGTTCACTATACCAAAGGAACGAGATTCTTTGTCTTTGACTCAAGACATGTTTTGGTCTCATGTCTTCTGCCAACATCCATGAAATAACTAGTAAACTATTAGCTTTTTAATATAGTAAAATCAAATGCTAGACTGGGTATTATCTAATTTGGCATTTTTTATAGTATTTTAACTCTCTTCCCTTTTGTTTATGCAACAGACAATAAGCAGTAAGATTATTCTGTTTTCCTATTTCACTCTCCCTTTTCCTCCCTTTGTAGTTGTATTATCTCTACTTTGCCACAGCATATAACATATGTCCAGCAGTCTTCCTCTCCCATCTCTACCTTTGTTTTAGTAGCAGTACATCCATATATTTTAAATGGTTGCCATCACTTCATTTGCTGAGGTATTCTCAGTTATCTCTCAACCGGATAAAACATCCTCCAGTAGATTCCTTAAAGACAACTCAATGGTACATAATTCCCTAAAAACTTATATATTGATAGCTGTTTTTCCTCAACTTTGATATCTAAAAGGATGTGGCTGAATATAAAAACTTTGGTTCATACTTTGAGTTTTGTTTTTTTTTTTAATGCTGCTCACCATTGCCTTGCTTTGGTTGCCTGAGTGAAATGTAAAATATCTGAACCAGTGCAGTTCTTTTGCCTTTAGAAGTTATGCAATGTTTTTGCTTGGAAGCATAAGGATTTTTTATCTTTGAAATCTAATAGTTTTTCTAGGAAATGTCTTAGAGATGATCATTCTGGGCTAATTCTCCCAGTATCCAGTGGACCCATTCAATGTATAGATGTGAACCTTTTTCAATTTCTGGAGAATTCTCTTTGAATACAGCTTTAAATATTAGTTATTTTCCACTGCCTTTTCTTTCTTGGGACTCTAAAATTATGAATATTTTCCCTCCATTGCCTGTCTTTATTTCCAATATTTTCTCTGACACGTTTTTCCAGCTTTAAGACTGACATAGAACAGTGTGTAAGTTTAAGGTGTACAACGGGTGGTGATACATTTACATGTTACAAGATGATTACCACTACAGCTTTGGCTAACACCTCTATCACGTCACATAATTACCATTTTTGCAGTGAGATGGGTTAAGATCTGTTTTCTTAGCTACTTTCAAGTATATAACACAGTAATTCTGACACTTTTAGGTCATTCTTTGTGTCATTTTCATTCACTTAGTCTTTTTCCTACCCTTCTTCAATGTACCTTATTAAATTTTCATTTGACTCTATTCTCCCTGGGGGACTTTGTAATTTATTTATTTCTAAAATATTTTTTTCTTTGCTTTCCATTCCTTTACAAAGTTCACACTCTTTTTGCTCCTTTGGCAGGGGCCTGGGGAGGGGGGAGGGGGCAGGGTGTCAATTTTCTTTTCCTGGTTTTTAAACTTCTGATTCTACATACTTTTTGTTATTGTTTTCCAATTCCTCAATTGGTTGATTGAATATATTTAACTCTGTCTGCAGTGTGGCCACACTTTTCATCTGCATGATTGTTTTTCTGGGGTGGGGAGGAACTTTTTTCTCAGGTGATGTGATAATTCTCATTTTCTTTTCTTTTTATAATACCTACATATGGATTTATCAGGTTTCCCTTTCTGCCTTTTTGTGGTATCAGGATGTCTTACAAAATTCCTAGTTTAAGAGCAAACTCTTTCCTCAAATACTTTCAAGTCCAGATGTTTTAGGGTACTTTTTGTTTTGTTAGTGGAAGGAAAGGTTGTAAGACCTTGACTTTGTGTTCACTTAGGCTTGCAGGAACCTAAAACTTACCCATGTGCTTCTTCAGCATTTAAATGCCAAAGGGAGCTTGTTTCCTTTTTACATTTTAACCCTGAAGCCATGCATTTCTGGTGACTACAAATTATTTATAATTTTAA